>NW_015622150.1:0-540643 GCF_000836295.1 Verruconis gallopava
TAGTAGTTAGTTTGAATACATTCTCATACTCCTGAAGCTCATACTATTCTAAGCCATAAACATAACTATCTTATTATATTCCTTCCTTAATAAGCTCTGGTTATACATTGTTCCCTTGCTCTAGGAAGCTGAACCCTTCCGAAGTGGCTTACATTAGTGAAGCTAGTCGGTATCGGGAAAGTATTCCTAACACCTGTATAAATGAAATGGAGACTAATAACAGTAAAAATTATATTATAGATAGCTATATTAAATGCTGTTTATTTAATCTAGTAAAAGAATAACTAATGTATACTTATAAATATATACGTCAGATTAGATAACAAAAAAATGCCAAAAAGAATTGCTTGGTCAATACGGGGGTCGAACCCGCGCTATTATGAATGTTAGATTGCTTTCCATGTGACGGAGTCTGTCGTTAACTTACACCTTGGCGTTATTAGCACCACGCTCTAACCAACTGAGCTAATCGACCATTTGCTGATTGCTTGCTTAAGAGAGACTTTGCAAGGATTTGTATATAATGCATCACTTTTCTTTTCTACACGCACTATCCATTACATCTGAGAGTTCTCTAGGATCATTTAGCTATACTAAATAGGTTAATATAATATAAAAAGCAACAGTATATTATATTATCATATAATCCATACTAAAGAATGACTTAATATTATGTATAATTGCTCTTCGCATGACTTCAATATTTTGAAGCTAAATGTTTCCGTTACCAAGCATGAATATTGTATAATCTTGCACTGAAGCACTTCTAAGCTAGGATCTCCGAAAAAAAAATGGCGTAAATCTCATATTATTTTATCAGGTAGAGAAGGCATTATTTAGTTACCTACAGCATGAACTGAGCAAGAAGATAAATAGTCAGAACGAAAAGGTATGATGAAAATTGACCTTCATAAGTAGTAGCACTGTAAAAGCTTAGTCAGACACTTAATATAGAAGAGCTTTACTAGATCAAAGTGGCTATATTAATGCTCCTAATTTTTGCTTTAGCATGATATGTGGCACATAGCCATTATCTTTAAAACATAGATTTTTCCATGCCTTCATTACTTTGCAAACCCTAAAAACAATCCCTTTGGTCATGATAATTTATATCTCCAATACGCCACTCTCTTTCAATTGTGCGAAAAGTTCCGGTTCTAAGAATTTACCTATCGTTACATCTTCTGACAAGCCTTTTCTGCGTCTCGTTTTGAGAACAAAATCTCGAGCTGTTGCCATTGCACTCGCCGCCTCCAATGGTCTGAGTTTAATGTCACGATCAAGTGGGTCTCCAGGCACTATGCTCCATCGGTCAAATACCAGAGACACAGTAGCTTGACCTTGTGTGTGTATCCTGAGGTCGGTTTCGAAGCCGAACGAGTCAATCACAGGAATAAGACCTTTGGCACGATACAACGGGGTACCTGCAATAGGTGCATCCTGCAATACATGTCCACGCCGTCGCTGAAGCACGGTGTAGAGAGAAGATACAGCATCTATTGGACCGATGACTGTGCACTCGTACACAGGTTCCATAAGCCGTGGTGATGCCATGAGGAAAGATGAGTAGCAGGCTCGTCGCGCAGTAGGGATGATCTGGCCTCCACCTCTGAAAATGGCTTCCGGAGCAAGAGATATGTCTGTGAGTCTAAACTTTGAGTTTCGAATAGGTTCCTCACACAGCGGTCCTTCTCGAGTCGCCCAGCTGAACCCCTGTTTAATCGTGTCCCGCACAGAGCGGAGCAACTTAGCATCAACTTCTGAAGGAAGTGTGTCGTTTTGCAGAATGTTAGGACCCATGTCATCAGGGCCAAATGCCCAAATGTTTCTACTCGCAAGAAGGTCGTACTCATACTTCTCTTCGAAGAATTTTCCAACAACTCGCACAGGATCTTTGATGTTTACTGCGCCAGATTCTATGTCCTCAGCAATGCCAGGATCTAAAGGTTCCGCGACCATAGTGATTTTGTTCTTTTTGTTTGGGGTGAGCGCATAGCACTTCATAGCCGAGGTCTCCACAATCGTCTCGCAGAATCGCGTCACAGGATCTGATACTTTGATCTCCATCTCTGCATACATTCTTCGCAAGTCGTGCAGTACACAATCCATGTACAACTCTCCTGTGCCAAGAATGATATGCTCGCCAGACTCCTCTACTTTGGTCGTGATAAGCGGATAGCTTTTGTTGATTCGTCTTAATCCATCTAGCATCTTCGGCAGCTCTGAGGGATTGATTGGCTCAACTGCAACTTTGAACACTGACTCAAACCAGTGGCGTATTGGTTTGAAGATGTAAGCTTCGTCACCATCCGGTAGAGTCTCCGGCAGAATAGTAGCGGTTTTTACAATAGAATTGTCTACGCCGCCGAGTAAGACCCAGTTTCCAGCTGGAACTCCAGAGACTGGTACATTGTACCTTGATTCAGCGATCCACGTGTCTGATATTGTAGCATTGACCATATCCTCTTCATCCTCAACAGTGTATCCCTCTCCCAACACGCGAACTTGATCACCAGGCCTTGCAACGCCACTTAGCACCCTTCCAAATGCATTGAAGCGTTTCGCGTCAACTGTATTAAACAGCTTGGTGATATGCACGACTAGTGGTCCGTCCTGGTGGCATTGTTGCATCGACTTAGCCGTCTTCGTATCCATAGAACCCGTGTAGTACTTTTCGATAAATCTTTTTGCGCCTTGTTCTGGAGAAGGGATGTGTTCCGCAACCATGTCTACAAACCCTCGAGAGGGACCAAAGAACTGCTCACACACTTTCTTAAGCAAGACACGCGCATCACACCGCAGTTCAGATGGCTTCAACTTTATGCCCAGACTCTGCAGTGTCTCATCAAGGTCGTGTGGACCTTCCGAAATGGTGTGGGAGTACAGCTTGTAGATAGGGTCAAGAACGAAGTTGACAAAGGATCGTCTCGATCCCTCCTCGACTCCTTTGCGCGAAAATTTTCCGCTTGATGGGTTGTAATAAATGTCTCCCCATAATCGTCGCGCAAAGTCCTCTGGATGCACCTTTGTCTTAGGATATGCCTCTGTGTACATCTTTGCAAAAGAGCGTAGCGTGAAGCACCAACCCATGCTGCTGCAGGCGAAGGCGACATTGCCTTTCTCCGGGCTCAGTCTCCGCGATTCTCCTCGGCCCGGAATTGTATTCTCTATGATTGTGTTGACTTCTTCCACAACATATTTGAGCTTGTGGTATGCATCTTGGGGAGGTAATTTCAACTCCAAGATTAGCCGGTCCATTTTGTTGATAACTAGAACCACGGGCAGGTCATCGAGAACCGCGTGTTTGATGACCATTTCAGTCATCGACTGAACGCCCTCAACGACATCAACCACAAGAACTACGCCGTCCGACAGTCGCAACGACGAAGCAACCTCATCTGCAAAATTGACATGCCCAGGAGTGTCTAGGATGTGAAGCAGATGAGAAACACCTTTGTTGTTTTCCAGAACTAAGCTCATGGGGGCGGTTTTTATTGATAAACCTCTTTCCCTCTCCAGTACGTGAGTATCTGTGTACCTCAGCTGGTCCTCCCTTGACTTGCCTTGCTTTTTGTCCAACCGGTCTTGGATATTGTGCGTCTCGAGTACAAGCATGTCCATCAACGCGGTCTTGCCATGGTGCAAGTGACCGGCGAGAGAGATATTGCGAACCTTGTCCGGAAAGTTCATGAGATCGGTCATGAACTCACGTGAATAATAGACTGGTGGCAAATCTGACTCTTCAACAGCGAACTTCTTGACCACTATAGGCTCTACAATGGGCTGTGACAGAGCCTGTGTATCCTCCTCTTGAACCATCGTCTCGACATCGCGACCGTAGACCTGCTGCGCTGTGGGGTAGTATTGCTTGTCTTCATGTAAAATAACGGCGTTAGACGGCCCGTCATCAACCTCCATGACCGTGCCATCATGTGCCTCTGTGTGCGCATCGTCAACGTCGTCTAGATATGCGTCGCCTGCTTGGGTCGGCAGGGCTTCCTCCTCTTCCTCTTCTGATACATCTTCACCAATGTAATTTCCGAACTCGTCATACAAATCATCCTCCATATTTACTAATGTCGAGCGAGTTAGCCAACACTGGCCTGCAAGTCGAGAGTGCACACGCTGACGCGTAGCTGCACAAGTGAAGTAAAGATGCCGCAAGCCTCTCGCAGACGGTGAGATCAAAATAGACCAAGGGGCGTTTGGACACCGAGTAGGAAGAGCTAAGTGGTAGAAGCCAACAGAAGGACTCCGCAGCGTGGTCGCAGAGTTCAATTACTGATCTGATGGTCTCGCGCAAGGCCGTGCAATCTTGCAAACATTTTCGAAGCGCAACCGAAGTCCGCCACGTGTTGCGGCCCCAGGCAACAAGGCGCTCAGCCTCGAGCAGTGATCCCCCAGGCTGTGGGTCGCATTTTGATGTGTGAACACAAAGGGATGGGGCTTTTACCTCATGTAATGCTAGTCACGTCAGTCTCCGAGCACATCATGTAATCTAGCTGGATTTGTCTCAGGTGACCGTTCGAATTTGCTTTTCGACTCTCGAGGCTCCGCAATCGGCTGGCGGCTGCCAGAGTTTAATCTACGCCAAGGGGAACGTACTCCAGTGCGTGTACCTTGGCCCAAGCTTCCTCTGCGCTCACCACCCAAAGCAGCGCCACTTTAACGCAGGGATCGCCTCAACCATAAAAGAAAACCATTTTGCGGTGTGCGTATCAGAGACCGCTGCTACTGCTCGCTAAAAGCTCTCCCCCTTCCTCCTACCACTCGCCGCCTACTCCGTGCAGTGTATTCATATCTCCCCAAGGAAAGCTTTCCCAGCAATTGGTGTCAGCATGTCTCAATTTCCTCCCGTCTACATTGTTTCCGCAGCCCGCACGCCCGTCGGCCAGTTCTTAGGGTATGTTGAGGCCCCGGCCATCTGTAACGGAATCTTCAGGGCTCCGGGTAACACATTCACAACAGCTCGCTCTCTGCTCTCTCTGCGCCGAAGCTTGGCTCGCACGCCATCAAGGGTGTGTCTACCTCTCTCGCAGAAGATCAACTCTTACTAACGTCTGAACAGCCGCTGTTGAGCGCGCAGGCATAAAGCCTGAGGATGTTGAGGAGGTCTTCTTTGGCAATGTTCTGTCTGCAAAGTATGCACGTTGACGAACCTTTTTGTCTGCAATTTTCAGCGTCAAAAATCCTAACGTCCATCACACAGCCTTGGCCAGAACCCAGCTCGACAATGCGCTTTAGGCGCGGGCCTCTCCGAAGCCACCGTCTGCACAACTGTCAACAAAGTATGCGCTTCGTCGGTAAAAGCCATCATCCTCGGTGCACAAACCATCATGACTGGCACTGCGAGCATTGTCGTCGCTGGTGGTACTGAGTCCATGTCCAACACCCCGCACTACCTCCCCAATATGCGCACAGGCGCCAAGTTTGGCGACCAATCTCTCGTCGATGGCCTGCTGAAGGATGGCTTAACCGACGTGTACAAGAACGAGCATATGGGCTTGCAAGGCGAAGAGTGTGCGCAGGATCATGGGTTCAACAGAGAACAGCAGGACGATTACTGCATACGCAGCTACAAGAAGGCGCAGAAGGCGCAGGAAGCTGGATGGTTCAGAGAGGAGATTGCGCCTATAGAGTTGCCAGGAGTGAGAGGAAAACCAGGTGTTATCGTGGATAAGGATGACGAGCCAAAGAACTTGAATGAGGAGAAGACGAGGACTCTTCGCCCGAGTTTCAAAAAGGATGGCACAGTTACAGCGGCTAATGCGTCTCCTCTCAACGACGGCGCCGCAGCAGTTGTTCTTGCGTCGGAAGAAGAGGTCAAAAAACGTGGACTGAAACCACTGGCAAAGATTCTCGGCTGGGGTGACGCAGCCCAGAACCCGTCCAAATTCACTACTGCACCAGCCCTTGCCATTCCCAAGGCGATCAAGCACGCCGGCATTACAGAGGACCAAGTTGATGCATACGAAATCAACGAGGCGTTTAGCGTTGTGGCGCTTGCGAACATGAAGCTGCTCGGCCTAAGTGAGGACAAAGTCAACTTACATGGCGGAGCTGTTGCTCTGGGTCACCCCCTCGGCGCCAGCGGAGCCAGAATTGTCACAACGTTGCTTGGTGTGCTAAGAGAGAAGAAACTGAAAATTGGATGCGTCGGTATCTGTAACGGCGGCGGCGGCGCCAGCGCTTTGGTTGTCGAGAGCTTACAGTAGACAACCGACGTACAAAATCGCTTGAAGCTGTAGCTAAATCCCATAATTTAAATGATCAGACATGTGAATGATAAATGCTACCTTTCAATGTTGTGTTTAATGCGTAACCACATGGATTTTGCATGTTCGCTGTCAACCACCACCATAGCTAAGGGTCATGGTCTTGGCTTTCCTGTGGTTCTTATTTCTTTAAATCTCTGCTGAAGCAGAAAGTTCATAGTTAAACTAAATTAAAAATGATTACATGATAACGAGATGCTATGACTAAATGCTTGAGACGTATTCATCAATAATCAAATTCACTACCGGGCTTCTTTGAATGTTATTTTGTGGCCAAAATTTATGAAAAGACCGTCTCAAGGAAACATGGAAGCGTAGTATTGACCGTGCTGCTGTTGATACAGTAGTCCCTACAATATATGTTTCAATTTGTTTTTCCTCACTACATGTCTGCATAAACACCAGCATCGCCTGGTCTTGCAAGCTTCGAAAGCCGATTAACTGCTCTGGAATTTTCTTCCACCTTGTCGTCCCATTCGCCCCATTTTAAGACTTACACTTTGATCTATTTTGTTTCATGTCCGGTAGTCCCTCCAAATCGCGATACTGATAAACTGTTCTGTCTAAGAGTTCGCTCACGATTACTCATATAATTCAGAAGGGTTATGCTGCAATTTGTGTTGATAGCAATTGAATACCTAATGCTCATTGATTTCTGTATAAAAGGAAACTAGTGTTCTTCTCCATAAATGAGAGCGATACCAAATTTCAACTTGTGAAATCCGCATTCACCGAACATGATACGTTCGTACCAGACTGTGTAAAAAAAGAAGGTAAGAAGAAAATACATTCGTAACGCATAAAGAAGCATTTCCAGCTCCTGCTTATCCCTCTTGGATTCTTAGCTCAGATGGAATTATATCGAATTCCGTTAGCTCTGTTGACCGAATCCAAGTCTTGGCGAGCCTTGAGAGACATCGAAAACGACGTACTGGCTCTTCAAAAATATGTCACCAAAAATTGAAAAGCCGATGCCCGTGTTGGACTGAATACCACCAAAGCAAGTGATTCCACTTGAATCTACTGGTGCGTAATTCATATAACTTCCCGGAACTAGGATTAATTTATGTCAGCATCTGAGCAGATTCTCGCTGAATCGTACTAACCCGTCCGAGTTTCTCCGCCAATAATCAGAGAAAAATCAGGAAGGGATGCGCTACAAGGGAATGTGTAGCCTCCTTGGCTGCTATCGTTGACTGATCCGTCGACCTGCTGATCTGTTTATCTTTAGCCATGGCTGTCCTTTATTGTCAAGGTCAATTTCACTTATCAATGCCTCGCATGGTCATTGATAGGGACCCAATCCCTATAATGATCAAAAAGAGCTAAGCACTGACAAGGGCTTTTTCTTAATATTAGAGGTGGGTCAAGATGACTTATAATACGCTAGAACCCAACGTGAGTTTCAAATCTTTGTTTTACGATCTTGTACCATGCAACTTACTACAATATGCATCGACAACATCGCTGTCTATCAGAAGTAATGTGGTTCCTGTGTCTGCAATACCAGTCATTTGGGAGTTCTGTTGACTACCGCCAATTGCGTAGCCATCAGCATTGAACATCCAAAATCCCTGACTGTCATCAACGTCGGCGTATACAAGATCGCCTGTGAACTTCGAGGTGTCAATATACTAGATAAACATCAACAAAGCTGCCTCAAATTCAGAAAGAACAAACGAACTCCAAAGTCATAGTATCCTGCTGCGCCTTTCTTGAGATCGGCCGCGAAGAGTTGCGTCTGTAAAGATGACTTCACTGTGTCGAAGAACGTGGTAGCTGGGTTTGGTCGGACAGTGTTGATGCTGCTGAATGCGAGACCCACTAGGCCATCATTGGCAGTATCTTGAACGAACTGCGATGAGACCGAAGTGGCGGCTTCTACAGCTTGAGATGTTGCAGTCACGCCACCTACGCAAACTTGAGCAAATGTTCATAATTTCTTAAAGAAAAGAAAAGCATCGTACCAATGACGACTTTATCAGCATACACAATACCGCTTGCTCCACTACCGTCTCCATAGGTGATTGACCAGGTCTCGCCAGAGAGCCTTTTGCCGCTGGATGTTGAGTATAGGTCGTGCTGACCTTGCTCTCTCGCCGGTAGCTTATCGGAAAAAACCCATCTAGATGAGTTCAGTACGGCGTTTTAGATATCACTGTTGTTTGAAACCCACAGATCCGCCGAACCCGTATCAAAATCAAGATTCAGAGTGGTCGAACCCACGGTTACTGGACAGAGATACTCCGAATCATATTGCTCAGGATTAGCCGTTACAGTACCCGAAGCTGCGGCCTTTGCGACATTTGCAGGTGTCTGCTTGTTGTATTTGACATATGCCTTTTGAATCGCCGCAGCGCCGTTTTTCAAGACCGTGGATCCTTGGACTTGTTCGACACGGAACGCACCTGCACTATTAGCATTGGCATCGAACGGGGCAGCAAAAGAGAAGCCAGTAAAGCCGACAAAGCCAGCCAAAAGGGTCACAGAGCTTATAGTATGCATGATGAATATGAGAACAGGATGAAGTTGAAAATCGCAGACATAAATGAAAGACAAGCTTCTTGGACTGCTGACCATGAAAGCGACGTGGCCGACATCAACGACCTTATATGCATCTCCTATGATCGATTACGCGCCGTCATCTGAAGCAAGTAGAGTCAGCAGATCGTGAACTTCCTCATGAGGAACTACCCCGTTCGCCAGCGATAAGAGCTGATACACCCAGTATCATATCGGATGAAAGATATCGAGGTCGTTCACCTTCCAGTTCAGGTACTTGAATTGTCCTTTCAATTCTAATTCCCGCTCTAATCTTCTATCCGTAGCGTAGCATACTTG
Organism: Verruconis gallopava; assembly: GCF_000836295.1. Lineage (NCBI taxonomy): Eukaryota > Fungi > Ascomycota > Dothideomycetes > Venturiales > Sympoventuriaceae > Verruconis > Verruconis gallopava. Next base: position 9,117 of record NW_015622150.1, read on the forward strand.
TTTTAACTAGGCCGATACTGGAAAGAACTAGAATAAAGAGAAGTGCGCGACGAGAACAGTCTTGCATGACGCGGGTCACGTCGGCAAGAGGATGTCCCATCAGCAACACTATCTACAAGCTTCCTAGCATTCACGCCGCTGAAGCTTAATGCGGATCTCAAAAGATAGGTAGGTCATTTTGCGGACCGTGCAAGGTTAGGAAGATCACATGGCGCCCGCACGTCGTCGGACAACCAACCAGAGCAACAACATCAGCGGAACGGTCCATTCCACCGCAGTTCTGGATCTGAGCGACAATCAAAGACCTTCTTCAATAAGATAGTAGCATGGAGGAATCCCAGCACATCGATTAAGACTCTAATCTCTTTCACCCTGTCATTCCGAAACGCTAGTTCCTGGCTCTTCGAAGCCACGTCCGATCTTGGCCAAATCTAAGCAAGCATCTCGACTTTAGGAAGGGATGATGTCCACGGCTTCAATAGCGCATGAGCTTAGTGAAAGGACATCGAAGACAGATGCTGATGACTTTATGGAAGGTGTCATGAGTTTCATGCAGATGATATAGCGGTGGATCGGCAGTGTTATAATGGACTGAGTCCATAATACCGAAAACCAGTGTCGGCTGACCAATGACCTCTGTTCGCATCATAGTAAATCCAAGCTTTCCGTTCGAAAGCTTGGTACCGTCGGCTCTAATGCCTAAGTTGAATCGGCATCATATTTTTCCGTCGAGACCGTAACTCTGGCTGCATTTGATGTAACTCTTGTAAGCGACGATTCAATCATGGCGCTTCAATAGCCATTAGTTGAGGAGCGTTCCAAGTTCAACACTTGAGACGCTTTAGCCCAATGGCGGGCGTGAATAAAGGCTGAGAAGTTAGCCGAGGCAAAATTTACGATCGAATAAGGGCGAATTGGATGCCAATGGGTGCCATACCACCCGATTTAAGTTCTCGATACTCGACAAATTCTTGTTTCGCATGCCTCCCAGTCTACAACTCATCAATACGTGCGTTGTCTTGATTTGAATAGAGTAGCAACTTACAAGTTTTGAGTTGATTTCGTGTGAAAATCTGAGTCGTCAAAGATGCGAGTTGTGGATTGCCTCCGTTTGTTCGCTGATCGCTATGACTCCTTAGAGCAGTGCAAGATTACCACTGAAAGCATTACGCCACTGGATATAGATTATGATCATTGAGTCGGAAAGGTTCTGTCGATTTTACCATGCGGACCCCGATGTTGTTACTTGGTAGAGGTCAGTATAGACGCCCACACAAGAACTATCGTGGTAAGGTGATGCATTCTCGCGTGGTAATCGAGGATAAACTCCAGCATTCAGTGCTCAATCGTCCAGGTGGCTCAAGATTTTCATAGCAAATTACTTGAAGCTTCAGGACTCCTAGGGAGAGCTTCAGGAGTAGTTTTAAAGCTACCTCCCTTTCGGATTCTTAGAGAACTACGGTGGTAAACGCATCGAAACTTGAACTGTACATTTGCACGTTTATTCGCGAATATTGGCGTCGGGTTTAAAGATGATAGACTCATCAGTCGTATCTTGAAGTTGGGGGGCTTAACTGAGAACAGAATCGGTGTTGCTGCTCTTTCATCCAAAAGAGATTTTTTTGAATAAGGGGAGGAACAGGCAAGTTCGTCTTTCCATTAGATGGCGAACTCGTGTTGCGGTTGTGGCGTGAGGGAAATTCCGGTGATGCTATTTTTGCCCTGCCAAAACCATCGATGAGTAATTTACGGCAGTACTTGGAGGCTCGAAATCTACCTTGGCTGGGTAAGGAATATTTGGCAAAGATGGATTTGAGCGCATTAAGCATACTTGATGCATCTGATGTCTGCATTGCTCGGTGTGTATTCTCAACTGTATTCTCCTTCTTTCAGTTTTCTTCCTTTTACTACGATAATATGCTTAGCATTAGTCTCAAAGCCAGAACATCTAGGCGGCGGCATTCGCAGGATGTCTGAAATCGAAATAAAGAGAAAGCTTGGACATCACTTGAGTCTGAAAAATAAATTGAATAATATATATTCTATGTACCATGCAAAATACTCAACTCATTGCTAAGAGCACAGTGTCGTTTCAATGACACGGTGGGACCATACGGATAGAAAGTGTGAGGCTGAATGCCTTGTGGCCTGATCGTCATTTCCTCGGTCCTGGTGTCCTTTGGACATCGCGGATGTCCCTAGATCCAGGAGCCTCCATACATGAGTCCACGATCAGATACCAAGCACGAGCAATGCTGCGATTTCTATCGCTGGTATTCTTCATATTCGCCTTTGGCTTCGCCGAGCACACCTCTAACTGGGCTGTTCTTGTGTCCACGTCGCGCTTTTGGTTCAACTATCGCCATCTTGCCAATGTTCTTTCGCTATACCGCACTGTTAAACGTCTGGGAATTCCAGACTCACAAATCATCCTAATGCTTCCTGACGATATGGCATGTAACCCACGCAACGCGTTCCCTGGCACAGTGTACAACAATGCAGATCGTGCTCTTGACCTATATGGCGACAATATCGAAGTTGATTACAGAGGCTACGAAGTGACAGTTGAGAACTTCATTCGCCTCATGACGGACCGAGTTGGAGAGGACATGCCGCGGAGTAAAAGACTGCTGACAGATGACCGGAGCAATATCTTGGTCTACATGACGGGCCACGGCGGCAACGAGTTTCTCAAATTTCAAGACGCGGAGGAGATCAGCGCTTTCGATCTTGCAGATGCCTTCGCACAGATGTGGGAGAAGAAGCGGTATGTCCCATTTATCTGCCATAGCCCTCTGGTTTATACTAATTGTGGTCATGTAGATATCATGAGATACTCTTCATGATCGACACTTGTCAAGCCAACACCATGTACTCCAAATTCTACTCTCCTAACATTATAGCCACCGGGTCGTCCGAGATCGATCAATCGTCGTATTCTCACCACGCGGACAATGACGTCGGTGTTGCCGTTATCGACCGCTACACGTATTACAACCTTGACTTCCTGGAGACTGAAGTTCGTGAGCCCTCGTCCAAGAAGACTATTGGAGATCTTTTCGACAGTTACGATGAGAGCAAAATACACAGTCACCCAGGTGTACGGTGGGATCTTTTCCCCGGCGGGGAGGTTGAAGGACGGAAAAAACTCGTTATGGATTTTTTCGGCAATGTGCAGAATGTGGAGATAAATGAAGAGACTCAGAACAAGTGGAACGAGACAGCTTGGAGAGAAGATCTGGTGCAACTGCAGAGGATGATTGACCAGGCGAAAAAGAGATACAATAGCAGTGTGAACCCGGAGTCGGAGATTGCTATAACCGAACAACACATTCCGATTAGAGGTGAGAGGGCGGCAAAAGTAGCTGCAGAAGAAACTTTGAGCAAGCAGATTGCGGGTGCCGCGGCACTCTTGGGATGTTTTGGCTTGTGGTTAGCCGCCTCGTGGTTCGAAACCGGCAAATGAAGCACTGAAGTCGGAAATGAGGGAATGTAAAGTGAATGTTGGACTAGTCGAACTGCGGTTCGCGCTAGAGTCACTCCTTGGGACAAATTCATGCAGACAAATTCATGCGAAAGGCCCATAATGCTCCCATTGGACATAACGTGCTAGTTCTTAATCAGAAGGCATACACTAGCAAACAGGTCAAGTCCTGGGGATGGCGGGCGGGTTTGAGTCTCACAGGAGTTGAAATATGGAATGAAGAGCCAAAAGGGACATGCATTTCAGCTGTTGGGTTCTTTCCGCACGTGGATTGAAAATTTTTTAAGACAATAAGTTGCATTAGGCGCAATATTAGATCATGTTGCGATAGCTCTTTGCCTTGCTTGTTCAGTTTGGCGACATCACAGCCTTCGTTTTCACTGCCCAGAGTTTTTTGTGCGCTTCTTCTGCTTTGAAATCCACATCATAACTTGTTTATTCAATTGAACTTTGTTGCTTCCAACGTCCTAGAACGAATGCAATCCACATATAGTTGATATATCTCGTAAGTATAACATCCTCGCCGTGTCACAAATTACTGACCTCACTCCATTCAAAAAGTTCCTTATGACGATGTCTTTCTTCACCAAATTGCAGCATGGTAACAAGGCGATGTCTCCCTCAATGGGCGGGTATCGGGGAATGGATAGTAATATAATGCCAAGAGTAAAGCTGCGCATAGACGATCATTCGGAGAATCGTTTCAGCTGGTTCTGTACGTATAGATCGCAGATGAAGAAACGAAGGAAAGAATCAGCTGTTTACAGCTTCAAAAGGGAGCAGCCAAAGCTTACTTTCCTGTTTTGCTGAATGAATACATTTATATTCGTATAATTGAACATCATGCAGGCGCGTGATCGATTTTGGAACAGGACAGCCCCCCTGGCATCCGGTAATTTCAAACGCCTTTCGATCGTGCCTAGCGAATAGTCTCCTATCTTACTATATCAAGAGCTAGAAGAAAACCCAGATGCTATTTTCATTCGCCAGTCAAGTCCAAAACACTCACCTCACTCATTCGAAATCGTCTACCCATTTTAGGTAGGCTAACATTAATCGTTCCAATGTCATTTGTCATATCAATTGTGTCAATCGCAAAACTACCAGGCAGGCTCTCGCGTACACGATACACGCTTTGAAGATGCTTTTCCTGTATATTCGCGCGCGAAAGTCGCACTTCGTCTGTGAGACACGCCAAGCTGGACACCGAGGAAGAGTCTTTCGACGATAATTGTCCCAGGGACGTTGGGCTATCGTCGACCTCATGCTGCTGCAGAGCTTGAAGAACCGGCTCCGTAGCGACGTCAAGTTCGGGCATTTTGGTTAAATCTTGAATCGTTACGTCTGCTGGGGTTCCGGTAAGATCTACGTGATCGATCATGTCCGTAATATCTAGTCGCGGGCATCGGTGCCCCACTCTTCTTGTGGCAATAGTGGACATTGGAAGTTGTGACCCGCCCTCGTCTGAAATCATTTTTGATGGGCTTTGGACGTCGCGTCTCCTTGGTGAATAATAATCATATATGCTAGCCTGTCTAATCGGCGAAGAAGAGAGAATAATCGCGTCTTTCTTCTTGTGTCGCCGTGGAGTTGTTCTCGCATCTTGATCATTGACGTGTATTGAGCGAGTGTTTGGAAGCTTCGGACGTTTAGATACGGGAAGCAGTTGCGATGGCGATGGTAGCGATATTGGAGATTCAGAATTTGATTGGAATAGATTCTTCATTGTAGTCTCGGACCTTTCGTTCTCCATTTGTGCGCTCGATGCCATGACATCCGTAGGGAGTCCCCGCAGAGGGGAAAGTCCACGCTTAGCTCCAGGCGACGGAACAAAATCTGGAAGATCATGTGACAAGCCATTGGACACAGACCGGTACGGCTGTGGTGTTGATATTAAATTGACGACTTCGATTTCGTCATCTGGAAGACAGGGCTCTTCCAGCGGAAATATAGCTAGCTTGCCATTCCCTAACCAACGATGACCTAATGCTCTCGGCGAGGGCCGATCTGAAGAGTTTTCAGGAATGTTCGAAGAGACACCTGGTTTCAAGACTTTTGTGAAGTGCTGTATTGAAGTCGAGGGTGCTTTATTTTTGCTTGCACGCGTTCTTCTCGGCTCCTTTGATGATCTCGCCAATTGAGATGTGCTTCGCGGAGATTTAGTGGGCGTCGGAGTGCTCATTACAGTAGCGAACCGATCTAGCGCACCTTCCCGCGTGTCTCCGATACTTGCAGAGTTTTTGTTCTTCTGTCTTGCTGTTCTTCTTGCTTCTCGGGTTGTATTCTTGCATTCCGCTGATATGCTCTCCTTCCTGCTACGTTCCCATTCTCTGACGGTTAAGGGAGCCCCAGCCCTCACGTATGACTCCAATACCCATAGCTTTTCAACCTCGGTTGGATCATAACGTGACGGTGCTTTCTTCTTTGTTGGACTGCCTGGAGCTTCCCTGTCTCCATAGCCTGTCCGGCCCTCTTCATCAGAACTTTCATTACTAATCTCATCGTCTGGCTCCTCCACGGCCAGATCAATCGGTACAAGCTCATGAGGCGTGAACGTGATACGCAACTCGGCAACATGATCGGCGGAAACATGGTTCCTCCTGCCATGTATAGCTTTGATATATGGCTCCTCATTTGTAGTTGGTTTAGCGGGTTCATGAAGACTTCTTGCTAAAGCTTCGCCTTTCATTCTTAGCTCTCGAACTAAAAGGGCCGGTGCCAGGTTTCGAATAAATTTCTTTGCGCCGCTAAGGTTTGTCCAGTCGAAAGCATCTGCAGTGAAAGAGCGTAATTTCCTGAAATCAATATCCATATCCCACTTCAATTCCGCTTCCAATTTTCTAATTTTGTCCATGGAAGATACGACAGGATGTGTATAATAGCCAAGTACCTCTGGGTTGGGAAAATCATCCGGTATGGCCAGTTTTCCATGTTTGCGACTGAAAAATTTATTCTCGTTTGTATGGAGCTCATGGGCCAATCTCTCTTTCCAGTCTCTGAGCCTGTCGACATCCCTCCTAGAAATCTGACACAATTCGTGACCAAATCCTGCTCTCGCAGCTTCGCATGCGGTTTTTGGTCCGCAGCCTGGGATTCCTTCCGGTACGTAATCGCCACCACTCATGAGTGCGACTAAGATCATTCCTTCTCTATCCATGCCTGAGATATCCTTGGTTGTACACGCATCATAAAGATTGACATGAGTAGGCACTTTACTCTTGTTAGCCTCGGGCGTCCAGTTTCGAAAAGTCAAGCCGCTTCCGAACATGAGCGTATCCACATCTTCACTAAGCACGGCGTCTACGACACCTTCCCTCTGTAGGAGAGCGCATTCTGCTTCCGCCTCTCCAGGGGCTAAGTGGAAAGGCAAACCAAATTGCTTTAGCAACTGTTTTGCGAGAAATTCGGGAACAGACGCGACATTTGGGCCAGTGCGTTTATTGCGCTTGAAAGGCGGTTTATTAGGCCCATCGAAGACGAAGAGGGGGTGTATAGACAGGGAAATTAGGCGAAGTAGTCGATAATAGAACGTACGGAGGGCTGGGTTTGACCCGCCTGGCTGTAATGTGAGCACTGTCAAATGAGATTGCCGAGATACGTGTGTTTACCCTTGCTGGATTGAATCTGAAATAGCCAGATAGAGATGTCGATAGCAATGCGCAGCGGTCGACCAGTCTTCTCAAAATGCTCAACAGCGACCTTAGAAAGGGCTATACGTCGGCCGGGGCCGATTTCCTTGTAAATGCTGCGAGCTGATTTAGCATACTTGTTTAGTGTTTGGAAATTAAAGCGCTTACCCATGGATCCCCATAGCCTCTATTTAATCTCGCTCCCACAGGGCCATTTCTAGTCTACTTAGTGCTTCAGCATTCCCTAATAAAGGGTTGGGAAGCCATGATTCCTCACGGTTGTTTGTTTTCAAGAGTAGCCAAGATCCTCTTGCCGCACAAGGAAAGCCATACGCGGATGCTGATTGGCTCGGAGAAAGACTTGGCATGCATTTGTTTACAGCCAAAAGTCAACAACACCATCCTGCCGCAGCGAACTTTGAGCGGAGTCCATCTTAACTCCAAAGAGCCTCACTGCAAACCCCGCGTGTTCTGAGCAAGCCATTCTATGTCTAAGAATGAGCGGGCTCAGTCCAGATACTCCGGATGAGCTCGCCGCTTCTTTGGGCGTAAGATATCCCTCTCCTGCGCGTGCGAGAACGAATGTCGCACTTCGCAGACGCGATCTTGTCCCAACCCCTCTGGCGCCACGATCGCCGAATTTGTCCCCTCGAAAACAGGAAAATCTAAATTTGGATGTTACCTCATCGCTCCTACGTCGAACCTCGCCTTCCAAGTCTATGTTCTTTGATCCGGATCCCGAGCAGGATGTTGCAGAGAGTCCATGGCGTATCAAGGTTACGGTTCAGGCAGAACCACGTCACGGTTCTTCCGTGTCGAAATCTCCTGCTCCTCGGATCAGAACTGTACGTGTCCCACTCAAGGATGCTGACGTATCTCCTGCGGGTCAAAAATCTGCGGTTGGAAGGAAGCGGAAATCTGAAGCAAACTCTGCCGTCAAAAACAGAAAGGGAACTCCCATGAAGAGGCGATCAACTAGGCTTTCAAATGGGCTCAAGCAGGACGACAGTATACATGAGGAAGACACACCAATCGAATTGTCAAAGGCCCTGAAACGGCGAAGAGGCAGACCAAGGAAGGATATGCCTCCGAAGGAGCTTAACATTGCCCAAGGACAACAGCATGAACTCCCATCTGAAGTTGATACGGAGCCCATGCAGCGATCATCACCAGATCTGATACGTGATCGAGTTATCAAGATGAGTCAAGACCAAAAGAAAGTCAGACAAGGAAATCAGCAGGAGCACGAAGATGCTATTCACGTTGACAATTTCGAGGATGATGCACATGCGAACGGGCAGCTGCTTTTGGTGAATATTGATCTAAAGAATAATGGAGAACAAAAAGAAATGCAAGCGAAAGAGGCCCGTATCCGGAAGACTACTCCTGTCACAGAACAAAATCTTAATCAGAAATCATTCGATTTCACGTCACTAACACCGCTACACTTGAAGCACCCTCTTCCTCCCACACAAAAGGAGCAGACTTCGGTACGTCAACATATCTCTGGAAAGAATGCACATAATGGAGCGTCCAACGACCCTCTGGACCGCTGGAAGCATCGTTTCACACCGCTTCCACAACGTGACTCGCCTGGAAAGTCATTACTGCCGCAAAGCAATCCCAGTTCAACGCCGACTTCAGAAAGTGATGCTTCTATGTGGCGCAGCATGATTTCTGGTCAACATCGCAAAAGCCCACATCGGGTCATATCATCAACGAACCAGATAGCAACGGCTTTTGAGCAACCTGAGTTTGGGGGTGATTATGAGGAAGAGATGCCCGAAAACAACACGCAAATAATGGGTGATACGACAATGATGCAAAGTGAAGACTTCAGTATGGTTTCTCTCAGTTCACTCCCCAGTGCCAAAGATATTCATAGCAGCATTTTTGAGCAAAGTGAGAGAGCGACAACAGGCAAAACCTCATCAGCAGAGCAGTCAAGACTTGCGAAAGTCATAGCATTTTCACCTCCACTTAGTCAGGTTATTCAGTCACAAACAACACACCAGATGGCCGAAGGAGCGGTCGAATTCATTGGCGCAGATTCTAAGAATCCACAGGCCACAAAAGACGCCTCGCCAGAGTCCGATTTGCGCCCAGAGACTCAGCACAAGTCTTCGCTATCTTACCACTTCAACCCTATCATTGATGGTAGTAGACTGACACACGCTTCCGATAATCCTTCCCTGAGGCAAGACCTGCGTACCACAGGATCAGGCAAACCTCCCCAGCAAAGGCCTGACAACGGAGATAATCGCTTTCCGACTCCTAGTTCGGGTGAGAAGCTATCACCAACGCCTGAGTATCCTGGTATGAACGCTTGGTCCGACGTCATTTACCCAGAGCTAGTCAACTCGGAACATCATGGGAAGATCCAAGATACGCCGACGAAGAGCGAAGCTGATATGAGTACCCCTCCTGCAACTCCACAGACTGATAAGTCGCCAAATGCCAGCGGCCAGCGAGAGATGAGACCCTCATCATCGAGCTCAAGGAGATCGTTAATTAGTGGGTTGAAATCCTCTCGAATAATTTCTTTGGAGAGAAAATGGCAGGAGGAGCGTGATAATGTCAAACGTACTCTGGCTTCGGCAAAAGGAGACGTTGTGCATGTCGAAAGTGATGCGGAATCAACAGCTGGAGATGGCGCATACACGCCTGCAATAAATGAACTTTCGCCAAGTGTTCTTTCAATTCAGAACGAGACTGCGGATATATGGCAGGACATCAGTGCATCATATGAGGAGCCACCTAATATCGTGTCAAAGCGCAAATATCGTTCAGCAGAGTCGAGACTGGCGATTCTGGAGCGTCCGTCAAAGGCCGCTCGTACTGCACAGAGGCAGAACGCTTCTTCATTGAAATCGGTAGAAGATGGAGAGGCACTTTTCACGCCCAAAAAATCCTTTAACACTGAAGAAGGTATTAGTAGTGTTCATCGCCGCGCCAAAACAAAATCCGACATATCCGCAATCTTCGATCGCTTGGGCAACCGGAACCAGAGCGATGAGCGTGTCAAGCAATCCGTTCAAGCACCGACGGTAGAGGCGAGTCGAATGAGTCAATCATATGATGTTTCACGAGTTGATACAACGGATATTTCTGCGCTCTCTGATGTTCGCCAACTACACAACGAGGCGATGCAAGCCAGAAGACAGCCCCCGTTTCCTTTGATGCAGCGGGGTACGACCACGACAGTGCCAACGAAGCTAAAGTCGGTTGATGATACATGGACTACTAAAGCCGATGAGGACCTACTGAAGACAACCGAGCTGGACGCCAGTGGCCGAGTTATTGAGGAACAACAATCCGTCACCTCTTTCACGGGTTTGCGTCGACCGGCTCGTTCACTTTTCAGACACAGTTCTGATAGACGAGGTGCAGATTCGTCAGCCAATTCAAGCGATGTGCTGCTGCAGCAGTCTAATCAAGCTTCGGCAGCCTCATCGTCGATTTCAGTCCGCGGTATATTCTCCTTCATCTGGAATGCAGTTACGTTCTCGCAACCTTACACTCCTCCCCCACGTCCCGACCATCCTATCCTCTCTGGTCGCTCCGCGGCTTTTCCACAACTTCCGCGCATCCAACCTTGGTCTCTTGCACATTGGCAAACACTGGACAACTTGTACCAATACTACAAACGCAAACCCCATCACTTTTCTCCCTCACGCTCAGCACATCCTGACAACAGAAATGTCATCACGCCAACCTGGAAAAAGTTTGTGGGCGTAATTTTCGATCATTGGGGATACCGAGTTAAACTTGAGGATAGCCATATTGTTCTCGCTATTTTGTTCATGCAGCTGCTCGTTTTACCCAGCGAGAAAGAGTACATCAGCATGTACGGAAAAACATTAGAAGTGACGTGCGACTGCGCGTATCGATGCGGAAGGATTACAGAGTGGGATGTGCTGGTGAAACTCTTCGCTGTTGTAGCGGGAGAGCTGATTCGGGAAGACGAGAATGAGGGCAGACGTGTGAGACGCGACTTGACGCAATTTCGATACAGGCTTGCTGGGCAGCATTGGAAAGATATGACAGACACGATTCCGGAACTGTGAGCTTTGCTGTTGTAGCGGTGATACCCTAATTGTACTCTTGGCCCAAATGACAGTTGAAATGAATTGGTTTCTGCGATGTTCAAATGCCTACGATTGCCATGCCCAAATCAGAAGCCTAACTTTGTGAACGACGTGTCAGCATTCATGTTGGCACACATTTGTTCACTTCAGACAATGCCTCCAATCCTTGGGAGTAATTTCGGAGTAAGACATGTATGGCATACCACTAGTAAGAGGATGAAGGGGTGGACGGGATTTTGGGTGCGATCACCGTTTTTTTTTTTTTTTTTTTTTTTTTGGATAAGAAAGGACTGTTTCACCGACTAACATCTTAGTAATACATGACTTTATCGCTTCGGATGACATGGTATCATAGTCTCCAATCACTGCTCATCTCTGCAAGGTACAGCGAAGAGCAGAAACATGACTGAAAATTGATTAAAACAGATTCACAACCGATCATTGCTTCCACAACTGTAACAAGAGCATTATTTGACTTGGAAGTGTCAATCCTCGTCAAAAATTTGCAATGCATTTTGTATCACCGTCTCGATAACTTTTGGTTGCATAGATGCGTCAGCCATAGGCCCATGGTGCGGTCCCATTAGTGTTGGCCTGCGAGTTGTCGTCAGCGGTTTTTCTCATCGATTCGAAGTACAGGGGGGCAACGGAAAACGTGGGGAGAATACTCACGCGAAAATTACGGCTAGCGTACTACTGGTCATGCGATTCGCCTCCCCATGCTCTACTACTCTATGAAGATGCAGTGTCAACGCCCGAAGAGTGGCATAATTTGGATCCGGTAGAGCGTTGATGATTGCGTGAAGACTGTCTCGCCTTACGATATCATCTTGCACTTTGGCAGCTTCAATGAGCTCGTTATAATGCTCGCTCGTAAAAAGCGGATCACTTAGCTCACGGAAGAACATTTTCAACAGATGGGCCGCATTATTGACGTCGTGGAAGAAAGCCTCTGGGTTCTGGAAGTTTACACGCTCGGCGTTGTGGTCAAATTGCGACTTCAGCTCAGCAACTTGATTCATGTTACCAGGAATACGATAGATACCCTCATGATCTAGGCCAAACAAGTCAACGGCTTGAATGCATTGATAGACAATCAGTGGCACGGGTGACTGATCGCGACGGAAAAGTTCATCAAGGCTAAGACCAAACACGGGTTTTGCGGGCGCACCACCACTACGACCTTCTCGCGTTGATGGCCGAGGCGCGGAAGCTGGTGGTCCAACTGCAACAGGGGGTAAGACTGGCGGGCCCGATGGACCGGATGGATATGGTGAACGACCATATGGCTGTTGTCCTGGATAGGCAGGGTTAGGGGGTGGTCCATACCCGCTGGCGGCGGATGCCTGCTGGAGAGTTGATCCTGGAGGGGGTGCTTGGACCTGCGCAGGCGCAGGTGGATGGGCTGGAGCACCGTATAAATCACCGCGGTCATAAGAGTTGCGTGCATTGTTGTAACTATTGAAGCCATGTTTAGGGCTAGAAGGTGCTGCTTGGTTTTCTGGAACTGAGGCTCCATATTGCTGCATCGGGAAAGAGGAAGGCGCCTGAGCTGGCGGCGGCTGAACGGGACCAGGTGCATACGCTGGTGAATACTGTGTAGGCGACTGATCCTTTGGCGGAGCAGCAGGCTGGAATGATGGCTGTTGCTGCTCGGGCGGCTTGTATGGCTGGCCTTTTGGGGCCAGGGACTGCATAAGGTAATTAGCAGGAGGCGAAGATAGTTATTGCAAAAGAATGAGTAAAGGCATCCCATAGATCAAGGACTTACAGGGTGTTGCTTGTATTCGATTTCGCCACCTCGCGGTGGGATCTTCGCTCCGAAGCTACGGACGTAGACCTGGAAATCTTGCAAATTGTCGATTTGCATGATCAGCTCTCGCATGCTCGGCTGGTGGGGCGCATTTGGCTCGTTCAATGGGCTGACAAGCAAGCCATTTGCCAGCATCAAGCGCTCATTGAACGTTGCGAATTTCTGCATTTGCAATGTGAGGCCTGCATCGCATTCAGTGATCAGATCCTCCAATGCCTTAATCGCCTGGGGCCTCGTAGTGTTAAGCAACTCCTGGCGTTGCTGTCGCGCATATTGGACCTTGGCCTGGTAATCTTTGTCGGACATTTCCACCTTCGCTTTAAGTTCTTCCTCACGCTGCTCTGCCGATTTCATGCCACGCAAACCGAAGTGTTTGCCTCCATCACCGGTTCTAGCGTGATCGTACTGCTCAGCAAATTGGTCATATTTTTGCTTTGCCTTTTCCATCTGCTTCTCTGCGTCCGTTGCCTTCTGCTCGGCACTCAGGCCGATTTGCTTCCAATTCTTGCGACCTTTTTCCATTTCAAAGGCCAGTGTGTTGAGATCTTCGTGCATTTGGTGCAAATTGAGTGCGAACTGCAGACCGTTCTCGGCCATGCGTTCGTGCAAGTTCGTGACAGCTTCGAACTGACGAGCATACGATCCTTGTCTTGAATCGGCTTTTCTAATGTCCTGGTGTGTAGTCTTGCACAGTCGACGCAACTCCTTCGCATGTTCATCCTCAATCGTAGATCGCTTCTTCAAGAAGCTCGAAAAGTCCTTATGAGCGCATAGTCAGAATAATACGTCTACGGATGTCTGTTCGACTGCTAAATTGCGCGTCGCTTCTAGACTAAGAGTACAGGTGGAGGTGAAGCGGCGCGTACCTTAACTGATGCAATGCTCTGCTTGAGTCTGTTCAGCAGTGTGCTCACTCCTATATCTGAGTAGAGGACGCTGTCGACAGCTTTCTTAGCAGCCTCATCGATGGACTGTCTTGCTGGTGCTGGGGACGGGTCGGAGGGCGGAACATGCGCTGTAGGTAGCGCTTCATGTATAGGGGAGACCGGCGACGCAGGTGCGCCATTCTCGACGTTGTTGTCTGGTTCTTGCATTGCTTCGTGCAGCGACAGGAGACTCCAGTGGTCGGAAATTGAGGGAGAGAAGGGGGGACCGAAACAAAGGCGGATGCGGAGAAAGGTTTAAGCTCAGCAGCTGTACGGCAATGACATGCCCGGAACAAGGGCGAGGTCAAGGTCAAGGTCAAGGTCCGCGCAAGATGATGTGGCTGAGGATGCGCCGCTTGCCGCATACGTGCATGGGAAGATGTGGCTTGACGCCGCGGCCTGTCCGGCTCCCATCATGGCTGCCCTTGCGTGAGTATTAAGTCCCCAATATTATTGCTCAAGTAAAGAAAACACATGGCGATGATTGGCGCTGACCTCTCAATAGGCACTCACTTCTCCTTCAGCTGACACACTCCTACCCTTTCGGCGCGCAGGGCGTGTCGAGAAGCAAGGTGTGCTGCACTCGAGCAATGACTCGCGGCGAAGCGATGAACGTAGTTTGTGGCTTGGATCCTGCAGCGGCATTCCAAGTGCTCTACAAATGCATGTGTGAGAGATCAACCTGACGAAATAAGACCGTGATCCGATTTGATACATCCTTAGGATGATTTACTTCTCATTGCGAAGACTCGAATCAAGCCAGCAATGACATAACGGATCGGTCCCTGCTAACGAAAGTAACCATGGTAACCCAATTCGTAAGGCTGCCAAGTTCGTTGCCTTGTTGTCGAGGCCCCAAGGCTGCAAATACATCCCGCATCACAGTTCCCTCCTGGTGGCGTCGAAGATGCAAACACAAATTCTGACGCGAATTGTTGCGAACACACCGTCCTTTTCGATAGACAAACAGGGGCAAGTTGAGATTTAATCCATAGCTATTCGAACACCCATTGCGATCTGTGTGAGCACACTGATCGGCCTCTCACGCGATCCATCTTTCCACGATTCTCACGACAATGGACATACCAGGCCGTAGCTCGTCAGGTCTGCCAGAGGAAGTCGTAACATGTCTTGACAATGCTCGTTTCGTATGTTACATCTCCCGTGCATGCTGATTGTGTTGCTCTATAGCTCATGCCGTGAATGTAGCTCCACCTGGCCACCTCTCACAACGACGTCCCTCACGTATCACTGATGAAATACACCTACCTTCCCAGCACACCCTTTTCTTCGTCTCCCACCATAATAATGACAACGCCTCCTTCTTCCCGGAAAACACTGAACTTAGAAGCAAATCCCAAGGTGTCATTACTTGTGCACGACTGGGTCTCTCACCGTCCCCCCACACTCTCGTCCTCGCCAGACCAGGCTCGCAGCCCGGAGCGCTCGAGCCTGGCAAACTTGCTAATGGGATTTAATTCCGCCTCGATATCCCGTATTTCTGTCTCTCTAAACGGAACCGCGCAGTTCCTAGAGCCAGGAAGCGAGGAGGAAGAATGGTGCAAAGCTCGTCACAGGGAGAGCAACGCGTTTGGCGAGAATGTGCAATCGGACCCTTTTGGCATTAGCGGGGACGCCGGAGCTGGCTCGTACATCGAGGGTCAGGAGGTCAGGGTTGTGGTTGTGAAGATACGGGATGGACGGATCTCAGATTGGCAGGAAAGCGTGAAAGATTTCTCGGTGGAAGGGGCGTCATCTGCAGCGCCATTAGTAAATGGCGTGTAGGGATATGGCCATTTCAGAAGCAAATGCAATGCTCGACTGCATCGACAGCAAACCGACTCCAGACACGACGTACCTGCAGAACAGGTTCTGAGAAGGAACGTACTCGACGATATTCGTTGCGAAATCAGCGGCGGCCATGGCTCAAAGCAATCACATTGACAACGCATGCATTTTTTGGGTCAAGAATTCGCATTTGGTCTCAACAAGACTACGATTGGTTCTTGCGAGGATTTTGACCACGGATGAAAAGTTTACAAATTTTCGCCTTTAAGTTGCAAACGACCTCGCCTTTAAGTTGCAAACGACCCGGGGATTTATCGTACTACTTTGATAAATTGGGAATGGAAAAAGTATCGCAATGATGTCAAATATAGTGGAGGCGAGGAGGATTATGGTGCTGATCAATTTTATCATCATTCAATTAAGGGGAATATCATCTTCATACTAATACTACACGATGCCGTCATAAATCCTACAGAGTTTTACCTCCGTCATACGCAGCTCCATCTTATGCATTTAGTAGCGTTGTTGACCACCAAGCGTGCTGCTTCCATCACGGTCGGAATCAACGCGAGGGTCTAACTTATTCATCAGATTCGAGTTGTGTGGACCGTGGTTGGTTGAACCTGTTGTGTGGTGTGCGCCGGATCCATATTCAGCAGCACCCATGTTGCGGCTACCGTCCATGTCAGAATCGACGCGTGGGTCCATCTTGTTCATCAAGTTCGAGTTGTGAGGGCCGGCGTTGGTTGAACCGGTGTTGGTCTGGTACGATCCGGAGCCATACTGAGCGGCGCCCATGTTGCGGCTACCGTCCATGTCAGAATCGACGCGAGGGTCCATCTTGTTCATCAAATTCGAGTTGTAAGGGCCAGCATTGGTTGAACCGGTGGTGGTCTGATGTGCGCCCGAGCCGTACTGAGAAGCACCCATGTTGCGGCTACCGTCCATGTCTGAATCGACGCGAGGATCCAGCTTGTTCATCAGGTTCGAATTGTGAGGGCCGGCATTGGTTGAACCGGTGGTGGTCTGATGCGCGCCCGAGCCGTACTGAGAAGCACCCATGTTGCGGCTGCCGTCCATGTCTGAATCGACACGAGGATCCATTTTGTTGGCCAAGTTGCTACTGTGGGGACCAGCAGTGTCATTGGAACCAGCGAGACCAGTGCCTGTTGTTCGGCCACCGGGTCCGTACGAAGCAGCTCCCATGTTGCGAGAGCCGTCCATGTCGGAGTCGACCCGCGGGTCGGCCTTGTTCATTAGGTTGCTGTCATGAGGCCCTGCGGTGCCATGCGTGCCAGTCACTCCTGAAGTTGTGTTGTAGTGTGTTCCCGTTACGTGGGAGTCGCTCGTAGTGGAGTGGTGTTCCTTTGGGTGCACGACCTTGTCAACAACTTGCTTGACTTTCTCCATTTTGAGTTTGTGCTAATGGGATTGAAAAAGTGTTATTTAATCGTGTTGGTGATTGAATGTATGGTATCTGGTTTTACTATGGTTGTACTATGCTTGGGAACTAGATGACTTTTATATATGTGCTGCAAGTACTCAAGCAAGTTGCGAAACCATTACATCATACCCTTTGACTGAATCAAAAAGGATTTCACACAATATAGCGCAGGTTCTTCAACATTCCTGCCAAGTAGTAGACACATCTGGAGCCCCAAAACTGTTTGTCCGTGGCACAGTATGTGCGTTCGACTAGTCATGTCATTGGCAGAGTTGAGCAAGGAAATTTCATCCTGAGTGCCCTGAAGTCCGTCATAGTTCCATCACACATGCACGAATCACATCTTGTGAGCACACAGACGAGCTCGATGCGCAAGAATACTTGCCAATACTTGTTTCAGTCAACCCAGGCCATGTGGCGCATTAGCCGCTGCATGTAGCCTTGACGTCAAGGTTACCACTTATTCTGTGGCTCAACAGTGGGGAACAAACCAAAGTCGATTGAATCGAATCGCAGACACGGACTCGGCTTACATTCAGAACCTGGTTTTTCGCCACTGTGATATCGAATTTTGATTGAAATAGTAACCTGGACTACCGTAGCTTAATGTTCGCTCCCTTGGTCTGCTCCGCACTGTGAATCACGCATCAGCAGTGGCCTTTAGACGAAGAGGACGGGAGGGGAAAATTGCCTATTCTATGACGAAACAATCTATTGATCCGCAAACTCGTGGCATTTCCTTCGCCAAGAGCGCGTGCTTTCAGCCACACTGATCGACGAAGGCTTCTGGAGTGCGTTGTCGAAAGTCCGAATCTGGCCATCCTTCGTCATACCTCGCCCATTCTAGATTCCTAGATCCCATGCGGACCCCAACTTTCAAGTTTTGCCATGTAATGTACAACTGCATACACCACTCTTGCTGGAGAAGAGAGGCACGAGACCTGGTTCCTGCACGACGTTCGCAATAAGGCTAAAGCGATCGGTGAGAATCGACTCTCATCAACGTCGATCCCTATTGCCTGCAAACATCGACGCGTTCACAGCCATCGTTCCACGCAGCGTGGTTTTTCTGGTTGCCTGGATTGGATAAAGAAGTCTAGTACGGTTGCTTAAACTTGCTTGGAATTCAAGGCAAACTGAAGATTGCCATTTTATTTCGTCATACCGTCATTGCACTAAATCCACTTGGACCACGTTATTGCCTCCATCAGAGTCTTTGTAACTATATCACAGCTGGAATATTATGAACGTGATAGCAAATCGAAGCCTGTGAGCAGGAAAGATGTCAACAGGCCAAGAATGAACTACTTGACAAGTAGTGGTAGCCGATGGACTGGCTCACAAATTCAACCAGTTTCAGCTATCTTTAGAAGCATCTACCAGGATATGGAGGAAGAAAAATACACACATGGTCATATAATCACACGATTGTGAGTAATACTGTCGAGCATATGCGAAGCCTTGCTTTTATGACTCCTATTTTGTGTAATTCAGCATATCGGGTCTTTCAATGCTTTTAAATCAACTCGGATCCAATAAACAATCCATGCTTCCTCGCCGCCAAGTCCCTTGCACACCCGGCGGCTTGAGTTGTTGTCCAGAGCCACGTCGGCATGGTACCAGACGGTAGAATAAGCCGGATTCGATTTCGTCTGTGTCACAAAATCACCTTCCCTAAACAACTTGCTAGCCAGAGACTTCGCAAAGCCTTTTCCTCTAAATTCCGGCTCCGTGTGCAAACTGATCAAACTCCCATCTGGGCCTAGAAATGCCCACGCGATTGGAGCATGATTTTCACCATCGTCAGGGAATATGGCCATTGAAGGCAGCAGCGTTAGCGTCTGGTCCTGACGAGGTATTGACGTACGGCTACGAACAAGCGCAAATTCTTCTCTGCGCACTTTTCCCCATTTAAAGCCTGTGGGTAAGTCTTGACTCCGGGGTAGAGCCTCTGGTCGGAAGAGATACTTCAGGTAAGGGACTTCAGCCCTATCAGCAGGCGCTGAAGTGGACGTGTTTGCGGTAGCCTCCCATACAATCTTCGCCGTCACCTCATTGACAGCGCCCAGGAGCATAATTTCGCCTTTGAGAGCCCGTTGCATTTCTGGGCTTGCCTGCTTCATTGTTTCAGCGCTGTGGTTACTTTCCGGAACGTTTGACGAAAAAACAGCGTCCAGCACAGCGACGAGGGCAGCCTTGCAATCATCGCAGTGCTTCGCTTGTGAGCTCAGCGAGCATCGATTTGGAACTTCACCACTTGTGAATAGCCAGCATTCCGTTTCTGGTCTTCTCGTACGATCGAGGAAGGCGATTGCGTAGCATCTTGGAATCATAGAATTGTCCAGATTGACCGACTGTAATGATGGGGGAAAGGAAGCAAAGACATGACTTGAAGGACTTCTATGATGGAACCTCAATCGCCCATAGAGCGGGGCGGAATATGGAAGTGCATTGTAAAGAATAGGCAGTACGGTTTCTCCTGAAGGTGGCTGAACATGGGCCTTTGCGCGATTGGGCGACATCCGGAACATCGCAAGCGGTTATTCAAAATGCACACATAAGCAACTGCAGAGTGAAATGGATTGGAAATAATTACTTATATTTCATGGAAGGTCTAATGGCAGTGGTCGAACAATCAGAACAAGGCAATGCAGATACGTTAACGTTATGACTGTTTACTGTTCGAATTTAGTAAGCGCAAGAAAACTTGTCCTGATTTGGAAAATTGCTTGTTCTGAAATTCTGTGGTACAGATGGTCATGATATCTTACATCAAGAAAGACTTAAGTCCAAGAGAACATTCGTAGGAAATGCTTCAGGTTACTCTTTCGATAATGTGCCCGTTTCGGAGAGTATCCAGCTGTTCCTTGGGCTAGTATTTGTGTTTACCCGGCCCCAGCGAAAAGGGTTAAAAATGGGTCTGAAGTTCTCGAACTAGACAGGAATTCTGGTCGAGTTTCCGGTCGCCTTCTCGCACCCGTCAAAGTTTCTTCCCCCATTTTTGTCCTTTAAAAGAGAAATTTCCGAATAAGGTAAGCAGCGACGCCAATGAAAGACATAAAAAATGCATATATCTGTTAGTAATCTGTGAATAAGTAGCTGCAATGTGGCCTTGCGGTCCGAAGTCCCGAATCTGCCACTGCGAGATCATAGAAAGAACAGCCTCGACTGGTGCAGATTCAGTAAGTTAAGTCGTTTGGTGAGAAACAGGGACATAGAAGATGCACCTTAGTGATGCTTTGCCACAATCAAGCTATGACCACGAACATTTAGTTTGCTCGATTAAGTCTTGTGCACGTGTTAAATAGCTCTGTTTTAAACTTCATTGGACCAACAAGGATGGATTGTAGTATGAATTTGGATCGTGTCTCTTTACGTCTGATATTCCCGTCTTTCTCAGCCGACAGTCTATACCATTCACCCTAGGTTTCTTCTAGGAGACGTCGCGGACGAACGCTTCCAGAAATCGCTGATATTCTTGTGGTTTGCCCCAGAAAGGAGCATGCAGGCAGCCATCCATTTTGATGCACTTTCCTCCCCATAGGTTCTTCCACTTGATTTGGTCGAACCAATCCATCTTCAAGAACGGGTCGTCACCGTTTATGACGGCGACCGGGACCTGGTGAGTAAGTTAGATGCTGAGCATATTACGAACATGGTTCATTTATGCGCGTAGCAGCGTTGGAATACCTCGCTAGTCTCGACGCATTTCTTTTGACCCCATTTGCCACCAGGTAGGGTGGAGGAGAATGCTTGGAATTCGAGGTCCTCTGCGTCTCTGTTGCCATCCGCAAATGCCTGAAACCTAGCGTGGATGTTAAAGGACATGTCAAGATAGTTATCTTAAACGCGGGTTCATACATGTATTCTCGCGCCCGGCCATCTGTTCTTTTGACGCAGTCTAGCATCCAGTCCTCGTAGGGAGGGTCTGCGCAATGATGGGCAAAAGTATCCATTTCGGCTTCTGTGAGAATATTTCGCGCAGGAGCGGCGTCTCTCCACCCAGTAGGGCCGAGATTGAAAGCTCTATCAACCTCTTCTTCTACGTCAACAGGCGGGGTGCCTGTGATCACTATACCCTTGACCCGGCTACATCGTAGCACTATCTCAATGGCGACGTGTCCTCCTAGACTCCAGCCGACGACTATGATGTTTCTGAACAAGGTTATGTTAGAATTTATCAACGGCCAGAAAGAATAAATGGCTGACGAAATATTGGAATTGTACAGCTCTGAGCCCAGCTCATCTCAGAGCCTTTCACGATCCCGTCCCCGATAGGAGGTGGCACGTACTTTGGGGCAGCTAACTGTTTGAGAACTTGGAGTGCTGCGTCTGCATACGCGGCTTGGTTATAAGACCGCCTCGCGTCGTAAGCATCCGAGCTATCCCCATGACCAGGGTAGTCAATCGCAACAATGCGATGAGTTCGAGCAAGATCGCTTGAAAATATGTGCTTCCAGATCTTCAGGCAAAAAGAGTTTCCGTGAAGCAAGAGAATCAATGGTGTCGCGGGATTGTCGACGGGCGGAATGCTGTCGCGCACGTTGATGACGGCGTGGTTCGTATTTACCTTGTGGAACGTTTGTTTTGGCCCCTCCATTACTTCAAACTGAGGGAACGACAGAGAAATTATTAGCTTGAAGGAAATTGTTATGCGATAATTTAATTTATGGTGAGCGAGTGATTCTTAAGCATCCACATTTGTGCAAGGCGGGGTTCTTATCGCCGTTGTTCTCTCGAGTTCCGAAGCCGCAAGCAGGGCTTTAGTATCTAGACATAGCCAGCTCGCTGCAATGAGTCAATGTCGTTCTTAATTCGAGTGAAGATGGGTCGGGACAAGTAAATTTCAAGACGAATGGCACGCAGCATGGACCAGATCGAGTGAAGGTGGACGGTAGACGTGGATCAGCTCAGCGGATTTCTCGACCTTTGCGAACACGAACCACGCAGAGAGACAAGAAACCTCTGGTGAACTCAGCTGAAGTCGTGAATGAGGCAACTTTCCACAAGCCATGCGGATTGGAGAGCAGAGGGAGGGCTGGGCGGTCTCGACAACGCGAGCGACTGACTTCAACCAAATCGAGGTTGTGACATGCTATTCGCAATTTTTTAGTCTATACAAATTTTCCAAAAAACCAACCTCCTTATCCTCTCTAGAACCTGCGCGAGTGCTCCCTGTGGATTTCCTCGGTGACGAAGTCTTGTTGGTTGCAAAGCGGCCTCCTCGTTCCAGCTCGCGAAGTCGCTCCTCGGCCAGCTTCGTCAAGTTGTCCACGAACCTGATCCGCGCTTTCTCCTCGGCCGTTCCCTTCCACACCTGCGCCAAATCACGAAGAGCATCAATACGCGCCTGTGCCGCAGCAAGTCCGGTCTTCGGGTCCTCAGCATTTAGCACCAAATCCGCAATCTCCGTGCGAAGTCTCTCGGCGAATTCTTTACCCTTCTGCTCTCTGCTCTGACTGTCGGAACCAGGATCTGGCGCGGACACTGTAATGAAGGAGGATGCTATTGATATGTCAGATGGCGGGAGAGTCCATTTCATAGCTTCCCCAAATATCTTGATGACGCCGTCTAAGCGTTGTCGAACTTTGGTCAGCACGCGTAGTTGCGAGATGTACTGTGGTTCAGACTGGTCAGACGGCTCTGTTTGTTCCTCTGCATCTTTAGTCGCCTGGTCCGTGGATCCTGTCGAAGTGAAGAGTTGTATGTGGGTTTTCAACTTGTCATCGACGAGTTCGGATAGATTGAGACTCTCACCTCGCAACAAATCAACTTCATACGCAAGTCTGCTGCCACTGCGTATGATGTCATCTGTCAACTGCGTGAGGACTGTGCTGAGTCTCGAAATTTGCGCATTGAGTTGAGAGAGAAGCGTTTGGGCGTGGGAAGAAACATCAGCCAAGCTGCCCGTCTTCGCCAACGAAGTATTTCGTCCGGCGGTGCCTTGGGACCCAATCGCTAACGTGGGCAATGTCGAGTTCAAATAATCAGCGGGATCAAAACTTGGCTGGAGCAATGGTTGGAGCAGCGGATCTGAAACATGGCTTGAGACTTTCGGAGGCGCATCGGCATCTGAGACGGTCATCTCTTTTTGCTCCGTTTGGCTGAAGGGTGGGAGGCCGGAGCAGCTGGATCGCAAGGGAGAATATGGTCAGCACAGCGTTCTGTCCTCGTGACTGGCGATAGATGTATGTAGGCACGCCGCCTGATCGTAATTTTTTCCGGTCCAGTTCCCCTTTTTCCTTGCGCTGGATTTAGGAGAGGCCAAATTTAGGGGCCCAAAGATCTCGAAGCGTTATACACGGACTTCTGCCCATACACGACTGGCACCTCGATTCCCTTCGACGCCGCTCAGATCCCAGCTTTCCCACACAAGTCGTGGAGGAGAATAGTCAGGCGAATGACCAACAATGTGTGAGAGTGCGTTTTAAATGATGTTCTTCAGCAGCTCGCAAGATCGCGATCGAAAGAATGGCTGAGATTGCGCCCCTTTGGCTTGAAGATAGGCCAGAAGTGGTCGAGAGCAGAGAAAGCGACTCTCGAAGGCCACGATGCTGTCGACACGAGGACCGGAACAGGCACAGACACTTGTCACAGACACAGGCTTAGGCTACAAGCGCAAGCACAATCAGTCGCAAAGTCACCGTCGTCGGCGTCGCGCAGCATTTGACGGTGGCTCTGACCGCGGTGCGCGGGGTCCGTGCACATCGCTGCCTTGCTACAAGGCAGACTGACCATGTCCAACCGCGCCGACCACAAATCCCACATTCTTTGCAAATGTCATTTCAAGAGGATAGAAAACGTCCAAAGGCCAAACCTCGTGGTATCCAGCGAGTTTGCGGCGCCTCTTGAACCGTTAAAGCCCTCACACCGTGGAGCGGCAGAGGCTCTGGTCTTCTCAGCCTTGCTCGTCTCATCGAACCAGGGCTCTATCCCGTGCACAGCCTACTCACTCTGCTTCAAGTCACAGCGGACCCTACGCAACCACGCTCTCATATATATATTTACATGTTTCCCGCAGCTGAGGCCACTCTATTTCTTCCCTCTGGCTCAATCAAAAATCTAGTCCTCGAGTTCACAAAACAGAGCCCGGAATCGAGCAGTACGCACTGCCAAGGCATTTGACCGGTGTGCGTTGGCAGTTCCAAGCCAACATGCCGCGAAAAGCCTACCTCTCAGATCTCCAGCGACTCAGCAAAGACTCTGGCATCCAAGGCATATCCAGCGTTCGTGCAGGCGATGAAGACGGCGAGCTTCGCTTCTCCATCACACCTGTTGGCGAGAAGGTCAGTTATGAGATTTCAGCCTTGATACCGGACGTCTCGGAGTATCCTTCCGGTCACGAGTATCACCTCTTTGGCGATGATGCCGCACCCTCGTATGTCGGTGAGCTCTTGAGCAACCTCCCAAATACTATGGGACTGCCTCTTGCAGACCTTCTTGACGTTGTTTGTCGCGCCTTTGCAGAGAGCCAGGATGGCGACGCGCTTATGCACGACTCTCAGTATGACGGAGGCTACTCGGAAGATGACGACGATCAGGACGCCGGATTCTCGGAGGACGAGATGTTTGGCAGTATCAACCAGCAAACATCGGCGCAGTTATCTTCTACATCAGGCTTTGCGACAGCCTCGATTAACTCGGCCAAGCTAGGCGACCGAATACGTTCTGATTTGAGGGAGGCGAAATCAGCGGGCTTCAAAGTCGGTCACCAAGGTCCGCTTCTGGAGGGACAAAATGCCTATGTTAGCATTTCCATCCGCATGTCGAAGCTTGGCATCTCGGAAGAGGCTATGCAAGCATGGCAACTTGAGCCTTCATCCTATCTGATCTTGCTTATTCAGTATCCCGACGGTTACCAGTCACTGCAGGATATTCAGGGATACGATGCTGCGGGTGTACGGAAGGTCATCTCTTTCCGTGTAGGAATGAGCAGCCAGTACAAGCCAACCTTGCAAGAAGCGATTCAAGCGTTCACCAAGCTGTCGGTAGAGGAAGAGGCTAAGCACCGGCGGCAGCAGATTGAACAAGCAAAAACGGATTATCGCTCCCAGAGTTTTCGAGAAACGTTCATCTCGCGTCCTCTCAACGACTTGCTTAACGACAGGTTAGCGACCATCCTGAAGTACAGACTTATCGGAATGCATTGGACTGGGGCAGAGGAATTCTACAACGACTTCCAGGGTAAAGCATTTACAATGACTGGCCTCGACTATATGGACAACAAGTACATGAACGAAGAGCTAGGCCATCCGGCCTATCCTCGTATCGTGACATCTGATCACCTCATTGATTCTAAGCCGGGGTTCCCGCATTCGCTTCCTTTACTGGCGATGCAGTTCTTACTTCGGCACTTTGTGCGATGCACAGAGTTTTGTTTGGTTTGCCACTGCAAATTGAACGACAATTTGGAAGCGCTGAAGCCCTACGTGTGCGATAAGCCGCTTTGTCTTTATCAGTAAGCCTGCCCTTTTTTGTTGACTCCTGCGCCTCGCTCTGACGGCGATTTTCCTCCAATTTTTAAGATATTTGCTTCAAGTCAAACCCACTCCGGCTTAACTCTTATCATTCTAACATGGTTTAGATACATGTCACTCGGTTTTGGCCCCTCAATTGAGCATGAAATCATCTCCCAGCCCTATGTGGTGGACTTACTCATCAGCTTCTGCTATCATAGTGCGCAAGGAGGAAAGCTCGGCATGTTTCCCGACGGCTTAAGTCTCCTTGTGCCTCCTCCTCAACTCTTCTCAAACTTCGCCACCAGTACTGTAGGCTACTATGCAAGCCATCGCAACCCACAGCAGCCTACACCAGCTATTACTCCCAGCCCCGAACAGCTACAAGGATACAAGGCTAGGCTAAATCGCGAGAAGTAGGTTCTATCGCACGAGTTCATCTCTTATCTCTTGACAAGCGTGCTAATTGTGCTAAGGTCTGAGATGATTTTTGAAAAAGGCACATCTCTTCCCTTGAAGGTGGGCGATTGGATCTGCTTCAGCCTACCCGGTCCAGACGGCTTGGATATTTGGAAACATTGTAGAGTGAGCGAGACACAATTTTTTCCCGTGATTAAAGTCACAAAACCTATTTCGAAATTCGTCCCAGAAACCGGAACTTCATTGAAAGCACAGAGCCCGAGCACTAGCGCGCCGAAATCTAGAAAGCAATCGACAGTCGATGAGATAATCTTTTATAAGTACGACACTAATTTCGACAATTTGACTGAGGGCCAGAAACGTGGTGCCATAGTTGCCCAGTTAGAATTACTTCCTCCTGTCACGGAGTTAAAAGAGTACCTACTCAGCAATCGAACCGCTACCCTCGCTAATTGGACGGAGAGGATATCACCAACTGCTTGCGGAATTCTTCGGTGGATCATTGCTTCCAATCGAGCTTGTATTGTGGAAGTCGATAAACCAGACCAAACTAATGTTGTCCAAGATGAACGAGTTCGGGGAATGGAAGGTTGGATGCAGTTTAGGTTTGCAATGGGCGCGCCGGACAAAGAGCGCCGATTCATTAACGAGATGCAGAAAACGCAGTCCAGGCTCAATCTTACCCATCCAACCATCTTTGCATGGCATGGCTCGCCAATCCAAAACTGGCATAGCATTATTCGAGAAGGTCTTCACTTCCGTGAGATCTCACATGGGCGTGCATATGGCAATGGCTGTTATCATTCTTTAGACTACCACACTTCGTTCAGCTATTCAAGCAACTACCACAATTACTCAGCCGGCCAAAGCGCCGCCAATACATGGCCTGCTTCAGCACTCAAGATAACTTCTGCGATGGCGCTTAACGAAATCGTAAACGCCCCTGCGGAGTTTGTCAGCCGAAACCCTCATCTAGTTGTTGCCCAACTTGATTGGATACAGACACGGTATTTGTTCGTGCAAGTATCTAGCGAACTTAAGTATGATACCCGATCTCATATGAGTGATTGTCCAGATCCGAAAGCTTCTCATACAGTTCCAAAAAGAGTCTGGATGAACTGTTAAAACTCTCGGATTTGGAATCCTCTCATCTCCTTATTGCATGCAAACTAATGTCGGCACTAGGTTCTCTGATCATGGCACACCCAGCGAAGTGTTCCCGCAGGACCCCAACATGACACCGACTGGAATCAAGGGGAAGGTCGTGATACCAATGTCCACCATGCCAAAGTCAAGATGTACAAGGTTCGAGCACGGTCGAAGAAGCAGGAAAGTGCGACCATCGGGCACAGCCGCTGACCCTATCGCTCTTGACGGTGATAACAGCGATGCCACAAGCATAGACACTGATGTTGAAGACATAAACATATTGATTGAGAACGACGAAGACTTTGTGGCTGCGGCCATCCAAGAAAGTGCTTCCTCACAGTCCAGTCTATCAAAGGGCAAGAGCAAGCTCTCCGGACTCTTCAATAGCCTGAAGCCGAAGTTGTCGTCAAAATCCTCCTTTTCTCCAAAGCCATTGACCGATTTCGAGCCCGGCTCACTCGACTACAACACACTACCACTGCTTGCCGAGCCAGCATTTGCCACCCCTTCAGCATCGAGGCGCTTGCAGAAAGACTTCCAGGCTCTATTAAAGGTTCAGAACTCCACACCACTACACGAGCTTGGCTGGTACACGAACCCGGAGCAGTTCAACAACATGTACCAATGGATCATCGAGCTCCATTCCTTTGAGTCAACGCTGCCGTTGGCGAAACAAATGAAAGAGAGGGGCATAATGAGTGTTGTGATGGAAATGCGTTTCGGTCCAGACTATCCAATGTCCCCTCCCTTTATCCGTGTCATTAAGCCGCGGTTCCTAAGTTTCATGGCCGGTGGAGGAGGACACGTTACGGCCGGCGGCTCCATCTGTATGGAGCTTTTGACGAACAGCGGATGGAGTGCTGTTTCGTCCATAGAATCTGTTCTGTTGCAGGTTCGTCTGGCCATCTCAAGCACAGAGCCGCGGCCGGCGCAGCTCGAACCTCCCGGAAGAACCGAGTATGGAATCGGCGAGGCCATCGAGGCGTACGTTCGCGCTTGCAACGCACATGGGTGGCGTCTACCAGACAACTTTAAACAGATAGCTCTTGGCGGCCAGGAGTCAACTGGCAGCAAATATTACTGAAAGGTTACGCGAAAGCTGAAACCATCTGATACGTGCTTCTTCAAACATGCCATGGTTGATAGTAAGGTTTTCCATAGGCTGACAATCTCACTCAATTTTGGACGACGGTCTTCGTGGGGTCAACATCTGGCAATTTTTTAATTCGCACAAATGTGGATACAATTCTATACAAATAAAAAAGCGTGAACCTGATTTAGGCCAAAACAAAAATATGTTTGATCCATGCTTCAATAGAACAACAGCTTGACTGGTGAGGTAGCATCTTCATACCTCTCTCGTAAATCTTTCCTCGTCAACAGTTTCACGAGCGGTATCTCTGTCTCCTTCATATCTAGAATACCGCGCTTTTTCTGATCGATGTAGCTGGCATCAATGATGATGCGCTTCAAGTGTTTTGCGGACAAAGCACCATCTTCAAGCAAGTCGTGAATGCGCTGCGGAGTTCCAACACCTAGAGAAATTCTGTTGAAATATTTGTCAACGTAGTGGATTGGGTTCTGTCAAATTGTGAAGCTTACCGTGTTTTTCGGCATTCTTCGATGGCCTCTTTGAGCTTGATGTGTTTCGCAAAAA
Source organism: Verruconis gallopava (assembly GCF_000836295.1). Lineage (NCBI taxonomy): Eukaryota > Fungi > Ascomycota > Dothideomycetes > Venturiales > Sympoventuriaceae > Verruconis > Verruconis gallopava. Next base: position 37,971 of record NW_015622150.1, read on the forward strand.
GCTTGGTGACCTTTCCTCCACTCTCCTTCTTGGACTGGAAAACCCGTAGCGCACGCGTCAGGTCCGCGGCGCGGATCCCAGCTGCTGCAACAACAATGGTGTGCGGGCAGCCTGGATCTTGTTTCGCCAACTCAAGATTCTCGTCCTTGTCGGCAAACTCACGCACGAAACTCGGCAGGTTGTCCAGCGTCCGCGGCTTGTCCCACGAGCTTGTGTCTCGTACTGACTTTGCTATGCGTCTATGTTAAAATCGCATTGACCCGCAGCGTGGACAACGTGAAGAGACTAACCGGGCAGGTAGAGCTCGTCTAACTCCACGGGGCTCAAATCTGGCTCAAACTTCTTCGTACGTCTCGCAACATAGTTCACCATCAAGTCACCGTCCATTCTGCCGATCGCTAGGTTGACGCCGAGCTCTTCGTCCAGGTCATCCTCGTGGATGTCATTTGGCTTCTTGTTTCTCCGACGCTTCTTTTCCTTTCGTGCTTCAGAGTCATTGTTGCGTTTCCGCTTCTTCGCACCTGAGAACTGCGGTTCGATTAGAGGTACTCCGCCCTCGTTATCAGAGTCCGACATCTTCCCTCTGACACGACACAAGAGTCGTCCAAAACGGACCGCGAAAGAGTTTCAAGAAATTTTAGCGGGTCTTAACACGTGATGACGTTTTGAGCGACAGGGATCAAGCGGCTCGTCCCGCACTTAACACAGTAAGAACGACGCGACTTCGCCGTGAACGCGCCGCAGCTCGACTTCAACGAACAAACAAAACCGACTTCTTCGCCGCCGCGCCTTCGCTACCATGTCCGAGCCCGCTCGCAAGAAGCCCAGGATCACCGAAGACGTATGCACTACTTCAATCGCTCCTTGAACATCTGCTAATAGCGCGCGATAGCTACATGCGCTCGGTCGCATCATACACCAACCCAACACACCCACGCAAAGATCACCCAGGAGGGGAGAAAACACCTCTACAGGCGCAAGTAGGATCCTTGTACGGACTCCTGGATCTGCAGCGGCTCAACAAGCGTCTTCTGTCAGGACTCCTACTACAAGAACCCCAACAGCTAGTGCGCGAGCGCGCAGAGTGGGATCCGCTAGGCGCGCCGTGCCAACAACACCGCATGCTATCCGTGCTTTGCAGCAGCGACGAAATGCAGTGCTGGCGTCTGGGGGAAACAGAAGGAGACAAAGCGGGCGGATGCAAAGGGAGACGCCTAGAGACGATCTTAGGGCGCTAAGTAGAAGTATGCATTTTCTGATACCGGTCTTGCCTCAGCAGGTCTGACATGGATGATAGTCCTTGCTAAGAAGCCAAAGCCACGCTCTTCACCAATTGAGCAGAGACCACAACGAAGACGGAGTAGTCTCGTGGACCAGGAAGACAGTCCAGCTGTTGGCCAAGCTCCACGTCTATCTCTCCCACTCGACGCACTCGAGGATGACAGCTTCCACGAGCAACCCCCACGGCTGTCCTATCCACTCGACGAGGAGGAAGATGAAATCGAGACACAGCGGCGTGCTGCTGTCTCAGGCCGCGAACGACAGTCTCTTGGCACTCTTGCGGATCCCTCCTTCGCCGAGCTGAATGACCTTGCCGCGGGTGATTACGAAGATATGACAGAGCAGAGACGGTTAATGGAACAGGATACGAGTATAAATATGGAAGCAAATGACGAGGACGGCGAGACGGCGGAGTTACGCGCTATGCTCGAGGCGAGAAGGCAATCCGGCCAGACCGGCAACGTGACCGAGCTAACGGACGGCGAGCCCACGTTCTTGTTTAGAATCCCGGACAGGAGTAGATTATCCCTTGCTCCGACAAACTCGCCTACTCCAGACGGGCAAGGAGCGTACGACGAAGACGATGGCTTTGAGGATATCGTCGACGAAGACAATGATCCGAACGCGGACTTTGATGGTATCGACAACAATGCGCGAAAGTCTTCCGTTCCGCTTCCAGATCACGAGCTCTCAGCGGATGAGAGCGCAAAGCCTGTCAACAGGAAGGGTGCACGGAAACGTCCAACTAGAAACGTAAAAGTATCGCGCTTCGGCATCGAATACCCCTCCTTCCCACTTTCCGTCGTCAAACGGCTTGCAAGTACCTTTTCCCGGTCATATGGCGGCAGCGGCAAGCTTAGCAAAGATACTTTGGTCACTATACAGCAAACTAGCGACTGGTTTTTCGAGCAACTGTCGGAAGATTTAGTCGCTTATGCCGATCATGCAGGGCGAAAAACCATTGAAGAAGCAGACGTCATAACTGCAATGAAAAGGTAAGATGATCGCTCCACCTTTCTTCGATCCATTTACTTTACTTGATACACGTGCTTACACAGTACTTGTTACAGGCAGCGGGTACTGAACCAAAATACCACGTTATTTTCTCTTGCGTCAAAGCATCTCCCTCCAGAATTACTGAGAGAGGTGCGCATGCCCGTGCAACAGGCTAAGGGCAAGAAACGGAAGAGAAAACAAACGACACAGAAGATGGAGACCATCGAAGAGGACGAAGAGGAGTAGATTTTGCAAACCACGCCCTGTGCGTGCGTACGCTTGAGATTGGAGGAGCATGTCCTACCACTCTCTGTTCCTCGTCACCCGCTGCGTGACGGACGACGGTTTCTTTTTGAGAATCATCCAAAGCATTATGGAAGTGGCCAGAGATAATGAATACCTGGTAACCCGAAACGTTAGTACGAAACCTGAGATGATCCATCAATCATCACGGCACAACTCATACGTACCATGTGAAAATGTACTGCGCGTGATTGTTCTTCAGTGCAACCTCAGGCGACCTTCCAACAGGTATGCCCCTCTCTTGCCTCCTCATCGTTTCCATGAGCTCCGGCTCCATAGTCTCCTCCACCCACACGGGCTGCGCACCCACTAGCTTCGCCATCTGCGGAATGTCTGGGAAATAAAATTCCTTCTTCTCCAGGTTGTTTTCAGGTGTGAACATGTTCTTTTTGAAGGGCTCTCGAAGTAAGCCTTGCACCTGGACTTCGCCCGTAGGCAGCGCTGAGGGATCTCGCGTTTTCTGATCCTTGAATCTACTTGCAATCCACCCGCGAGATATGAGGATGGTAGATCCATTGGGACGCTCCAGCGGCGTGATTACAGTGAAACCGTTCTCCCCTTCCATCATCCGAGGACCCACAAGCATCTCTTGGTCGTGCCTGTATTTGCCTGTAGCGATCACTCTCCTGTAGTCAAACTCTTTCACCGCTTCCGGATCCACAAAGGGGGGAAGCGGCAGAGGCGGTCTCGTCAGGCGGTCCTCGTACTTTGCGATCAAGTCCGTCTTCCATCCCAGACGCTGGACCTGCCACGTCCCTAGCGCGAAGGCAGTGACAGGTATGAGAGCTAGGAGAATTATGCCAGGCCCGTGACGTTTGCGACCGGCGCGGACGAGCTTGGGAGGGTCGTCAACGATGGAGTGAAAGCCCGGCGAGTCCGCGGGATTCGCATAGTGTCGTTTTGATGGGGATCTCGAGAGTTGTTGCCACCGCGCAGTCCATTGTCTACGCGCATTAGTTTCTATCAGCCATGAGCTTTGAGCGCCCAATTGACAGCGTAGACAGCGCCATCCAAGGCGCTGATAGCTGTTCATGTTTTGAGGAGCGGCGGGACCAACCTTCTCGAGTTCCCGTTGATGGCTTATTATCCGCCAGGGGTCGTGGTAGAAGCACAATGCGCTAAGCCTATCTCAGCAAGTTTTCAATCCTACGAATCTGAAAATTTCATTCCCGCTCTCAATCCCTCTGAATCTACTCCCGGGTTCAGTAAGTCTCTTGAGACATTAGGGCACCGCGGCTGGATTGCCCCAAAAGTCCGAATATGTCTTCTGAAGCGTCATCAGCTGTCTCGGCCAGCATGAAGAAGGATAAGGAAAAGTCTAAGAAGCGAAAGCTCGAAGACGCCGAGGAGCCGCAAGGCGTCGAAAAATCCGAGCGCAAGATCAAGAAGTCCAAATCCAAATCCAACAGGGAATCTGAAGATGCTGCTCCGGAGGCTAAGGTGAAGAAAGACAAAGAAAGAAAAAAGGTTAAAGAAGAAAAGGCTGCGAAGGACGAAGCTGTGGTAGCGGCGGATCAACCCAAACCTGAAGGAGAGAAAAAGTCTAAGAAGGCCAAGAAATCGAAAGACATCTCTACATCTATCGATGGTGCCGATGGAAAAGGCCCAGACGCTGTGATCGAGGATGCGGCGTCGCAGAACAAGAACGAGCCAGCGAAGAAAGAGAAGAAAGCAAAATCTTCTGAAGCAGACAAGGATGACTTCGCAGAAAACGCCGATGTTGTGAATCTTGCTCACGAGAAACCAAAGAAGAAGTCAAAGAAGTCCAAGGATACGGAGGACGCAGGCCTGGAACGTAGCGACACCGATGACGCGGAGACGAAGAAGTCCAAGAAGTCCAAGGACGACGAAGGTGGTGCTCACGGCACGACCGACGGTGCCGTTGCAAGCGGAGATCCACCGGCGAAGAAAAAGTCCAAGGCCGAGAAGAAAGGTAAAGGGACTTCTCGGAATACCGAAGCTGCCGCAGAGACCGAGGCAAGCGATGCCGCTGTGGAGACGAACGCAGCGGCCGAAGGCGGGAGCAATCCGGCAGACGCGGATGCCACCGCGAAGAAAAGCAAGGCAAAGTCGACTGACGGGTCGAAATCACGATTCATTGCGTTTGTTGGCACGTCTTCCCCCCTCCAATCTCTTTCGACCGTGCGTGGTAGGCTGACAAAGATGCAGGCAATCTTCCGTACGACATCACGCGGAAAGCTCTGGAAGAGCACTTCAAGAAGATCCCTCCAAAGTCGATCCGCATGCCTCATTCCAAAGACACGTCGAAGCCGAGAGGCTTCGCCTTTGTGGAATGGGACGATTGGGACAGGCTGCAGACGGCCTTCCAACTGTATCACCACACGGAGATCAGCACCGACGGCGGAAAGACGAAAAGAAAGATCAATGTCGAAATCACGTGAGTTCTACCCCCGCGGGAGCAACGACCCTTGATATTGATACCCATCGTGGAGCTAACTAGAGGATTCAGAGCCGGCGGAGGTGGCAACAAGAGCCAACACAGGAAGGAGAAGATCAAGAGCAAGAACGAAAAACTGAATGAAGACCGTAAGCGATACGCCGAGCGACGAAAGGAGCTAGAGGAGGCGGCCAAGAAGGCCAAAGAGGACGGCCATGGCGACATCCATCCGAGCAGGATGGCGCAGATAAACATGTGACGTGCAGTCGGCATGATCTTCTCTGTGCAGACTTTGTTTCTTTCCCTCTTCTCTTTCGATTCACTTGTCCGGCTCCGCTTCGGCCATCTCTTTCCAACTTTTTCCGTGACGACTCGTTGCTCAAGGCTTTGGCAACCTTGTGTATAGCATGATGAGGAAGGATCATCTTATTTTGTACTGCTATTCTTCACTCTGTCAGACGCCTATCCGCTGGGTCTAGTCACTGGAACGTCGTTTCGGCAAAAGACATGCGAACATTTGTTGATGCTGTTGTCTTGACGGCAGAGATCGCCTGGATTGTGTGGCTGACAGGCTACGCGACTGGCCTGACTACGACCCTCAATCATGAAGCAAGCGATACCGTGCTGTTTGGGACGTTTTCCAACGCCAAAACGCATGAAGCGCTTGATTACAAGCTGTGTACAGGAAGCGTTGATACATGGCTAAAACATCGCTCGGAATACCCGTCGAGTCAATAAGCCATCGATATCAGATATTCTTCGGCTTTGGCATTGCGTGCTCTGCTGATCAATTGCCTCTCCATGACACTTTCACACTTCCTGGCATCCAGTCAGTAAACTTGTGCACTCGTGCATAACGTCCTCACTTCATGTCTTCAGCTGAACAGAAAAATGCAAGAGGATTTAGCGGCGTATCTTCGCAAAGCCAATCAAATTTTTCTTTATAATTGCAAAGACTGCTTGGGCCTTCGTTCTTCTACGTCTAAGATAAAAATGAGGAGCTTAACAGCTCAGTCCAACAATTTTTTTTTTTTTTTTGCGCGTTCAAAAGCGCTTTTAGCTGCATCTAATAAAATCAAGGAAAGGCATATGGGCACTTCGAAATCCAAGAAGTATCCTGCTTTCATTTAGATGACAGAAGTAAAGGAGTGATTGAATTGGGAAATAGCACATCTCGCACATTCACAAGATCCATAGCTCGCCGTACGCACAGACAGAAGCACTTTCGTCGCTGTGTCGAACCAGTCCGAGCATACAAAAAAGTCTAATTAGTCCCTGAAACTCATGTATGAAGTCTATAAGTGGAAAAAAAATAAAGGAAAGGCGGAAAAAGAAGAGTAGAGGTTGGAAGTGAGAAGCGAGGGGTCCGACTAGAGCCGTCTAGGGCTGGTGCTCTGATTTGACGGGACGTTTCTCAGAGCCTCTGCAATGGACCCGTGCTCGTCGGCCTTCTCACGCATGCTGTCTAAACTTGGCCGCCACGCCTGCGGGCTGACGATGCCCGTTCTTGAGTCGAGGCGGCCGTTTTCAGGTATGTCGGCCATACCGGCTTCAACGTCCCCATCACCGTTCCGACTGCGGCCGAAGAAACGGTTTCTGTGGATGCTACGTGTGCGACTGCCGTCCTCGTTCAAATCCGTGCTGCGGTGCTGGAGCCGCTGGCCTGGGGCGCTCTGACCACTGCTGATAGATGTTGAGCGGCCAATGTCGTTGGAGCCGCGGACGCGCTCGGTTGAGCTGCGTTCGCGCGAGGGAGACGTGACGTTGATGACTGCACGCTGTCGCTCGCGGGAACGTTCGTCGTCTTCGAAAACGTCGCCTGCCATGTCGGCAGCAGCCACGTCCTTCATACCCAGCGAGAAGTCGACTCGGCGGGACATGGCCGCGAGGGACTCGCCTCGCGGTCGCGTGTGAGGGTGCAGAGGATCTTTCAAGATGGAGCCACCACGTGGACGAGATGTGGAAAACGGCGGTTGGTGAGTGCCGTGCGACTGTGTACGCTCGACCGATTGATCCAGGCTCTCGACAAACGGCGGGTCGATTGGACCGTCGTTCGTGTAACCTTGAGGGTTGTCCGGGGTACCACCGTGGCCTGTGCCGGGGACGTTGATGTGCGGAATGTTGGACATGTAGATGGGGAAGGACTGTTTCTGGCCGGGGAAGCGCATGCGTGGGCCTTCAATACCCAATTCCTGCATGGACACCATGAGGGCGCAAATGAACTTGTTCCGGCGCTGCAAACGAAGCAATTCGTTTTGCCAATTTGACTTGTAAAAAAAGACGACGTTGAGCGTAAGAGAGTGCGCCTCGGTGACGTCGCGCAGCTCCGTGAGAATGTTGCCCTGGTACTCGCGCTTCTCGGCACGGACGAACTCGAGCAGCTTGTTGCGGAGACCTTCGATCTGCTCGAGCGTAGTGCCGAACTTGATGACGATGGGCACGGCCTCGGCCAGGCCGCCCGAGCGACGCTGATTGAGGATGAAGAGCGTGTTGAGATAGCTGTTGGGCGCCTGCACGATGTGGCCCTCCATCTTCTTGAACTCGGTGTATAACAATGATATCTTCTTGACAAAGTAGTCGTCGCCCTTCAGCTGCGAGCCCGTGTTGCCGTAGATGCCGACGCGGTCGCCAACGTCGAATGGATGCTTGACGAAGACGAAGATGATGGACTGGAGCAGCTCCTGCGCAGTCGCGGAGAAGAGCCAGGAAAGAGCCAGGACGGTGGAGCCGGCGGACGTAAGTACGCCAGCGGCTGAGGTGGATATGAGCGAGATGAGGACCAGGACGGCAATGATGAAGACGATGAACATGAAGACGTCATCAAGACGGCCGACGACCGAGTCGAGATCCTTGAGGGAGGCGGTGATGGCCTTTCGTTCACGTCCTATCTCAACGCAGACAGCTTCGAGCTCCTCCATCGATATGTCACCATTCATGTCCTTATCGAACATGGTGAAGGCGGCGTCGGCCTCCTCATCATTGTCGAAGGCGTTGCGAAGATCATCAGCGAGCACGGTCTCGGTCTCCTCGCGATAGAAAGTGCGGTACAGACGGCGTGCCAAGACCTGGCTTCCTGTGGTGGTGGACAGCAAGGTTAGGACAACTTGATGAGGGTGAGTGCTCTTGGCGACCTGCCGGCCGGTAAAGTCGCCGGCGATCTTGCCGGCAACGTCGCCAAACTTGTTGAGAGCCTCCTTGGTGTTCTTTTGCGCGGCGGAGACCAGGGCTCCGGGCGTGCGCGCTCCTGAGCCTGGGCCGGCCGACGGCGGCTCGAATTCACGATCCTCCATGGCAATCTTCTCCTTGGAGTACTTGTACAACTTCGTGAGGGACGCGATCTGGAACTTGTTGAGATCGATCCGGTCGGCGTACTGGCGCAGGTGGAACGAGATGGCGATGAGCTGGATGATTATCTTCTCAACAAAGTTGAGCACGGCGGCGACGAGAAAGGCGACCCAGACCTTGTTGGTAGTCCTTTCCCAGCTTTTGACGGTTTTGTCGCCGTCGATGTGGTGATTGATCATGGTGGGCAGAAAGGAGATCTCGATGGCCAGCCACCAGAAGAACAACGTAGCGGGCAGCTCGAGCTGCTTGGCCATATCGCGCCACTTCTTGCTGTTGTTTGTGAAGATGCCGGAGATGAGGCCAATGGGCCAGGGCAGACACTTTGAGAGCAGACGGCCGGCCCACAAGGTGAGCCAGACGATCTCGAGCCAGATGCTGAACCAGATGAGCTTGACGCCGCCGACGTTGGCGGTCTTGAACTTGAGGGCGCCTACAAGTAAGGGAATGAGCAGGATGCCAGTAACGGGGGTGATGTAGAAGGCCCAACGGACAATCACGCTCGACTCGTGGATGCGCTTGAAGATCTTGCCGATGCTTGTATTTGGCTTCTCGGGCGGCTTGTAAATCTGCGTCTTCTCATGCAGCGGATTGGTGGCAGCGTCGAACTCGTCGACGGGCTCGGGCCTGCGCGACCGCGACCGTCGCAGGCTCTTGGAGGCACTCAGCTCGTGGTTCTCGTTTGAGACCTGCTGCTCGATTTGCAGCAGCTGCAACTCGTCGGTCAGCTGCGTCTCTTCGGCGCGAGTACGACTGGGCGACTGTATGCTCTTCATATTCTCGGCATCCATATCGTGTACGGGTTCGACGGTGAGGTGGCTACCCAGGCGATGGACGCGTCCAGGTGATTCATTTCTGAGCGATCCGTCGCCAACGACGGTGCCTTCGTCTTCGGACGACTTCTCATGTTTACTATTTACGGATGGGCCACCGGCATCGTGGACTGGATAGTTCGGCTGCGTCTTCTCGTCGACCGGTGTGGTCATGATGGGCAGCGGGGAGTGGACGCCCCTCCCTCAATTAGAGGTAACGATCTGCGTGTAGCAAATGAATAGGAAACGGGCGACTCGGCCCCGAAAGCGATCAGTGGCTATTCCGGACCAAAGAAAGTGATTGTGGTGAGGGCCAATTGGGTCAGCGAACAGGCCGCGCCGGTGTATAGGCGTATATGTATATGTATATGTAGGCGCGAGTGTGTTTGTGGGCAGCTTGGGAGGGTGTGAGTGAGTGTGTGTGTGTGTGCAGGAACGCGGTATGGAGGTGGATTTTACGGAACTGAAAGGTGGAAAGGCATAGGGCCAAGTTCTGGACGGTTCAGCGCACGAAACTGAACCCCGAAGAGAAAGAATATGGGTTGAGAGAAGTGCTCAGGCAGCGATTGGGGCCCGCAAGGTTAAGAATGACGAGCAAGAGAGGAGATTCACACGAACGCGCAGTGGGTGTGGGTTTTGTGCATGTATTGGCCCACCAGGTATGACGTTGAGGCTCCGGGCCGGGGTGGAGTGAAAGGACGGGCGGGCGCTCGCTATGCGACCCAAGTCGGCTAACATGCGGCGAAAGAAAACGAGCGGCAGCGAGGCCAGAGAGCGGGGAGAAGAAAAGAGGAGAAACGAGAAAGCTAAAGCTCAACAATTATTGGATACGCGACTGATGGAGCTGAAGCAAAGGCCGAATCATCAGTATCTCCAGGCAAGGCCCGCGCAGAAGAAAGCGGTGCACAACGACGGCGAGATGGTAGGTGGAAAGGAAAAAGGCGAGAAAGAGACGAACAGGTGCTCAATATCAATCGAAAATTAGGAAGAGCAGATCTGGAAAGGCTAATTAAGATTAAACGATCATGATGGAAGGGCGAGGGCTGGTGCGGGCTCAACGATAAGGATGGAGAGACGCGGGCGATCGAGGGCGAGAAAGGGCCAGCTCTCGCACGTTGGGTGCGACACTTGGACGCGACGTCCGCCTCAGGCCAGGGCCGGCTGCTGAGAGGAGAGAGGAGAGAGAGAGAGGAGAGAGGCCTTGGGGCTGATCGCAGGGGCAGGACGAAGAAGGGGAGAGGAGCAACAGAAGTCGATCCGACAGGTCCAAGGCGAAGGAGTCGCAGAGAGTGTGGGGGCTCGCAGGTGCAGAGCGAGCGCAGACACCCGCAGACGCCCTGCAGTGCCCGTCGTCCTTTGTGCCGCCCGTTAAAGCGGCAAGGGCTCGACCAGCGAAGACGGGACGTCCGACTTGGCGTTTTGCACCCAGCGGCTGCCTTGTAAAGCAGCGTGCTGGACAGGAAAGGGCGATGCTCAGAGCCAACGACGTCACTTGCGGCGATCGTCGCGGGAAGGAACGCCCAACCGGGACGCGCGCGCACACACAAACGCGCACGCACTCCCTCATCACGCCCCATGTGCAGTGTGAGCAGGAGCTCTTTGTGCATTTGGTTGGCGTGTTGCATCACATGTCGTGCATCTGCCATTGTAAACACACCGCGACATGAGCTTATGCGTGCATCCAGCTCACATCGCCTAGGTGAAGTTGAGCCTGAGTGATCATGTTCCTGTTCGGACCGTCGTGATTCCTCTCACGCCTTTCTTGCTGTCCTCCATCAGCCATCACCCTTCTCCGCTCTCTCTACACACGTGCGCCTGCTCGACCATGGACTTCCCATGCCGACGCCTTTTTACTCCTCCTCTTCCTCTTCTCCTCGCCCTCTCCACTCGTCCCCCACCAATCTTCCCGTGCTTCCGCGATCAGCGTCCGTTCTGCACGCACGCTCTGCTTGGCACTGTCGCCGCATTTACGTCCCTGCCTTGACTGTATGCTGTCCACACAGTCGTCACTGAGAATCCACTTTTCACATGCTCCACCAAAAAAATTCGAGAGTAGGACGAAGCACAGCGGTTCGGCGCCACTGCATTCACACACCTGCTCCACCCAGCTGTTTTCCCCAACGCTTGACCCGAACTTAGTCCTACCCACTGAAGCAGCGCGTCCTCTGCTGCATGTCCAGACTCGCCTCGTCTGTGCTCCCCTGCTCCCTTCGCTGGTCTTTCGCAGACATGAAACGCGTGGCAGGCGCATGCCTATCTCTCCGTGATAATGCGCCGAGTACGCGCTCCTGCGCTGCCCACTGCAGAAGCGCCACCTGCGAACGTGCGAGCCACTTCATTGGACCACGGCCCGACATGTGCCCCTGCCAAGACGTGATCGTCAGCCTTGCTCCGCTGTTAAGTTAACTGCAGCTTTGCCACCACCAATTGCAAGCGCCCGTTACTGCACTTCCGTTGCGTCACGTTTAACTAGCTCGCACCGCTTAATAAGTTACTCCCAACAGTGCTGAAATTCCGCAAAGGGAATGCTTGGATCTTGGTGAAGAGGTAATTGCGCAGCAACAAGATAGAAGGACAGGAGCATGGCCAGTTTCTTCGGCGCAAAATAATGTCCGTTGCCACTGTAGTAACGGATCCGGTCGTAACTTCCACAAATTCCAGGCTGGCAGTCACACGCACACACACACGCACGCACGCAACGCAGCATCTTACATCAAACCACAGTACAAGGAAGGTCCGAGCCTGCGGTCGTGATCACACTTAACACGCTCGTCCAGTTGTAGCATCCTCATATATACGGCGGTGAACCAGCCACTGCGGCCACAATGCAATCCTGCTGCTATCCTCTCGTAGCCGACGTGAATATCCTGATATCTGACTAGCTGGCACGCATGGATGTGTACATCAGCAATACCGCTACTCCGGCGATGAAGTAGTTGATCCAAATGCCACCGACTGTATAAAATCCCCCAGGGCCAACATATCTCTCACTGGCTCCAGACTGCTTGCATATTGTGCCGAATAGCTTCAGCTACTGGCACAGCCAGACCCAGACTATTGCCTTCGAAACAAAATCGAGTCAGATTCCTCTACGCGATTCGCGGTCATCTCTCATGTCTTCCCGAACGCGCACAGGAACTTCTTCGTCCAAACTCCCATCAATCATGCTCGTTGGACCCTGCAACTCGGCAGATGCTCCTACGTCCGTCTTGCGGAAACGCAGCTTCCTCGAACCGCACTTCATCTTCCCTGAGGCGGCTCTTTTGGAGTGTTAGCTGGACGCAGTGGCCGACCCGTTTCCAGTGCGGGACCCTTACCAGGCGTCTGAGATGGCAAGCTCTCTCCGCTCCGAACCGAACATTGCGAGATTCGTCTCTGGATCGTCGGCCGACGGCCGTTTTCTCAAAGACGCCTCGTCCGTTCGCATGGCTTCTGTCTGCGTAGACCGTCAGCTCTCCCTTTCGTAGTGCGGCACTGCGCACCGCTCCAGACACTCAGTTGGACGCAGGGGACGCAGAAGAAAGCTTTGGCACGACTGTGAGAAACGTGCTGTGCCGACTGCCAATAAACAACAAGATCCACCTCGAATCCGTCCACCACACAGGATCTTCTTGACATAGATGGTAAGAAACGAGCATCTTGAACTGCGAACGCGCATGCTGAGCCGGGTGAAAGCGTGCTTGTTGAAGATGGGCAGACAGCTTGTTAGACGAGCTGGGACGGCTGTACTGAGCCTTGCTTCCGCTTTTTGCCACAGTCGCTGCAGCGTAGATGCATACACAGACATACAGTTTATATTCGAGATTCAACCACTTTTACTTGTGTGTGAGTGTGCATGTCTCAATTCATGCTGTGGTCCTTTTGAACACACATTTTCTTTGCTACTGAGTGTTTTGACTCTTGATTTCATCTATGGAAGTAAACCTGCCGCTATCGGCAGTGCATGGCCGATTTGGCCGTTCCCAGCCGATGCCGGCTGGCCGACTCTTGAGAAGATACAATTGCACCGACCCTGAATACCAGGTTGCTACTCCAAACATCTTACGGTCAGTGGAGAAATCTGCCGGACTTTAGTGTCTCGTTCGGCAGTGTTCATCAAAAGTCCGATAACTGCGTTTCAACCGCCATGGCAAAATACATATTTAAGCTGGCCATGCAAGGCCTTGAGTTTCTGCAGCGTTTTACCAAGGAAGCATCATACACGACGACCGCAAAACCTATAGATCCCACCTAACCATATCGATCATCTAAGCTTTGGGGGACGCCAACCTCTGCTACAAATTTAAGCCACACACCATGGCGACAAAGATCGATGCCAAGAAGACCAGTCTCCTTCTTCTCGACTTGCAGAACGGCTTCCTCAGTCGTCTCCCCGCGGACGCCTCGGCGGCGGTCGTCGCCAGCACGGCATCCACAACTTCGACGGCACGCCAGCATGGCATTACGGTGACGTACGTTCACGCTGCGCTGACAGCGGACGAGATTGCGGCTATCCCAGATCACAACGCCACCTTCGCAGCCATAAAGGCCAGCAGCGAGATCAGTGCGGCCATGGCTCCAGACGCGGCCGCGACGCAGATCCACGCGGCGCTTGCGCCCGCGCCCGGCGAGCGCCTGCACCGCAAGATCAGGTACGGTACCTTCATGACGGGCCCGTCCACGGCGATCCTGGACGACTTCCGCGCTCGCGGCATCGACACGGTGATCCTCGGCGGCATTGTCACCTCCGGCGCGGTGCTCAGCGCCGTCAGGCAGCTGGCCGACCTGGACTTCCGCCTCTTTGTTCTGGAAGACTGCTGCGCCGACTACGACCAAGACGTGCACAACGTGCTGGTCCAAAAGGTGCTGCCCAAGCAGGCCACGGTCATCAAGAGCGCAGACCTGGCCGGCTTGCTTTAGCTGTCGTCGTTCGCCTTTCTTCAACATCCGCAACGATCACGCGTGACTCACGACAAGGGGAGCGTCGCCGTTTTATTCAGTTTGAGCAGAGAGAAAAAGAAGGGAAGTTTCTTTTGACCAGGCCAGAGCCTTCACGGAAAACATCCCCGGCTTGCCGAGCTGGCTATGGATCTTCACGCTGCGGAGGGGAATTGACACGGTGTGGATCGAAGCATTGCTCGAGTTAAAACGCATAGCTCTGCCGTCGAGTAACGACAGAATAGCGAACCACCTATCTTCTATTTCAGTCTGAACCAAATTTTCTCAGTTTACATTGAAATCATGACGTGCCACATCGCTTTCTCTCTTGCTCTTTCTATACTTTGTTTTTCCGGGAGACGACTGACGAACGTCGGCGTTGGAGAGGAAAAAATTAAAAAAAAAAAAAAAAAAAAAGGTCCACCTGCTCTTCTTGGTGAACGCACGCGTGGCTCTACGTCTGGCCGTGTGGGCACAGGGCCTTGTCCGAAGAGCAAAGTACAGCAGCTTAACTATCTTCTAAGGTGTGAATGAACCTCCGTCGTTTGAGAGAAAAGATTCAGCTTCGGTGGAGGAAATAGGACGGGCGAAACGCGCAGCGATCTCTACAGCTCCAGCACAGTCCTTTCTATTCCCCTACTGACGCACGTCAGCATCTCTTTTTCCTTTTCTTGCTCCACCAGCGCCGTGCCTCGGTGCTGCACGCTTCCGGCACAATACGTGACCTTGCAGGTGCCGCAGTTGCCCACCTCGCACGAGCTGTCGATATCGAACCCTGCGCTTCTAAGCGCCTCCAGCAAGCTGTGCTCGGAGTCGACCTCGACGGTGCGCTTGCTGAGCGAGAGCTCGGCCGTGAAAGGCCGCCCGCCGGCCGTGACTTCGAACGTCTCGAAGTGCACGTTGGCCGCGTCGATGTCGCACGCCTTTGCGGCCTCCGCGACGCCGTCCATGAGTCGCTGCGGACCGCAGCAGTACACGTGCGTGTTCGCCTTCGTCCGACTCAGTATGCTCCGCACGTCCATCCGCTGGCCCGCAGCCTTGCTGTAGATGGTGAGATTCTCGACGCAGTCAAGGTAGCGGTGGAACGGGACGTCCTCGGCCGAGCGCACGGCAAAGTGCACCTCGAAGCTCTCGCCGGACTTCTGCAGCGCGTGGGCCGCCTCCACGAAAGCGGTGATGCCGATCCCACCGGCAAAAATCACGTGGTGATCGGCCTCCTTCGACAGTGGGAACGAGGCGGTGATCCTGCCGACCTGCAGCACGTCGCCTTCTTTGGCCACTTCGTGCAGGTACTTGGAGCCACCGCGGCTGTATGCGTCCAGTGCGACGCCCAGCTCGAAGCAGTTACTGTCGCCGCCGACCACCGAGTATGCTCGCACGAGCTTCCCCCCAAGCTTTAGGCGGACATGAGAGCCAGGCTCAACTGGTGCAGGGGCTTGCTCCGGCTCGACGGCTTGGAATGTCAACCCCACGATCCGAGGTGTCTCCATGCGGCGGCTCGCAATCCTGTAGTCTGCCCACTTCTTCATAGCGAGTGCGGCGCTTCCACCCGTCAGCCGCGCTTCCTGGTCCTCGACCTCGTTCTTCTCCAGACGCTTCTGAAAGATATTGAACACCTCCTTGCCAAGGCCCTCCAGTGCAACGATTTCCTGCATGGCCTGGACGTTGGACTTGTCCAAGTAGAGGTAGTGCTGGACGCGGGCCACTGTCCAGCCCGGGTTTGGCCTCTCGACAAGCCTGATCGTGTGTCACCCGCCCGAATGATCCCTTCCCCTAGGATTCGGTAGTACCAGCCTGTGCGGGCCAAGCTTTGCGACCTTCGCGACATGTCCTTCACTTCGAAGCGGTGGTTCAGCTTCGCGCAGGGAGCGCGCGGTAAGGTAACTTGCGCCAGCACCTCGTCCCCAAACGCGATAATGTCGCCAATGCAGATGTTGCGCTCGTTGGCGGACGGCGCGACGATGTTCTCGCCGAACCCGCCCAGCGTGAACAGGTGCTCCGACTGGGGAAGCTCCCGCTTCCACGTGTCGTAATGCCGGCTGCAGTACTGCATCAGGGCCTTTTCTGGCCCGCCGTGCGCGTGAAAGGCATGTTCGTCGCCTTCGAAGCCGAGCTTTTCGACTTTCACGCCCTCCTTCCGCTCCGTCTTGTAGATGGCGGACTGTATTCCGAGCCCGAACACAGACTTCACCTTCCCCGTCCTAATCTGGAGAATGGTGTCCCCCGTGAACGGCGCCTCGAGCTCAGAAACAACATCGTGGACTGGCATAATTGTGATTCAGCTTGGCTCTTGAAGTGACTGTGCTTTTGACGTGGAGAATGACCAACCCGTTAGATGTCCGCTTGGCAGACCTTCCCTATAAATACAACCCTATACGGATGTGAGATCCAAGACGGCAGTGAGAACGCTCCAGGTTGCAGCTGCGGTCACCGGGGCGGACGATTCACAATGGCGAGATTGCGAAGTGGAGGGCCTAAGTTTAAAGGAGGGCGGGGGGCCGCGTTTCTGTCACGTCTCCGCTATCGCGCCAATTTTTCATGGGAATCATGGTTTAGTCCCGAGACCGCCGTGCACGGTCGGGCCCGAACGTGAGATGCCGTAGCACCGCTCTCGATCTCCGCAGCTTACATGTTCTGGCGCGCCGGTTGATCTCATCGTCAAGAATTTTGCTCCAAGCAAGGTGCAGCTTGCGTTGGGTCTGTTCCAGCCTCTGCCCAGGCTCGTAAAGCTACATCACTGCTTCGCCGCTCCATGTCCACAAGCCAGTGGGGCTTGAAAGAGCCAAAGTGACAAGGAATCTGTGTCAAGATCGCCATCAGAAACGATGAATTGAATTTTTTTTTTTAAAAAAAAAAAAAAAAGTACGTTCCATCCTATCAGGATCATGCAATTCTGGACCCTACTGCCCGGTAATTCCGCCGCTGGCCGAGACGTACTGCCCGGTCATCCATCGAGCCTTTTCCTGCACAATCAAGAGTACAATGTCAGCGATGTCTTGCGCAGTGCCAACGCGCCGTTCCGCTCTCGTCATATCTAGGAAAGCGGTGAAGTCCATCTCAACTTCGCCCGCGGACACAAAGTCTGTCATGACTGGCCCGGGAGCGACCGCGTTCACCGTGATGCCTTTACTGAGGCCGAACTGGTCTGGCGTGAGCGTGGCTTCGAGACCTGCAGTACGATTTGAACTGACCTCTCTAGCCCACGTGAACGTAAGGCTATCTAGCGCTGCCTTACTCGCGCCGTACATCGGTGACGCTGCCATACCCATTTTCGACGCTATCGACGTGATGTTGACAATTCGGCCACCCTTGGGCATGTGCGGCACCGTGGCTTGTGTCTGGAAGATCGCCCCGAAGACGTTGGACGTGAACATGGCCTCCAGTTCCGCCTTTGAGATGTCCAACGTTGAATGAGGCCATCCGGAGCCCGCGTTGTTGACTGTGATGGGTTAGGGTACGAACTGATCAAAAGACTATATTAGCGTGTTCAAAGTACCTAAGATGTCGATGTGATCCGTCCCGAATGCTTTGAGAGTTTCAGAGACGAGCCGCTTGGCTTCGTCCGGCACGCTCACGTCGGCCCGAACTGCAATAGCCTTGCCGCCCAGGTCACGTATGGTTTTGACTACATTAGCAGAACGAGGCTCCGACGCGTCGGAGACGTAGTTAATCGTCACAGCCGCTCCGTTTTGAGCCAGCGCAGTTGCGATTGCGGCACCAATGCCATTCTCGCGGCCTGAACCAGTGACAATGGCAGTCTTGCCAGCGAGGGAGAGATTGTCTGCTGCCATAAGGAGGTAAATTGTCTGTAACTTGTCGCTCCGCTTGAAGAATCTGCAGTGTTCGCACGTCTGGACTTTGCGAAGCCGATTGATCTAGACAGATCTCATAAGCTGCGCGGTGCAGTATTTATAGCCATCTTTTCTTGTAGTTTCGTTCATGAGCCGGCGTCGACAGCGAGCCATCCAGCTTGAAAGCACTTGCTAAATAAAGGTAGGTGCGCAGTTCGTGGGAACAGGGCAGTTCGCGGTGTTCATGCGATTCTGACACTAGGATTGAGCCCTTTGCGCCAGCGTAATATGGCTAGGTTTCCTTTGTGGGTAGTTGTGAAGACGCAATGAGGAATTAAATATTTCCGAGGGTGAAAGAACGAGGCTGAAGCCTCGTCTTAATGACGAGAACAAGTCTAGAACTAAATGCGTCGATCATTTCCAAATTGGAATGTCACATCTGCCCCATCTAGTCTAGCTGGACGAGCAAGTTAGAATCCTCGCATCAGTTTTCGGCACGCAAAGAAAAATGGCCATTTAAATTGTAACACTCCAAAGCGCTATTATGACACCGTTACCGCTTGATTAGCTTGCGGGGTGGAACCTAAGAATCGATAGCGTTCAAGCCACTTACCAACCGGATTCCGGTTGCATACATCGCGCGGTACGTAGCGACTTCGTCTCCCAAGACATGCACCATTTCATCCAGCATCTCACTGATCCAAATGAAGCTTCTCAGGAGCGCAAGTGCCGCGGACCAGCTTCGCAACTGAAGCAATTCCATCGTCAAAGCCAGTTGTGCCACATCATCGGCTCGATCATACGGGTCAGCTAGTGCAGACATGGTTAAAATCCACAGTCTCAGGGTTAAGTGCAAACCCGAGCTGCCTGCCGTGTCATGTAGCAGGTTTCTAAGCCTGCATCGATTTTCAACAATAGCTGGCAAGCCGCTTTGCGCGTGCCTTCTAATAAACCCGCACAAAAGCAGAGCAGATAGGCGCAACATCTCAGCGTCTCGAAGATGAGTACACCCCTCGTTGATTGCATTCTCGGGCGAAACGCGGGGAAGAGATAGAAGGCCATGTATGACTGGATTCAACTGTTGTGCAACGAAAAGTTCGCGCTGTGATTCGTCGCTGCTCAGACCGTTTCCTTCGACGTAATCTGCAACGTCTGCAAGATCGTAAATGGCTCTTCTCAGCCCGTCCGCGAGTGATGTGCCGTCTTTGAATTCAGGCTCAAATTTACGTAGGCGATGATCATAACTTGGTTGTTTTCGAGCTGCCGCAAAGCCCGGAAGCGGGAACCAAGGCGTACTGTCAAGTGTCAATGAGCCACTAATATCATTCCTAAAATGTCCAGTCAGCCCGTTCATTCTTGTGCTTCAGGTCGCTTGTCATTACCAAAAAGTAGTCATTTGCAATTCGTAGGAAGATTGCAGCGTGTTCGCTCCACCACGAAGTTCAAGGACCCTCTTAAGACCGTTCATATGCACTCTCCATCGTTCCCATTTGTTATAAGTCATCTGTTCCCGCATCAGTGCCAAATATGATAATGGTACCCATGTTTAGGCTCACGTCAAGATAAGCGAGGCCGAGAATCGTGCCAACAACGCCATCGCTTGTTCTGTCAGCGTCGCAAGATATGCGCTTATTCAGCGCTTTAACCGCCTTGGAATAAAACCTTATTGACTCGGGAGTCTCAGGATAAGGGTTGCCCTGGAATCTTGATAACGAATTCGATGCCTGGGCCAAAGTGATGTAGAAACAATCCTTGTCAGCCATGCCGATACTTAGCCAAATCGATGCCATTGGGCGCTGATACAAACTTCGGTGTTGCACCACTAACAATTTGTCAACTCGACTTCTCCAAAGAATATCTGTCTGTTCTTGCTTACTAAAATCCAGCAACTGGATCATTCTAGGTGTTGCTGGAACTGGGTATGCCTTAAACGGTTCGTAACCCCGGCCAGCACCGAGAGGTCTTAGATAGCTCATGGGTATCAAGGGCGCAGTTGTCAACACGGATCTAGCAACGGGTACTGAAGGGATGAGTTCGAGTCTTCGATCTTGTGCGCCCGTCTGGTCCACTGTAATGGGCTCAGGTGATGCATTACTCAGCGGCACAACAGCTGGCGTACGTTGTACAGATTTGGCGTGTGCTCCTTCATTCTCGAAGCGTGCTCGATATGTTCTAGCCTTCGATCGATCAAATTGTCGTTTGGCGTGTTGGCGGATCTTTCTCTTCTTTTCTTTGTCCGTCAGATCGCCGGGATTGGTGATTGTTACGAATGAGAACTTCGGAGATGTGTAGCCTGGCACCTTTGCAACAAACGTAGGCTCCACAGAGCCGAACTTGTTCGAAGTCGGCATTCAGACGACATCAAGTTGATATCCAGGCCTTCTCAATTTGGCCAACATTGTAAGACATATGCTGTTGTGAAGTTTCTCCGAAGGGTTCCGTTTCCGGAGTAGCTGGGAACGTCTTTGCAGCACAGTCAGGGTTTGCGCGACAGTCAACCACGCATGAGCTCTCCGTGTCAGCCATCCGCGTTCGCCCCATAACGGTGTAGTTAGGCTAACAAGCAGAGACTAAATATAACGCGTTGCCCCTTCGATTCGAGAGACTTCAAGAAAAATCCCTGCATGTTAACACTCATCGCACGAGTTTCCCAACAACCAATCCGCTCTGATGTTAGCAAATGCCGCCTTCAAATTTTCCCTCAACAGGACAGCTCAAACTGAATGGATCTGCGTGGGTGGCAACAACGGAAGAGACCTAGGTAACTTTCTAGGACTTTAATGGAATACGTTCTCCGCTCCTCGTATCCAGAGTCGTCTCAATAATGATCACCCGTTTCGCATTTCAGTCACTACAGCCGCATCATTGGTCCTAAACATTATATGAACAGCCCTGGGCATATCACCGACGCGTTCGACTTCAAAAACCCAGACGACCGCGAGGGAAAGTGGCATAAATATTCGTATGGACTCCTGAGGAGAAATTCCAACAGTGGAAGGAAAGCCTGCCACATCACAATATTCGTCTCCGTACATTACATGTGCTAAGCTCGTGGCCATTAAAGTGCAGGCGCTAACTGCTACCTTTATCAAAGACTTGCTTATGCAGTAGCAGGAGAAAGGCCTGTTCTAGTAAATGAGGCGCCTCAGACATTTCGGGGGTAATTGCCTATGACTTAGCCAGACGCACTTTACGATTGTTTTGAGAATCATCAGCGCCGGCGACGACGGCACCTGTAGATATTCAACATGCTAACGATTATCTTCAGCGTCTCTAAAACCTCGCAGGCCTGTAAATGGAGCAAATTAGTCATGTACGCAGTTTCCTTGAATCCCATGCCAGCTCGTTGGCGACGATATGGAGATATTGAGAACACAATTTTTTGGGTGATCAACTGGAGATGTTTAGAGGCCTGCTACAGAACAGTATGAACGATCCAAGCTAGGCTACGGACTTCTGAGTCTACATGGTCGCCTGAGTTACAGCCGATCTGCAGAGTCGCGACTGAGGTTTGTACGGGAGTAGGCCTAGATAGTAGCAATGTTTGGGCTCTGCGCATGACGGAACCGGCGTTGTCTTGACCCTGCATTATTAACGTCCTGTGTACAAGCCAGTGAAGGGGCACGTCGGTACCGGCCGTGTCGTTGCTGTTGCGGAATGAAGAGATAAGCTGAAGTCAATTGAACGCGACGGCAAACCCGCTCGCTGCTGCTCTCTCCTCGTCGCCCTCTGGCCTTGACTTTTCACGACTTCTGGGTCAGAAGATCGGAAAAGGAAGTCGCCTCGACTCTGCTCCACCTTCCCTCCGCTATAATCATACTGCTTGAGGCAGCCGCTACCGTTGAACGGCCGTGAAAATCCTCCGTCGCGCTCTCCTCCCGGCTCCGTCGCCACCGCCCGATCGACAGCTCCATATCCAACTCTCAGTGCTGGCTCGTCGTCCTCCTCACTGCAACATAGAAGTGCCTACACAGTCTGTCGTCAATACACTGGTAGCGAGCTTCGTTCTCAAAGTCGTTTTGTATCCATCGGTGAGTGGCCTCGCTGTTGGTTTTTGTCCCTGTTCATGCCCTAGCGAGAGCGAAGAAAGCACCTTCTGCAGTCGACGCCTGAGACCAGCAATATTGACCCAGCGTTGCCTGTGGCGAGTTCTAAAGCTCCCGCAGGAGAGTTTTCCATGGCACCAGCCAGTGCCTCCGACCCTCCTGTACGCCGCCGCCGAAGTGAGTTTCTCATGTTGCTCATTATCTGTCCGCCTCTGCTACCGTGTCTCTGACAACGCTCTCCAGCTCGCCGCGGTCGCCGCCCTCCACCATCTTCAGCTCCTAGGGGCCGTCAGCCAGTAACTTCCCTACCGCCCTCGTCTAATTCCACTCTCACACCTCACATCACTGTTATATCGAGACCAACGGACGAGGACGAGACTTCCACCTGTGGAAGCGACAAATCCGAAAAGCTTGTTCGCACCAACCCTTCGTACCTCGCAGAGACCGACACAGGACGTGATCTTCATCATCCAAGCTCGCAGACAGACCAGGAATCACGTCAGGCTACGTTTGCAGACATGGCGCGTGTTGGGCTGGGCCCCCCTCGCGACTTCCGGCCTGATCACATGGCGTCCCAGGAGCCCGTTCCTTTACATCACTATATGAAATTCAAAAAGCCTCGCGGTCGCAGAGGATATTCACCGTTAGAGGAGGAGCTAGGAAGTAAGTTAACACAATCTATCACTGCGAGTCACTGCATCAAGCTGACTAAATAAACTTGAAAGCTGCTCCACCTGACACATCTCTCGTACTCGGTAACTGTCGTGTACTCAGCAGCATGACCGATGAAAATTCAGAAACTCTGTACAAGACAGGTAATGAACGAAAATTATTAAGCTCTATAGCAGATATGATTGACTTACTGTTTCTAGACACCTGCAAGGTGCAAAATAATGTCCAGCTCTTGCAAACGGCACATCCCTTTGACGCGCTTGGTCAGCACTTCGCTCTTGTTAGGCAAGCATTCGGTCGTGAGCTCCCATCTGCTAGTCATCTCCATGAAAACGAGGGCCAGCGAGATGGTGAAATCCAGTTCACCATCGATGGAGGAGGCGACATCCAGGCACATGCTTGGTCTGCAGCCCATTTGCAATGGGTCAATGTCGGTCTGTTCTCATACCGGCGAAAGGCTATCGAAGGTGCCCTTGGCGTGCGTCAGCTCAAAGGTCAGAAGATTGGCAGCGTTATGCCTCGCAATCAAATCGAGATGTTCATTGCTCTAGCCAAGCAGTTTGAGGAAGAGAGTTCGATCGTTTCTCTATCTCCAAGTGCTTTTGAGGCCTCCGCATTGCGTACTCAGAAGCCAACTCCGGTAGCACTACCACTGCACTCACCTCGGCCACAAAGTGCTGTAATCTCATTCAACTCAAGCACTAAGCTCAACACACAATTTGACCTAAGTGACCGTGACTCCAAACAAGCGGCTCCTCCAAATGTGAAGTCATTTGTCTCATCGGCCAATACACATCTCGTGCCTTCGCTGCAGCGCACTGCGACTAATACGACTGACGACAGAGATTTATTAAAAGAGACTTCTACATTTCTAGCACCGCTCACTGAGTCCCAGTATTCTTCGCCGACAGATTCTCATAACTACAGCCAACTTGATCAACGCTTCTCGATCGCGTCAACCGAGCCCACGGGCCTGGAAACGACTCGATATACATATAATTCGTCTAGCTTTGTCCCGAGTCCATCGCAAAGTTCAAATGCGGGGGTGTTACCAGTCTTCAAACTGGAGCAAGATCACCAGACTCATCTGTGGCATGAAGGAAAGCTCCAACTGCGACAGCAAGCCGGCGTCGATGCTTCACGGGAACCATACTACCGCGACAAGGACACTTCAAATGAACTCGTCTCGCTGGATCCATTCCACAAACCCCTGACCCCAGGATCTGGCAGGCTAGGAGTTCTTGCCCACCAAACGCAACAAGCACTGCAGCGTCGAGACAAGCCCGGCGATGTCGCTAGACGGACGAATTTAAAACGCGCGTCTCAAGCACCAGCGATTCCGCAGAAGATAAAAGAAGTGCGCTCCTGGGATGATATTCTGAGCAAGCGTTTGGGAGATAATCGTCCAGAAGCACTTGCCACTACAGATTCTCAGCAAACCAGTCCGGATACAGATCACGAACCTTCACATCGCTCTATCTCGACAATTGGTCTCAGCGAGCCTGACGCTGAGTGGGAAGAGCGCCAGGTTCCAATATGGAATACCTGGCAACCCATTGACGACGACATGGCCCTCTACGACTCACTAGCACCCCGTCGTCGTGGCCCATTCTTTACCGCACCAAACGATGATCGTAACGAAGGCTATTTTCACGGCAAATTCGAAGATCGTGTAGATATGTTGTGCAATGATGTCGAAGATGCTCGAGAAGAACGCGTAGAGTACCTCCTCCATATTGCCCGCTCGATTCGAGACAGGGAAGGGGTTCCACTAGGACGGGAAAAGGTCGAGGAACTCCTTTCGGACCCGCTGACCCACCTTATGTGGTCCGTTAAGCTGAATTTGACAGCACAAATGGAGATGCCCATGGGGACGGGAGACTACTTTCAACGCGCGTTTGTGGAGCCAAAGCCTGAATACATTGATAAGAGCACGAATGGGGATCGAAGCTTCTTTTCCGCGAATTCCCCTGGCCTGGATGAAGAAGTGACATCTAAGGGCAGAGCGCCCAACCGGAGTAACTCGGGAAAAATGCGGAATACAAAAGCTACCTTCAGCCCTGTGGGTTCGCACCGGGGCGCGAGAACTTCGACGTAGGGCTCCTCCGATAATTGGCAGGATTTCAAAGAAGGGGATGCCACGTGGCAACGTATGACCAAAATTCTAACAGCAGGTTCGAATTAATAGCAAAGACCGTACGCAGATTCGATGGCAAGATCAAGGCTGCGTCCAATGATGGAATAGGAATGTTTAACCTCAGTATCCAGCATAGAAGCTGGGGCACAGAACCAATCAGCTTAGGCAATACGAGAACAGTATGGGGCATAATACCAGACAAGTCAATCCTCATGCTTTCGCGATACCTTTAGCAAAGATTAATGTCTCAGTCGCGCCCATTATGAATCACATCGGCGGCACCACGACATTCCATTCAAGCAAGAGTCCACTAATAAACACGCAAATCAGACCAGATATAGGAACTCTAGTTGTGAAATATTTCCAGAGGATATTTCTAAATTCCATAACGTGAATTGAAGTCATAGCCAAAAGTTTTACACGAACCCGCGTTGTACGTTGGTAATTGGAGGACATCAAATCACGTGTCCTGCCGAGAACCTTGTGTTAAGCTTGTCACTGTGATGCAGTGTAACTTAAAAATCGTATGAGTATTACATAGCCTCTCAGTATTCCATAACTATATTGGCATTAATGTCGTACTTGAAGAGTACATGTTGAACGACTGGAGCTTGTACTCGTAATTGTACACCTCATCCGATCACGGATATAATCTCCACCAGGCCGCAACAATAAGGAAATACCGCAGGAGATTTCTTTAATTTTTGAAGAGCTTAGCTTGTGCACAAAAAGTGAGGCTAGAACAAGAGGTAGCGAGTGGAGTAGAAAGGAAGAGAGTCAAACATTCGTGTAGCTATGTTATGCTCGACTTGTGATGTGATCGCGTCTGCGGTCATAGAAAAATCACAGTCCAGTTGCTCTGGACATTTCGACTCGTCTAGCAAATATCTTGAGACATGACAGGGGTATTTGGACCGGAAGAATTGCAAGACCTGTCAATCCGTTGTGCAGCATCTTTCAGCTGTCACCAGAGATAATGTTGAGCCGCGATCACCAGAATGTGCGATGATGTTTAGTTTCTCGGAAGGTCGCTTCGCCATCACGAGCACGTCCTTCTGCAACTCAGACGAGTATCCAGAGCACATTTGCCACAGTGCACATTCACTTCTCGAGATTTACCCGTCGATAAAGCATCGTTTCAGCGGTTTCGGGGAGTATTTTATGGAATCGGATCCGAACTGGCCAGACATAGCGCGCATCCAACGGTGGCTCAAGCATTGCGAAACTGAGCATGGCAAAGAATGCATTTCAACTTCTAATAACGTCTATCCAGGGCCTGCAAGGATGATTGATGTCGTGCAACAATGCATCGTCGAAAACACTGGTTGGCCAAGTTATGCGGCTATGAGCTACGTCTGGGGTAAGACGGCGCCAGGTTTGGCAGCAATCCGGTCTAATATTTGGGAATTGAGCCAGCCCGGAGCACTCTTTTCAGGATCCAATGGCTCGTTCTTAGCATCAACAGTTCAGGATTTCATGCTCCTGACCAAGCGACTCGGTTTCAAACATGCTTGGGTGGACAGAGTCTGCATTGTAATTTATCTCGTACACGTTTTGTGTCTAGTAGCTGATACGTTGAAAGATACAGGACGATGATAACGACAAGATAAACGAAATCAGGCTCATGGGTGAGATTTATAAGAACGCAAGCTTGACCATCGTCTGCATGGACGGAGAGCACGCCGACCATGGCATACCTGGTATATCTTCGCCACGCCGCCACCGCCAATTCATCTTAGATCTTACATCGGAGGTTCAAGTTCTTGGTGCACCTATCCGAGAGCAACCCTTTAACAAGATGACATGGCATGCAAGAGCGTGGACCTATCAGGAACGCCTGTTGTCTAGCCGAAAGTTATGTTTCTTCGAGAACACGTATTTCTGGGAATGTGGCCTGACGCACTGGACCGAAGACATCGCCGCTGAGGCAGACGACCAGACGGTTGACAACTTCTACTTTCGTTCGCTTGCAGATGCCACTAGCGGGGTGATTGAAGACAACCCGTTTCCAGATCTGCAGCAATACTGTGACCTGGTTGAGGAGTACTGCACAAGACAGATTGGACTTGATACCGATGCTCTCAATGCGTGCAGCGCCATTCTAGCTCGTCTGCGGCCTTCCTGGCCTGGAGGCTTCCATTTTGGACTCCCAGAATTCTTTTTCGATATCACGATGCTATGGATTCTAATCAAGCCGCTGGAGCGACGTCCCGAATTTCCCAGCTGGTCTTGGCTTGGGTGGAAAAACGGTGCCATCAGCCATCAGCCGTACGCGAGCTTTTATTTCCCCACGTCGAGATATTCCACTCGAGTTGCTAATGATGATTTGTTGATCTACCCATGCGTAACTTGGTACCGGACTTCGCGGTGCTTCCCTAATGATGACTTTGAAGTACTCCGAATAGATAACTCGTACCACGTTTGGCGCGCAAAAGCTGAAATTGATTCAGATGAAATCGCCGGTTGGGACAAGATGTGGGATAATAGCTGGACCAAGACATCGCTGGTGGAGAAAGGCTACGAGTTTCGTTATCCGGTCCCTATCGGCTCCGCTACGGATTCAACACACGAACTGAGCTGTCAGGAGCATTGCAAGCAGTACCTTTCACTATCAACCTATCGCGCAATTGTTCGGACAGGTGGAGTGATTGGAAAGGCCTTCAAACACCACAGCACGTGTATGGTAGATCTTCTCGACTTCGCCAGCAAAAGGATTGGCATTTTGAGTTCAGACAGCACCAAAGCTTCGAAATCAACTCAGGCACCTCTGCAATGTGAAGTGATAATCATATCGGAAGGAGTCGCAAAAGGTAAGAGTTTGGACTCCATTTTTTTGGAGGTAAAGAAAATTGCGGAGCTCGAAGGCACAAAAGCATACATGTTTTACAATGTCTTAGCTATAGAACGGGACGCAACAGGTATTGCGTCCAGAAAAGGTGTCGGGCGAGTTTGGAAGACAGCTTGGGAGAGGCTCAATGCTGAGATTGTAGACATATGGCTAAATTGATCTATTAATTCCCCGCTTCAAGCACACTGAATCATATCATAATTTCACACATATCAGCATACCGTCATAATTCTTGCCGCCTACGGTCTGCAGTAACGAAGCTGACACTCTCGGATCAGCACCGGCTTTTTCAATGACTTCTCTGCAGCCAATGACGCTTGGCTCCTGTTGCATGCTTGGCCAAACGATCGGGCCAGAATCTCCCCCTCTAGCAATGTTGTCTACGATAACGATCGCACCTGACCTGCTCATCTGCACGGCGTGGTCAAAGTAGATCCAGTTGGATATCTTGTCGGCATCGATGAACGTCACATCAAATGGCTCCACCTTTCCAGCGTGAAAGTCTTCAAGAAGTTTGGCAACCACGTCGACTCCACGTCCTTCCAGGATTGTGATCCTATCGGCGACTTGCGCCAACTCGAAGTTCGCTCGAGCCACCTGGGCAAAGTCCGGATTGACCTCGATCGTGGTGACTTTTGTCTGGGGTGTTGCATGCACCATGTAGAGCGTCGAGTAACCAGCCAGCGTCCCGAACTCCAGCACATGTTTCGCGTTCGCGATGCGGCATTGGACTTGCAGGAATTTACCTTGGTTTTCAGAGACGGCGATATTTGGCATGCCCGCGGCGACTTGGTTGGCGTATACCTTGTCAAGGATGTCAACGGGAGGCTGGGCACCAGGCGAGCTCTTGTGAACATGTTGGAAGGCGTAGTCGTCAACTTCGGTCGTGAGAGCCGTGTTCGGCCATATTTCCGTGTAAACCAGCCGCGACATGACTTTTCTCGTCAGAATCTGAATGCTTTCTGGGATTCTGGGTGACTTGAATCCGGGCGAAATGAGATGTCTGAAGACGTAAACTGAAGAACGTTTGATTTTGCTTACCGAAAGCCCGGTTATAAAATGCGCACAGAGGCTGACGGAGCTTGCAGACTGCTCATCAGGATCTGTTCAGGCTCGTAAACCTCTGCGGCACAGCACCGTACGGCCTGCATATTCCTTTGAGATAGCTGTTGCCAAATGCATGTGTCACTCACTGCGGCACAGCAAATGGACCATGCAGAAAGCTTTCAGAATCCTGTCGCCATTTTAGATTACGATATACATTGTAGTCTCCAATGTGTACAGTTTCACGTCTCGACGATGGTAACCCGTCAAACAGACACAGAAGACGCCGACGCGTACCACAATTGAAACAATCCAGAATATCCCCCATGAAAAAGAATTTGAGAAGATGATAAATATAAAGGAAGATCAAGTCGAAGCCTTGCATTCCCTCATCGCCACCGACGTCGTTGATCTCGACGGGGAGGCTGTAGACTGATCTGCAAGTGAGTTACAGCGGGGGAACACTAGGATGCAGCCCGACTGCATTGAATGTGATCCCGTCTGGTCTTTGATTTCCCTTCCGCCTGAAGACAAAGGCCAGAAAGACAGATTGAGCTCGGCTCCGATGAGATGGGGTCTTGGACTCATGAAACGAGGCCAAGTCGGGAGTCAGAGCTGAAGACTGTCGCGTCGTCGCAATGAGGGGCTCGTGGGACGCGTGTGGTGCGATGTGGGAGACGTGCCAGGGTCCACATCAGATTTCCTAAAGGGGGTGCGGCTCTGACCAAGTGGCCTAAAGTGCTAGCAATTTATGTCGGGTGGTACAATCCACGACTTGTTCTTTTGCTCTGCAAATGCCATTTTGATTCCATTCCGGTCGCCACGCCAAGTCAAGTCGTAGCTCGTATGTTGACGCTCCATTCCACGCCTTCGTCGGACGAACGCCCTGACGTACGACAGCCGTTTGAGGGCAGACTGCTAACTGCGAGACGAACAGAGGCAGCGACAGCACGATGTCAGGAGACTCGGGAAGCTTGAAGCATCGAGCGCCAAAGAAGAAGCCTTCGCACAATGACCTGAAGACAAGTGCCGCCGGCGTGGAGAAGGTCGTTGCGCAGACCCAGGGAGAGGTCAAGGACGCGGTGGGCTCGCAATGGGACTACAAGATTGCCCTCGCCATTCTCACCCTGCTGGGCTTTATCACCCGGTTCTACGGAATTTCGCACCCCAACTCCGTGGTGTTTGATGAAGTGCACTTCGGCAAGGTACGTCGGCCTTTGTTTTGCGGTCCAACGAAGACCCGGCGATGAGAAAAGGGGCCCAGACAGCTGATTGAACACGCTGCGGACAGTTTGCGTCGTATTACCTGCAGCGGACATACTTCTTCGACGTTCACCCTCCCTTCGGCAAGCTTCTCTTCGCCTTTGTCGGCTGGCTCGTTGGCTACGACGGCTCCTTCCTGTTCGAAAACATCGGCGACTCGTACATCACCAACAGGGTTCCCTACGTCGCTTACCGCGCCCTTCCCGCTACCATGGGCGCCCTGACTGTGCCCACTGTGTTCTGGATCATGTGGGAGTCCGGCTACTCGCTCCCGGCATGCGTGACGGCTGCGGGCCTTGTGCTCTTTGACAACGCGCACGTTGGCCAGACGAGGCTCATCTTACTGGACGCGACACTCATCTTGAGCATGGCGTTGAGTATCCTCTGCTACGTGCGATTCTACAAGCTGAGGCATCTTCCGTTCTCGAGGAAGTGGTGGAAATGGCTGCTTCTTACGGGCGTGTGTCTTAGCTGTGTCATCTCGACCAAGTATGTGGGTGCCTTCACGTTCTTCTCGATTGGCGTGCCCGTCCTCTTCGACCTGTGGGATCTGCTGGACGTGAACCGGAGACAGGGCGCTTTGACTATGATCCAGTTCGGCAAGCATTTCCTTGCTCGGGCTGTGGGCCTAATCATCGTGCCGTTCTTGCTGTATCTCTTTTGGTTCCAAGTTCACTTCGCCATTCTCACCAGGTCCGGCCCTGGCGATGACTTCATGTCTCCGGAATTCCAGGAGACTCTTGCGGATAACATCATGACCATGCAGTCCGTCGGAATTCAGTATGGCGATGTCATCACCTTGAAGCACAAGGAGACTAGGGTCTACCTCCACAGCCACCCGGAACGGTACCCTCTGCGTTACGATGATGGACGAATCTCGTCTCAGGGCCAGCAAGTCACGGGCTACCCACACAACGACACAAACAACCACTGGCAAGTACTCAATCCGCAAGACCCAACCGCTATTGGTATTCCTGTGAAGAACGGAGACGCCGTTCGCCTTCGACACATGGTCACTGACACTATCCTCCTGACTCACGATGTCGCATCTCCATACTACCCCACAAATCAAGAATTCACCACCGTTACACACGACCTCGCCTCCGGTGAGCGCTTCAATGATACGCTCTTCGAGATCCGCATTGAACACGGCAAGCCCGGCCAGGAATGGAAGACCATGTCCGGTCACTTCAAGTTGATCCACGTGCCCACCAAGGTAGCCATGTGGACGCACACGACTCCCCTCCCAGAATGGGCATTCAAGCAAGCCGAGATCAACGGAAACAAGAACACGCAACAGTCAAGCAATGTATGGTATGCGGAGCAGATTGTGTCGCTGCCACCGGACAGCGAGCGCCTCAAGCATGAGCCCCGTAGGATCAAGAGCATGCCCTTCCTCAAGAAATACTTTGAGCTTCAGCGTGCCATGTTCTTCCATAACAACGCCTTGACCAGCAGCCATCCATACGCCAGTCAACCGATCGCGTGGCCGTTCTTGTTGAGAGGCGTCAGCTTTTGGACGGAGAATGATACGAGGCAGCAGATTTACTTCCTTGGCAACCCATTGGGCTGGTGGCTCGCGAGCAGTGTGTTGGCTGTCTTCGCTGGCATTGTTGGCGCGGATCAACTCGCGCTGAGACGTGGAATCGATGCCCTCGATAGACGTAAGCTCATTATCTCGATTTAAAAACATGAGGCCCAGCCTTTACTAATGATGCAACAGGCACACGTGCTCGCCTCTACAACTCCACAGGCTTTTTCTTCCTCACCTGGGCTGCCCATTACTTCCCATTCTTTATCATGGGTCGTCAACTCTTCCTACACCACTACCTCCCTGCTCATCTAGCCTCCGCTCTCGTTACAGGCGCCGTCGTCGAGTTCATCTTTAACATCGAGCCTTTGACTGATGAAGATTTCGACTCCAAGAAACCCAAGCCAAAGTCTCGACCTGTGCGCGAGGCCATTGCGAGTCAGGGATTATATGCCGCGTGGGCCGCAACGGCCGCAATATATGCGGCTATTCTCTGGAGCTTTGTCTACTTCGCACCGTTGACATATGGACAGCCAGGTTTGGACGTTGACGGAGTGTTGAAGCGAAAGTGGCTGAACTACGATTTGCACTTTGCTAAATAAAGCACGGTTGACATGAGCAGATGGACATAGTGCGAAAAGGAATCGTACGGCAAAGCGGGTAGTATGTGACTCTTTAACAATTCAAGCATGGGGAGGGCGTAACCTATTTTACTGTCGAGCAGGTCGACCAAAAGCAATCAGTATTGTTGGTATGAACGCGGCTATTTCCTTTTCCCACTGGGTGGCAGATCGGACAGCTTTGTGTTAGTAGTTTCCTTGTGTCTGTGCTTTTGTGTATAAAATGAATCTTAGCGAAGGAAACCATAGATGTTCATGCTTACACGTCTGCCTAGCCCTATTAATTTGCCGAGTCTATTCAATAAGGAGCGTGTAGAAGGATAAATGGACGAACATCTACAATCAGACAGCCTCGCAGGCTATACACTCTCTCGTACGACGCGCTTCCGTTTCTCAGAGCTGAGCCTCCTTTTCATTTCGCTCCAACGTGCTCAATGGCAACCTCATGGTGCTCGGCAGGTGCATCTTCGTCCATTTTGTCCAAAGTGATCTCGAGCATGCCGTGGTGGAGCTTGGCAGTCATCTTCTCGCGGTCGATGCCCACGGAGAAATAGAAGGCCCTTTTCAGCTTGCCGAGGTCGCGCTCCCTCACGAGGGCGTGCACGTTGTGCTTCGGCTTGTGCTCCTTGGACTTGGTCGTGCTCGTCGAGCCTTCACCGGTCTCCTGTATCTTGACGGGCGTGGTCGAGTCGGTTGCTTGGGCCGCCGGCTCCTTTTTCTCGTCCGGCTTAGCCGGCTCGTTCGCGGTCGCGTCGTCGAAGGACCTGCTCCTCTTCTCGGCTTCGAGGTATAAGGTGCGCGAGTTGGTCCACCGCAGCTTGATCTGGTCCTTGGACTCGACGCCCGGCAGCTCTACATCGATGTAGTAACGCTTTGGCGTCTCGTACACGTCCGCCTTGGGCTGTGGCCAGGTGTCCTTCCAGAAGTTGTGCAGTCCGCTGGCCAGCTTGTGGCGAGCATCGTAGAACGGCAGGTGGTGCTCCGGGAACGTCTCGTTCAGGTACGTGACGTGGTACAGCTCTGGAGGATAGATGTAGTACGGGTACGGGTAGTCTGCGGAATCGAAATGGTTAGGTGGACGATCTGGTGAAAATGGGGGTGAAATTCCGCTGATATACATGCGGCTATGCTACGGGTCAGCACAAGGTCGCCAGCAAAGACGATTCGAAGGCAGACTGACTGAATTCAGAGCGGATTGAGTACGGCTCTTGTTTGTTTGACTTACTGCGCTGTCGTCAACGGATACTGGCCCCGCTAGCAAAGTACCAAGGTAGCCTACCTGAATGACAACGCCATTGTTTCTAGCTTATAGCTTTGCTGAGGATGATGGGCAATATATCAGTAGCGGATTTTTGACTTTATAAATTGATCAAGACTTGGTAAAGGAGTGGTTTTTCTTTCGCTTCCAGATCCACCATTTTATACTGCTTAAAGCGCTATGTGAGGTCCGAACTGCGACCGCATTACTCAGTGCTTCAAAAGTGGTAAACATTCAGATCATACGATCTTTGCCAGTATCTAACGACCATCATACGTGCTTCCGTTCGCGTATCTTTACCGCAATTGCCGAATGTCATTTTTTCGTACATGGCGCAAAAGTTTCCCCGGTTCAGTGAGCGCGCTTGCGGTCTTGGTAAGATCGGAATATTGTCACCCCACAAGTTTTGACATCTCGAAGGCCACGGGGCCTCATCGCACGGCCTCGTCTGCGCTAAACGTTTTAAGAATCTTGTATTCTTTTTCAATTTTTTTTTTTTTTTTTTTCGTTTTGCCGCTTGAAAATTCGAGAGCTAGCACCACCTTTCCCGAGCTGCTGGGCCTGGGCCCTTCTCTTGGACGTAACTCAGGATAAAGCACATGCATTGACGTAAGCTTTGAGGGGTGAAGAAGAGGCCATGATGGCACATGCCGTTATGCAGGGCTGGGATTCATTCATATTGGACCAGCTATCTCTACAGAGCTCAATTTTCGGGGTTTTCATTTCTGGAATATTCTCTGTTTGGCCATGGATGAACTTGGGCAATCCAGATGATCAGGCAATGTCATCTGACCAACAGTTGAAGCGTACGGTTGGTGTAAAGAATGTAGATTGGCGAGACGTAGACTGTGCTCGCTTCAGAAAAGCGTTTTGATCTAAGCGGTCGAATGATTCTTATGGTGCAGTTCACGCAGGGTCAACAACAAGTTTTTCTGATCTATATAAGCTATCCACCTGGCTTGTCCAGTTTGCTCCGGCCAGGACCAAATCACTACACTCAGCTGTCTGAAGCGAAAAACTCAAAGTTTCGAAATTCCTTCCAATGGCAGATAACGCTAGTCTCTTCGTTGTGAAGCGCACGTTCTACGATGAAAAGCCTCACGGACTGGAGCCCGAATACAAGATCGCCTTGCCCGCGACGTTTGTCGACCTGAAAGCCGCAAAAGCGTTTGCGAAGGAGGTTCTCAAGCAAGAAGGCTACGACGTCGACCTACTTCCGGTCTACGAGGTGAACAACGATCCGTCCAACTGGAAGCATGGTGACGGCGTTATTGTCTACGCAAAAGGCCCAGAGGGCGAGCTTCTCGAAGTGTCTATTGACACGATTGCCAACACCTCGGGCTTGAAGGCTGAGGAACAGACCGGACGGTTACCAAAGCCTCTCTTCCACGTAGTACAGACAATAGTTGATTACAATGAGGATCGCTCCGGTGCGAAACGGACGTGCATGGTTGAGGCGACATTCGACACGGAGAAGGCGGCTATCGAGTACGGGTTGACCGTGCTGTTGGACGAGGACACCACAAAGTCCGACTTCGTCCAGTACGAGGAGTACAAAGACGGCAACCAGAGCGGATTCGGACAGGATATCATTGTGCACGCAATCAAAGAGGGTGGCCAGAACTTTTTCGTCTCTGTCCTCAGTGAATCTTGAGGTGGATTGTCAGTATAAAATTGGTTAATCGAAGCGGAGACGCCTCGCAGGATGTAACAGTACAAAAAGCATGTTGTGTCTTTGTTATTTTTAATCCATAATCATTTGAATTTCGTCATCATTACGGTCGCACTTGGCTAAGGCTCATAGGCGACGCTTTTGGTTTCTTGGTATGGTATCATTCAGAGTCTTGTAGTGGTCTCGTATAATCATTCTACGCCAATGTCAAAGCAGGTCTCTGACATACCAAAACTTCATGTCCAGCATATAATTGTCCAAAGAAAGCAATTGTGAATCCGTGCTCCACACGCGTCAACAAACAAAATAAAGGAAAAACAAATCTTTCGCAATGGAGCGATCTCGAACCCGAAGAGCTCAGCAGCCACCTTTTTTTTTTTAAACCTTCTACCGACGCGTAAATGATCTCGGAGAAAAGAAGCCTGGTATCGTGACTCGCGAAGAGCTTGGTGGCCAAAACGATGCGCGAAGAGAAGAAAATGGACGCCAAAATAAATGTGACGGATGGAAGCCGTGACGAATCGAACCATGAAGGGAGAGGAACATTTCCACAGACGTTATTGTGTTGGAGTTTGCATGTCAGGGAGCAGCTTTCCCCGCGCGATCGCGTCGCGAAAGATTTTGTTCATCTCCAAGAGCTTGTCTCGCTCTTGCTCCAATTGCTTGATGTACATTGTGGCGCTGATAAGGACGGTTGCCTTGGTCAGCTGAGGCCGGTGGTTCGTCTCGGCGCCGCCAGGTAAGGACAGCTGTGGTATTGCACTTTGCAGGTTTTGGATGGCCGTGTTGACGGTGTTTCGATACTTCTGCTCGATCTCGTTGTGACTTTTCCGCCTTCGTGACGAAGGCCGGCGGCCTCTTCTGCGGGGTGTTTTTGCCGGGGGAGAATCAGACGCCGGCGGGGAGACAGTGTCGCTCGAAGACGGACTGTCTGTTGGCCATGTCCAAGGTAGTTCTTCCTGGCTGCTCGGGGACGAGTCGTCCACGTCCCAGTTTACCAAAAGCGTGGGGTTGATGGAAGAAAAAGCGTCGATGTCGAAGCTGTTCCATGATGGATCGGTAGACCAGGCCGCGGCGGTGGCGGACGTCGGGGCGCTGAAGTAATCCTGTTGATCCAGTTGTTGTGGCGGCTGGGTGAATTGTTCGTTGCTCCAATCCCACATTGTGGCCGCTCTTCTTGAAGATGGCAGGCCGAGTTTGCGTTTGGCTTTTGAGCGTCGAGCTGGAAACTGAGGTCCAAGCGGAGGCGTTTAGGATCAGAATCGACACTGGACTGCCGTAGAGCGACAGAACGGACAGTTCAAAAGGCTTGCCGCTGGGAGATAAGTATGTATAAATTGCAACCAGAGTGACATGGTATTCATCGCTCAACTAGGCACTCGCATGCAAACCCGATTTTTACCCGTGCACGAGGTCAAGGACAGACAGCTCGGCGACCGCAAAATCGTCGATAGTGTGAGACTCGCACCATTTCGGTGGCGATGCCGGGGTTTGACAGTGGAAGATTCCGTCCGGTCTGCGGTGACGTTGCTTGTGCATGGACGAGTGCGCCGTCGGTGGTTGGCCAGAATGCTCCAGCACCAGCAGATCCTCATCCACCCATGCCATCACATTCCTCTTGGTCAACGTGATCCCGCACGAACGTGCGGCATCTCGAATCGGCGCTGAGCTCCTGGACGTGACATTGGTCCAAGCAGCCAGAGAACCTTCCGGCAGCCATGGAATTCTAGAAAGTGCCATCTTGGGAGCTTTTTCTCTCGCCGTGATAGCGTGGATCCGCTTCTAGCTCGGTTCCAAGCTCTCCAGTCAGCAGCCCAAGGTCAACTGTGGCCATTGTCGAGCAGCCGGTATACGACACGACACGTGCAAAGAGGGGAACCATGGGATCTCGATGACAGTTTTCTGGGCCACCGGCTCTTCAAAGTGCTCGAGCGAGCTGTCCGTCCTAATGGTTCCCCGCGGAATTGTTGATGCATAATCGTACCGATATGGCGGAACGTAGGAGCACGACCTGCACCAAGTGCAGACCAGGACCAAGACGCCCGTCATGCAAGCGGGTTTTTCTTTGGCACCGCAAGGCGAGACTTGCATTTTGGTATTTACGACCTTGTCTACGGAGTATAGGAGCCGGCCGAGCCTAGCTTCGCTTGCGTTTCCCTTAGCTACAACCTCGCAGAGGATGAGAGCTTAATCCTTCTCTTCCAGATGCACAATGCCATTTCCGTGCAAATTGTTGGCCCGCAAGAGCAAATGGACAAATTGATACCCTTTCCTGCCGTACGTCTTCTGCCAACGTTGCTCGACGTGAAAGGACCAGAACGCCTCTCACAGCCGTGCAACTTGATTCTGTGCGGAGGAAGAGTTCCAGTCCACAGATAAGACATTGCAAAAAGTCTCCGGAGAAGGAGCATAACATAATGTCCGAAGTGCTCTATCCTAAATACATGACGCACCAGACATGGGCCCACGAAGCTTTCGCACTTGAGCAAGGGGGGTGCGGCCGCAGCTGGGAGCTGTTGACTGCAATGCTTTGTAGGCGTTGGACTTGCCATCCAGGTGCCAGAGTAGTAGCATTTAAGGCGCTTTGCTATTACTAAAATCTTGACCAGCTCCTGGCTACACAAGGATGCCATAAAGCACATGACAAACCCTGAGTACGAGACACGGCAGATTTTGCTGTTGCCCTTCACCTTCACCGAGCTGGTTAAGTGCGATGACAAACGGCAAGAGACAGCTTGAGTTTATAACTAATGTACAGTATATTCTCCTCTACGATTGAAGACAAGAGCTTCTAGGGAAAAGCACACCGATCTGGCAAGATATGCTGGAGCTTGGACTTAGTACATGTGCTCGGCATTGCATCTCAAAGTGGCTGTTGTCCGTGCAACAACCCTCCACGAACATGTTCGCAGCTGTGATGAACGCTATGTAGACACGACTGCAGAGCGATGCATGTGAGAATTCATCGTTTTGGGGCTTAGAAACAGTAGTGTCCTATTTGGACAGCGTTCACGTCATTCGCAGTTCGTGGTGAGATGAAAAGGTTGAAGACTCACAAGTCCAATGTTCGTCGTCATCGACGGATGTCCGTGCGCAGACTGGAGGCGGCGGCGCCCGCGGTGAAGCTCTCAACCACGGGGTTTGGTCAAATGCGACTGCCTAACACAAGGCCAGTATAATCTCCACAGCGGACTGGATACCACCTATCGATACCATCAGCCGTATGATAGCTGAGTCTTACAGTACGCAAGTCGTCTGCGAAGTCCATCCGTCCATTGCCTGTTTGTGGCCCACATTCGGCGGTGCCACCGTCTCCGGCTTCCAACCCACGAGCGCGGCATAGCTCAGGATTCTGGCGCCAACATGTCCAATCCGCTATCGTTCGACAACGGATACCTGGAGACGCTGGTGTCGAAGCCACAGCGGGAGAATGAGGGCGCAAAGGACACTTACGTCTCCTACCTCGTCACCACCAAGGTGCGTTCAGCTTGCCTCTCGATCTAACGACGTGCTGCTGATCCAGGGCAGACTGACTTTAAGTCCTTTATGCGACCCGAGACCAGCGTGCGGCGGCGCTTCACAGACTTTGTCTTCCTCTACACGACGCTATGTAAAGAATACCCCGCCGTTGCAGTGCCTCCTCTGCCGGACAAGCATAACATGGCCTATGTCCGCGGTGCTGGGATGAGCAGCGATTTCACAACGCGGAGAGCACATTCGCTGCACAGATTTCTCAAAAGAATATCTTTGCATCCTGAGCTACGACGGTCGAGTATTCTGCTGCAAGTATGCCACCCCTCTTCACATCGTACAGTGCGCCGAAAGAACGAGCGCTGAGTTCTGCTCACAGTTCCTCGAATCGCCCGAATGGCACGCTACCATGAAATCACGCCCCGGCCGTGGCACCTCCCTTTCTAATGCCTCGGACGGAGGCGGCATCCTCGACTCCCTCGCCGACACGTTCATAAACACCTGGGCTAAAGTGCACAAGCCGGATAAGCGCTTCATCGAAGTTCGCGAGCGAGCCAACAAGCTGGACGAGGATCTTTCGCATGTCGAGAAGAAGATTGCATCCGTCGCGCATAAGCAGGCTCAACTCGAGACCGACTATTCAGACCTTACACAGCAGTTCCAGAAGCTGCAGGCCTTGGAGCCTGGGGTGGAGCAGGAGTTGACCCGGTTTGCCAGGAGCCTGGAGGATGAGACTTTGCTTGTCAAGGCTCTCAGGGAGTACACGGATCTGGACTACCTCAGCTCGCTGAGAGACATGAGCTCGTACATTGACTCGCAGAAGTCTCTTCTCAAGGCTCGCGAGCAAAAGCAGCTCGACTTTGAAGGTCTGACGGATTACCTCGCCAAGGCTGCCGCCGAACGGGACGGCCTAGCATCGGAGCGCGGCTCCGGTGGGCTGAGCGCGTCCGGATTCCTGACGCGCAAGATCGAGGACGTTCGAGGCATCGATCACGAGCAGGCACGGCGCGACAAGATCCGGAAGTTGGAACTCCAGATTGAAAAGCTGACGCGAGAGGTTGAGCAGGCCCGCATTAACAGCGAGATGTTTGACGACAGGACCGTTGCCGAGGTGGCCGAATTCGAGAGGATCAAGGCGGTGGAGTTCAAGGATACGCTTGGGGGGTTGGCCGACGCACATTTGGATTTCTTCAAGGGCACGATCAGCACGTGGGAGAAGTTCTTGAAAGATATGGAGAAGGATCAGGCGCCGAGAGCAGAGGAATAGCAGGCATATTACCTGCTTTTGTGTGCTTTTTTTTTTCTTTTCTTTTCTCCACAGAGAAAATCTCATGGGATGGGTCATCTGCTTGGAGCGATACTAAAGGCGACGTGTCGCTCCTGATAATATACCAGCATCACTATTGTAACAACAATGCCCCCATGCCCCCCCCCCCCCCCCAAAACCATCCAAGTTTCATTTCACGCGTTTACCTTTATCATGTTATTATATGCTCGAATCGTTCTTCAACCACGTCAACGCCGCCACGGCGAAAGCGTCTACAGCAATCTGCAGCGTCGGCATAACAGTAGGTGCGAAGTACGGCGAATGGTTAACGGGGATATCTTCCGTGAGCGTGCCAGCCTTCTCCGCCTTGTCCCACAATGCGGGGTCGATGCCACCATACGCCCAAAACACGGCGGGCTTGTTCACGGCAGTGGCGAGCTCGCCGAAGTCCTCGCTGCCGCCTAGGCGTGGCGCGTTGGCATCGTAAGCGTCGCCAAAGTGCGTTGCAAAAGACGACTCGATCGCGGCGGTCGCGTCGTCGTCGTTGTGGAGGAAGGGGAACTCGCGCGTCTTGGTGATGGTGGGCGGTCGAGGGGCGTTGGACGCCTGCGCCTCCGCGTTAACGATGCGGGTCAGGCTCGCCAGGACTCGCTCCCTTGTGACGGGACTGATGCTGCGTGTGTCGAGCTTCAGCTCTGCCGTCTCCGGGATGATGTTCTCCGCGTCACCGGCGTTGATCGCACCCACGGTCACGACACTGAGGTCGCTTGGGTCCGTCTCTCGGCTCGGGATGGTCTGCAGCCTGACAACTGTGTGCGCCGCCATGACGACGGGGTCCACGCTCCTGTGGGGTTGGCTGCCATGGGCACCGCGTCCGTACATGGTGACGGCGTATGAATCGGCGGCGCTGGCCATCATGCCGCGGCGCGTACCGATGGTGCCGGTGCGAAAGGGCATCACGTGGCCGCCGAGCACCACGTCCGGGACTGGCACGTACTTGGTGTACAAGCCAGCTGCAACCATAGCTCTGGCACCGGAGCCTCGTTCTTCGGCAGGCTGAAAGCAGAGGATCAGCGTGCCGGACCAAGCGTCTCTGCAAGAAGTGAGGAGCTTGGCGGCGGCGAGGAGGGACGTGATGTGCATGTCGTGACCGCAAGCCTTTACACAAGATTTGTCCACATCAGTCGATGTCAAGTGGGATGATTTGGAAAGGGGCGTGTGTATACATGCATGACGCTCTTCTCAGCGCCCTCGAGATTCTTCATCTTCTTGGTGCTTGCATACTCCAGGCCCGTCTTCTCCTGCACCGGCAGGGCATCGATGTCGGCTCGCAGCAGGACCGTCTTCCCGGGCCCATTCTTGCACACGGCTGCAAGGCCGGTGCTGATGTTTGGGAAGATCTCAAACGACCCAAGCTCCTTCAGCAGCTCTATGATCTTCGCCGCCGTCTCGTGTTCTTGGTAGGACAGCTCCGGGTTACGGTGGAAGTGTTTGTACAGCTCGATGTATGGGTCCAGGCTTGGACGATGTGAGGCGACTAAAGACGATATCGATGCCATTTCTTATCTGCTTTCCTTGGCCGCCTTGTGCACCAGCCAAAACGTTGAGATAATTTACTCCTCACACGAGCAGGGTTGCGAAGTCCTGTCTCGCTGCGGCTAGATGGTTTGTTCAGGTGGAGATGATGGAATCGTTCCGCCATTTTTCGCAGTAACCCCCGTGCTAGTCATGTGCAGTCCAACCATCATTCGAATGTTTACAGGACTTATCGTGCTCACAGCTCGAAAAGGCAGTTCATTGCCTTGTAGTCGGTACTGCCTTGTAGGTATCGAGCCGGAGACAGTAAAGGCAGCACAGGTGATGGTGATGGAGTGTCTCCGCTTCGCTTGTTTTCACCCCATTGGTTGTGACTTCTCAATTCTAGACTTGCTCAATGCCTCGGCGCATTGCTATATAACGTGATGTTTTCTCCCTAGCGCAGTCCCGCTAATCGCGTCTGCTTTCATCGGCATCTTTGACCAAAGGACGTAGTAAGACAACGCATCGCCTTCCCGCCATGGCAGAAAGCATATCCCAGCTAACTCTGGGCACATCGCTCTCTCTGCTGGCAGTACTCCACTATGGGCCAGATCGTCTTCGCGCTCCGCTCCTCCGTGCGCTGAGGTGCAACAGTAGCCAAACCAAACTCAAGGCTTTGTTGTCAAGACTCGTCTTGATTGCAAGCATCAGCGGCGTCGTCACTGTGAACAGAATCCTCAGCCACCTGGCCCGGAACAACTGGGTGCTGGCCAAAAGGCGGGATTGGGACTGGCCCAACGAGGTCGCCGTCGTCACGGGGGGGTCGGGTGGTATTGGGGCCAACATTGTCGCGGGCTTGGCTCGGAGAGGCATCAAGGTCGCCGTCGTCGATATCGTCGAGCCAACACAGCTCGCAGAGCGTAGGTCATGACCGTTGCACTTGCGCTTCTTGGAGGACTCGTGGCTTACAGTCGCGAACAGACAAGAACGTCCGCTACTTCAAGTGCGACATCACGAAAAAGGACGATGTCGACGCCGTCGCCGCAGAGATCAAGGCTGCGCTGGGCCCAGCCAGCATCCTCTGCAACAACGCAGGCATCGCGCACGCCCACACGATACTGGAGAGCTCCCCCGGCTACCTGAGGAAGCTGTTCGACGTCAACGTCATCTCGCACTTCTACACGATCCAGGCCTTCTTGCCCGACATGATTGCCCGCAAGAAGGGCCATATAGTGAGTACGTGCAGCATGTCCAGCTTCGTCACACCGGCCGGTCTTGTCGACTACGCAGCCAGCAAAGCAGCGGTCATGGCGCTGCATGAAGGCTTGCAGGGCGAGCTCAAGCATCGTTACCAGGCTCCCGAAGTGCGCACGACGGTCGTTCACCCCACGTACGTGCGGACTCCGCTGTGCGACTCGTACGCGAAGGCGCTGGAGAAGTCGGCGGCCATCCAGCTCGCGCCGGAAACGGTCGCGGACGAGATCGTGGCGGCGATCCTGTCTGGCAGCAGCCAGCAGATTGTTCTGCCTCGGGCGCTGGCCCTCACGTCGGCTCTGCGCGCGTTCCCGTGGTGGTTCCAGGAGCTGGTGCGTGGATCGACGCGGGAAGACATGAAGCGCTTGTAAGCAGGTACGCAGG
The DNA here is from genome assembly GCF_000836295.1 of Verruconis gallopava. Taxonomy (NCBI): domain Eukaryota; kingdom Fungi; phylum Ascomycota; class Dothideomycetes; order Venturiales; family Sympoventuriaceae; genus Verruconis; species Verruconis gallopava. The sequence goes on from NW_015622150.1 coordinate 80,796, forward strand.
CAGGCAAGTAGGCAGCGCTTGGTCGCAGCAAACGTCCGATGCTGAAAAGCATCAACCATATATAAGCTGAATGTCCTCTTCATCCGACGTGCATCACCACCCAAGGGCGAGATGGCATCGCCCAGTAGTAGAAGCCCGCTTCTGAAAATACAACGGGACTTGGTGTTGTTTGCTCTAAGCTAGCGTGTATATATAGATGTATCTAATGCTGTTCACTCCCCTCCTGACGGGCATGGACCTTGGTACGGCAGCAGATTGCACGCCTCACTAGGTCGCCTATCAAAACGCAACAGATTCTTGGACAAATCCCTGGGCGGATCGCAATTCCATGCCGTGGACAATTGCCTTCGAATGGCAGCGCTCGAAACGTCGTTTCAAACAAGCCCGTCAAGGCCGCCCAACCCAAGGGTGGCAAAACCCGCGCGTCCGAGGAAGATGCGAGCAAGCGACCCCTAGGTGCCTCCGTAGCCAGAGCATACCTATCTCGCTTGCAAGCACCGCAAGCAACGGGACGGCGGATTTGCACGTGGTGTCGTCCTTCCCGCGCAACAAAGGGTCTTGATCGATAGCACGTCGTCGCCACCGTCGCGGGATATGAGTGGCAAGCCCACGCGTACCAGATCTGCACCAGGGGGACACGGCCAACCCTCAACCTGTGGCTAGAGCAGACGTTCACAGTCATGGCAGCATTGAGGGACTGCACAGGAGGAAACTTCCGGGCTCGTTGGGGGCGCTGGCCGAAAGCTTTTCTGCTACACGCTGTCTTGGCGGGGTGCTCATTGGCGAACGCGTGTGTCGTCGACCTAAAATTGGCGACGGGCTATGTCGCATCTGACTTAGACCGGCTAGGCCCGTCTGCGACATGAAGCTTGCTGCGCCATCCCCGACGTTAAACTTACGAGGGCGAGACACGGCCGCAGCGGAGAGGAGACGTCTGTTGCTGATGACGGGGCCGTCTTGTGCTGTGCCCCCTCCCCCGGGTCGTGCATGTTGCTGAATCGAGCTGCTGAGCCTGCGTGATTCTATCGTTGGAAATTTCTTCATTCTTCTTCGTCTTCTCCACCTCTCATAATAGTATCGCATTCGCTCGTTTCGTCCTGGTTGTTTTTTTTTCCTCTTCAATCGTCATTTCTGCTCTCTTGTGCCACGCCCGTTACCGCATTTCAGCGGTCCGGCTCGAATCGACTCCGCCGATCACGAACCCCGTCGCACACGAAGGAGCCTTGAATGCCATAGGAAGTCCGAGGCCCGCCATGTGGCAGAAAGCTGCCTTCCTTGCGTTTTTTGCAGACCTGTGTCTAGCACAGAGAGGAGCGATATTAGATTTCCACGGTGAAGACCGCAGTCGTATCGATGGTCGATCTCCCGCTGACGAACCGATAGCTCGAAGATGGAGCGCACTCGCCGCTTTCGCTTCCGAGTCGACAGTACGCAGCGGCGACAATGAGATCCCATCGCCGCAGTCACTGCATACGTCCTCGTCAGACAACACGCTCAATACCTTCGACCTTAGATCTGCGCAAGACGAAGCATTGCCTGATGGCGTCTTCACCACCGTTCTCTATCCGTCCGTGCCGACTGAGGCGCCAACTGGTGTCATGGTACCTACCGTCATCACGTATACGGGCAACTTCGACAGCGCCGTGGTGCCAACGGGCTACATATTAGAGACGCCGGCCGTGCCAGCGCCTACACCAGGCGGAAGCGCTGGTCCGCAAACAGAGTTTCCAACACAACCCGTCCCTACACAGGCACCGACAGAAGGCCCGTCAATCGGCACATTCCCCCGACCCAGCGACCAGTCGCACGGAGGAGTTCCCACCAGCTCCATGGGCTCCAGCAAGATGTCAGCACGACCAAACTCACACAGCGCTTCGCCTACCTCAACACTCTCTAGCACCCATTCAAGTACACACTCTACGTCTTCGGGATTGTCCACAAGTACGTCGTCCTCGTCACGGACGAGCAGCTCCTCAAGTGCGTCGGCATCGGGTACGAACCTGTCCACCAGCAAAAACGGTGCCAACACGCAAGGCCCTGATCGCAATCCGCACCTCTCTCAAGGCGCTGTCGCAGGTATCGCCGTAGGCGCTGTGGCCTTCACCGTTATGCTAGCAGGTGTATTCCTGCTGCTGTTGCGTCGCCGAACACGGCCAAAAACACCGGATTCGCCCACGATCTATCCACAGGAGGCGTACCTGTACGACCCACCGATTACTCCGCCTCCCTCAGGTCCAGGAGCCGCAGGCGCGGAAGCACCGCGGAATGTTCCTCGTCCTCCAACGCCCGAGATGGGAATGACAGAGCGCTCAGGACTCCTTGCGGGAGCCGGCGCCGTGGCTGCCGCTGGTGCTGCTGCGCGGAGCAGGAGAGGGACCATGAGCGGCAACAACTCGCCGGCCCTGCGGCCTACGGGCACAAACGGCTACACACCCGTCGAAACACGTGACATCACCGAGTTAAGTGCTGATAATCCTTTCATGGACCCTCCAAATGCATTCCAAGGCATCGGCAACCCGCAGGCGTGGCCGCTGAATCCAAATGCACCCAGCGGCTTGGGCACGCCACCGGGCAGCGCCGCTGGGCCTCGAAACGTCACAGCCGCAGCCGCAGACACAGATCCCGTGGAGTCGCGCAGCCAGACCCCCGGTTCCATGTACAGAGACAACCCCGGCAGGCCATCCATCGCAGGCGTAGGCAGCCCGAGATATGAGCGGAGAATCAGCTCAAATGCCATCAACAGCGGTGTTACCGGCCCCACCGGCTACAACCCTGCCATGCAAGAGGCCCGCCGAGCCTGGGGCATGGAGGACTAAACCGGCCCGACTGGACCAGTGTGCGGAAATCCCTTCTTATTTTGTTGATAATTCAAAAATGCAAAGCATGGCGTTTGGACGGGCCAGGAATATTTTGGCGGGAGTACCTTGCATTGGTTTTCATCAAGCTGTGAAATAGAGCTACCAGGGACGAATGGACGATTCCAGGGTCCGCAGGCGTTCTCACATCTGGGTTGGGTTGGCGTTAAAAAACGTATCAGGGCTATGTATTGTGTATATGATACAAGTGACGCCGGGAACAATGTGTAATGATACTCCGAAACAAAGCTGTTAAGGCCTGTTTCACAAACGAGCTTTTAGATTATGGATGACAACGTTGAAATACAGTTTGTACGAAAGCCAAAAAAAAACACCCCCACAAAAAGTGCATGACTAATATTTGACTCTTTTATTGCATCGTTACGTTTCGTGTGTACTGACGCGTAGGCGACTCATACGTTACTGTAAATCTAGATCCAGTTGTGGTACGTCCTATATGGTACTGCCCGTTGGGAACAGGCACGATTGCACATAGACAAGTGGGCAGCGCGTGACAGACGCAACACAGCGTCGCATGCCCGTTCCCCAAGTCAGAGACCTCGGTAGGCGACTTAGTAGATGGAGATCCTCGCTTGGATCAAAGCCAATCAACAATGAGTCCCGATCGCAGCCAGCCAGCAGCAGCAGCAGCAGCGAACAGGCTGTATTGTCACTTCAGGCCCCCGGCGATGTTCGCATTTCAGCGTGGGGCGTGCCGAGTTCTGGCATCTACATGACGCCACAGTTTCTCCTGTTCTGCGTCTGCTGAAAACTGGCCAACTGGCCTGCGTAGCTTCGTTTCTCCGGATGGGTCTCGATGCCGGCGCCTCTAGCGCCAACAAGGAAGGCGGCCACGTCCTTGATAGGCATCTTTGGCTCCTGCATCACCGTCTCGCCATACTTGGCCAGCCACTGCTCGTCGAAAGCGGTGCTGTCGGTGCCCTTGGTGAACAGGTCAACGCTGCTCTCGGCCAGACCATAGTCGACATACCAGGCGTTGGACCAGGCTTGGAAGCGTGTAGGTAATGTGCGAGATATGTGTCCTTCTTCCGTGTCGTGCATGAGAGCGAGGTTGTTGAACGTGATGCTTTTCTCAAAGTTGAGGATATAGACCATCTGTTTCGCCCGGTTCCAGATGAGGTGCTTAGGGTCTGGTTTGGTCAGAATGACCCAGCAGCGTTGCACGTCGCTTTTGACTTTCTGTCAGCTGTGCGCAGGTTTACTCTTGCGAACATCAGTCACGTACGTGAGAGCGATGCGGAACGCCAATCTGATAAGCCTGCGCTGGCCCTGGTCCAGCTTCCAGAAAACATCGCCTTTGAGGCACAATCCCTCGATTTCTGTCATGAGAACGTATCTAGTCCATCCATCAGTCACGTCGATGAGCCACGAAGAAGAATTGTGCCCCTACGTCACGTAGTGCTTGCGCTCTTCCTGAGTCCCTTCGGGCGGCTCGTAACGTCGCATGCTCGTGAGGTGATGCTGAACCTTCGCATCGAGGATTCGCGGCGTGTGCTGGCTCCGGTTCAGCGTAAGCTGCTCCAGTGCACGAATCTCGTTCAGCATATCCACGTCGATGGCATCCTTTGGAATGGCAGAACTGTGCAGCGAGTACCTATGTCAGAAGATCAATCGCATACAACTTCTGAAGCCTGGTTCTCAACAAAGGAAAAGAAAATAATCAAGGACATGGTTGGCAGTTGCGAAGAAGCGGAAGAGGATGACAAACCTGCACTTGATTTTGACAATGGCAAATTTGGGAATGTAGTCAGGAACCACTTTGGCGCTGGAGCCCACCAGTTCGACGCGAAATACGTATGAGTGAACGAAACTGTCACTTGTCGGCAAGTAGTTGTTGGCAACGGTTGGTTTAGGCCACGGTGAGAGACGGTCTATGATATTCCACGTCGTGTTGGTATGAGGAAAGCTGATAACTTGATCGAGCTGGATCTTGTCGGCGAGGTCCATTGTAGTCGCCATTGTTAAGACAAAAGATTAGCGTGATTGTACAAAGTTTAGCTATGTGCTTTCAATAAAGCAGTAGAAGTAGCAAAGTGATCTGTGGCTTATCATGGAGTGATCGTGGTTTGCCATGGCAACGGGGGAAGAAGGCGAAGTCAAAGTCGCGCCGGTCGTTACAATAGCAGTACTTCAATCTTTCTCCATGGCAGCACAGGGCGGCACTCAGAAACTGACGTCAACTAATTGATGATTTTGGCTACAATTCGCAGCCGTAGCCGTTGCGTGTGCACTGGATCTCGCAGAGACTGGCGAAAGCAACAAGGCCGGGCGTCTTTTAAAGATACTTTCCGCCTGCGAATTTCGAGTTGAAGTCTGCAGCTCGCTTCATCATCTCCTGCTGCTTGGACTTGCTGATAAGCACGCCTCCAATATCCTTCTCACGATCAAAAGCGCGTTTACTTGGGTCATCATCCTCACCACGGCTCGTGGTTTCTTTGTGCTGCTCAAGTAGCGACTTGCCCCGGTGCTTTTCCTGCATACCGTAAGTTACCTTTGGCACAGAGAAGACCAAGGGCATAAAGGATATATCTCACGTTGTACTCTTTAATCCTTCGCGCCGACTCCTCATCCTTCTTGGACTTCGCATTCTCGCTCGCCAATTTCGAGCTTGGCGGCGGTGCCACTCCTAGGACTTGATTCTCGAGTCGTTTTCGCTTCTCCTCGGGTGTCTCCGTCCACGTAGAGTCCATACCATCTGAGACTCCACTAGAAGCGCCTTTACCAGACTTAAATTGCCGTGGTCGCCTGCTTGGATCCATGTGACGAGCCAACCCGTCCGCTGAAGGGGGCATCATCATCCAGTCATCACGTTTGACGGGGGCTTCTTCCTTTGGCGCCGAACGCTGTTGCTGGTACGAAGAGCCAACGTCTTCATCAACGTGTTTTTTCTAGTGCAGATTTAGTTTCGCGGCCTAGTTGTTAAACATGAATGGGAAACCGCACAAGCTCATCTTCTGTTGGTATCGCAGGGCCGTAGTCGTCGTCGCTGCTTTCGCTATCGTCACTACTGTGTGCAGAATGGCCCGGTAATTCATCTATAGGTGCAGGAGGGGGAGACGGTCCTATCACTCGTCTCCGCTTCTCAGAGCCATCAGGACTTCGATCAGGTGAATTCGCCGTGCTAGGCTGGGTGACTTTGGCAGTGGCAGCAGTAGTCTCTTCCTCTTCTTCTCTTTTGCGCTTCGCTAACAAATGCGGAGGCAAACTTGGACCTATTGACGCCATTTAGACTGCGTTCAGCTCGAATTTGAATCGCGCGCTTCAAGTATTGATCGCCATCATCATAATTAGAGGTAGACGGCTCGGGTGGTCACAGCTTTTTTAAGCTCCGCAGCCGTTCGTAATCCCATGCCATGCCTGGCACGGGTGGATTACGACCTGGTAGTGCACACATACTTCTTCACGAGCAATTGACCTGCAGGCTCTAATTCCGCCGGCTGATATCCGACCGCCGGCTCCTATGCAAGGATACTGAAAAGCCCTCCCTACAGACTCTGCAAGATTGCGATTACGACAAATCACTCACGCCGCGTGGCCTCCTCTCCGATCAGCGACCCCGAGTATATGTCGCCGCACTGAATGTCGCAACACTGAAGCTTCGGACCAACACACGAACTAGGCTGGGACATTGCGGCGGCGAGGCGATGGTATTCGCGTGGAGGCCTCGATGAGCTCCCCAACCGGCGAGGACGATGCCAGTGCCTTTCACCCAGCCAACCCAAATCATGGCATCGCTTTCGATCGCATCAAGGACAGGCTGATGGAAAGCGCTGACGGAAGCAGTGGGAGCGATGCAGGATCATTCAGCAGAACACGGTCGCCCGATTTGTTTCCTCTGGAGAGCGGACAGGCCACTCCTGTGCCGCAAGCTGCCAATCTGAATGGTACAAGCTTCCAGGGTTACGGGAGGATCATAGCTGCGTCGGATGAAGATGAAGGAGACCAAGGTGGCGAGAGCGAGAGGGTAGAAGCAGACGAGAAGAGCTTACCCAGCTTGGCGCAGTTGGAGGATGAGCAAGGAAGTGAGAAAGTCATTAGCCCGGATGAATCAAATCAGACTCCAGAAACTCCAGACGATACGCCCTCACGAAGAGGCTCCTTTTTGTCTTCGCCCGGAAGCAGCCGTGCAGCGTCTCGGCTGTCTACAACCAAGCTCCATCGGCCAGGCGCTCTCCAGCCATTCGAGCGACGTTTCTCCGCCAGACTCTCGTCCTCTCCGCTCAGTACACCACGCAACGTTTCCCCCGCATTTCTTGTCTCGCATTCACGGCAGTCTTCGATAGGAAGCATAGTGGCAGCAAACCAAGAGTTTGACACAGTAGAGACTCCCCAGCCTCCATGGGAGGTTGTAAGATGGACAAAACTGAAGAGAATCACTGGACAGTTGTTTTCCGAAGTTGGAAGGCGAAACTATGGAAGAGCTACCGTGATAGCGATTGGCTCAACTATTGCAATAGGCACATCGAAAGGCCTTGCACTAATATTCGATTATCATCAGAGCTTATCGGCGACTATTGGGCTCGGAACGAAGGCAGTCGAGAGCGGTGCGGTCACGGCGTTGGCTATATCGGCGGATCATTCCACAATTGCTACGGGGCATGCGAATGGACACATCTTCACCTGGGAGATTTCGAGGCCGGCAAAGCCATTTCTTCACATTGTCCCCAACGACCGTGAAACTCTAGATCAGCGCAAATCTGACGGTCATGTATCTGGAACCGCTGTGGTGCATGTTGGCTTCCTTGGAACACGACATACAGCCCTTGTCTCAGCAGACGAAGGGGGCATGGCGTTCTCTCACTTGGCGACGCGAGGTCTCGGTGCCATAGGCAGAGTTGTCAAGACAACACGATTACTTGGTCGATATCCAGCTCCTGAGAAGCCAGGCTCAGAGAAGCCGCGAAAGCCTAGTTCTGTCCTTGCGTTTTCACCTCTTCCTCTCGGAAACATAGAACAGCCAACGGACTCTCTAGGCCTAACAGCACTTTTGACACCATATCTCCTCGTAATCGTGTCCACTACCCCCATCGCAGAGACACAGTTCAAAACGGCTCGTCCCAAAGAAATTGCTCCACACAGCGCACTTAGCGGCTGCCTTGCCTGGTTTCCCGGCGTCAAGCTAAAACGCCCACTCTCCACGGGAGAAACTGTATCTAAACCCAAACTAGTGTACTGCTGGTCCAATATCCTCACAATTCTGGATATCCACGCGGAATCTTCCTCTGAAAAAGACAAGCCTGCTTTGCTTAGTTTTCGACCACGAAGCCGCTGGAAGAGTAATGAAGCCATTGTTGCAGTGCAATGGCTCACACGCTCTGTGCTTGGTGTTTTGACCATTAGCCAGCGATTGATCATCCTTGAGGACCCTGTGCTGCGCGTTACAGACTCTTTCGACCTTCTCTATAAACACATCTTCCATCAAGATTTGTTTTCGAAGCAATTGCGGCCAGTTGTAGAGCAGCTGGATGAAGAAGACACTTCAATGCATGGTGTTGTAGCAGACGCGTTTTACATGAGCTTTCGAGCTTATAAAGGCAGACTCTTCTTGCTCGGCTTCAACGACGTGTCGATTGGGACATTGTCAAATTGGGCAGACAGATTGGTCGCATTGGTAGAAGAGGGTGATTACATTAACGCGATCAGACTGGCAACGACTTATTATACTGGCGACGCAGATAAGATCTCTGTGGGACTGCCAGAAGAGGACGAGGCGCGACATGCGATTGTTCAAGAGAAGCTGCTAGAGATGATTTCTGCATCTCTGAAGTACACTTTTGGCAGACTGGAAGAAATTGCAGAGGATGAGAGAAAGCATAAAGTAAAAGAGCTTGGCGAGGCCACTTTTGCGGCTTGCATAAGCATGCACGAAATGGACTTCCTATTTGAAGACGTGTATGAAGCTTTTGAAGATGCATCGTACGAACAAGCTTTCTTGGAAGTTCTTGAGCCGTATGTGTTTGACGAAGACATCACGTCGATACCACCAACGGTCCTTCGCATATTGATCAGCACTTACGCTGCCCAAGGACACACGAAACGGCTTGAAGAGATGATATGTCGCCTCGATACTTCAACATTGGATCTTCATCTGACAACAACTTTGTGCAAGCAACACAAACTGTATGATGCACTTATTTACGTGTGGAACTCTGGGATAGGAGATTATGTCACTCCTCTGATGGAACTTCTCAGCCTAGTAAAAATCATTGACGAGGAACCTGACGCTGCGGAAGACGCTAAGCTTTATGATGCGGCAATGAAGCTGTTCCCGTACCTGGCTTACACTTTGACGAGCCGCATATACCCAAAAGGTGATGAATTAGACGAAAGGAAAGCGCATCGTGCTAAAGCTGAGATGTACGGGGCCGTATTTGCAGGACACCCTTTGCCTTGGCCGGGCACGCGCAACATTTTCCGAGCCGATCCCGAAGGTGATGCGGATTCTCCGTACCCCTATCTATCACTTATACTGCGTTTCGATACATCGAGTTTCATGAGCATGTTGAACGAGGCTTTCGAAGACCCGTTCTTGAACGGCGTCAATGATTCGAGTGGGCTAGATGGACTTGCATCTGATGAGGACGACGATATCAATTACAAACTTCTTCCTACACGCCACACAATCATAAGCATCCTGTTGGACGTGCTCGGATCGAATCGTTTCGACGATACTGACAAGATATATCTGGATATATTTCTGGCTCGCAATCTGCCCAAGTATCCGCAATTCATCGTTCTACCAGGTACCACCTTACGCAACGTTCTCGAAGGGTTGTGTCGATATCCCGCCGATGAATTAGCAGAAGATTGTCAGCTCAGTGTTGAATACTTGCTTTCTTTCTATCACCCACCCGATCTGCCGTCACTAATACCCCTTTTCGAGGAAGCAGGTTTTTACCGCGTGCTTAAATCTGTGTACAGAGGCTCGAAAGACTTCTCGCGGCTCATACGCACTTATTTTGTTGACCCGACTGACCGTGAGCAAGTCTTCGACACTATTCACGACTGTCTGAAGGCGAGCAGCTCTCTGACACCAAAACAACGCCGCGAAGTAGAATCAGTCATTGTGCAGAATGCGGCGACACTGGCTAGTATCGACACAGTGAAAACTGCAAGGACGCTGCAAAGTCATGTACCCGAACTCATCGAACCAGTACTTAATGCGTTGGAGGATGGTTCACATGCGCAATTCACGCTGCTAAAGACCATTCTTGAGCCGGCCACTGCAGATCCAACGGCGAACCGTCAGGTACCTGAGAATTACGTACAGTTTGAAGAGCGCTACGTACAGCTTATGTGTCGATATGATCCCACTCATGTTGCCGACTACATCGGGCTCTTGAAGTCAGGTGATTTGAGGCTAAATGAGGTCCTGCCAGCTATGGAAAAGAGTGGCGTCATTGATGCGGCTGTTGTTCTCATGGCTCGTGATGGCATGGCCAGAGAAGCGATGGAACGGCTGATCAGCCACTTGCACACTCTTGAGTCTGCATTGACCAGTCTGATATCAGCTGTAGCTGACAGTCCTGACGTGTCGAACACCAATGAAGCCGCAAACGACTTGATCGAAGCCGTCAATAAGTACACGAAAGTCGGGATTTGGCTCTGTCAAGGGCAGACGAAAGCTACAGATCATTCAAAGGTGCCAAAAACGCGTGCCGGTCACAAGGAAAGCGAGGAGACTCTTTTGCTCGACGAGCTTCTGTGGTTAGAACTCGTCGATTCGGTGGTTATCATAACCAAAGAAGTTTCTTCGGTGGCGGAAGACGTCGCACCAGAATCCGTATTTGATGTCGCGAAGATCAAAGATTCTCTCCGATCTGCGGTTCAACAAACGTTCAGCGCCCTCCTCACGTCCACGGCTCGGCCCAGCCTTCCCGTTCTCCGACATCGACGAAACGAGTCTCTACCCCCCTTCCCCAACACACAGCCCCATCCGACGTTCCTCCGCATTCTCCGCGCCTTCTTGACGCGCGCAGCAAGATCTTCGCCATCCGTATCAGACCTTCGAGACGTGTTGTCCGAGATCTTCGCAGCATATACGTTTGAGGAGACGCTTCTCAGCCTTGCGAACCAGTTTCTCGACAAAGATCTGTTCAGCCACGTTGACGAAGCGTGGAAGTTGAGGCAACGAGGCTGGAGGCCGAGGGGGAACGTGTGCGAGCGCTGCAAGCGGCGCGCGTGGGGCCCCGGCGTGGGCGGCGACGTGTATGAGCTGTGGGACCAAAAACGCAGAGAAGAGGCGGCCGCAGCCACGAGCAGACCCGGCGCCCTGCTCAGCCGAACGGCAAGCGAGCTCAGTCTGAACAGAGGAAAGGGAAAGGCGACTGCGAACATGGACGACGAAGGCGGCGAGAAGAGCGGCAAAGGACAAGGCGGCGATCTGGTCGTGTTTGCCTGTCGACATCTGTGGCATCGAACGTGCTTGGAATCGGCTTTGAATGAGGTGGACGGCGTTCACGGAAGGGCGAGGGAACAGTTGAAGTGCCCTCTGCCACATGTCCACGCCTGATGACGGACATTCGCGACCGGCCTCTCTTTCTCTTTTCTTTTTTTTTTTCTTTTTTGTCAAAGCCTTGTATCATAGACATACCAGGACGAGCACTTCTTTTCGGCAACGCAGCCGACATAGCTTCTAATCTTTACGCCGATAATTGCGCGACGTGAACCAGCGTCTGTGGTAGCGTTCATTCCATTCGACCGTGTTACTTTTGAGACTCAATTGGCTTTGCGAAACCCCCGTCAACGCAGGTCTCAGAAATTGTCTGTGAGATTTATAAACGAGCTAGACGCGTCTTGATATGGCTGGGCGAAGTGAATGAGCGCACCGTCATTGCAATAGACAACATTGATAGAGACGGCTTTCTTATTCTCGCATGATACACTTAACGTACAAGGTCACCAACCTTCTGGAAAGGAGCGTCGTTTTTTTTTCCGACTCAGCAGAACTCGAACGCATTCTTCTTTACAAGTGATAGAGAGTAGTAAGCAGATATGCTCTTTGTGTATTAAAACAGACCGGCCAAAGTAAGAGGTTTGGAAAGGAAAGATGGTCTATCTCTCTCGATGAGAAAGAAACCAAAGATCGAGGGAAAGGACACTCAGCGACGAAGTTCTCAAACGCCATTGCTTGTCTGACCGATCTTGCACAAAACCCGTTTTGGACCAACCACACCTCATCAACTGCCCATGCTTTTCCACTTGATGTTTGCATTGCTTGTAATCAAAACAAAAAGGAGAGAGATATAGATTTACGTATCACCCACAGAGAGAAGAGATAAGTAAATATAGAAGGAGAGAAAAGAGGCCCCAGTATCTATGCAAAGGTTTTGTTTCTTTAATGGGAGGGGTATCACGTTGGGTAAAGGAAAGTTTTACTCGTTCTTGCAGGAGACGGGAGGTGGCTACCTGTCCTCAGGCGGGCCTGAAAAGAAGGTCGTGCGGAGGCGGTGTAGCTGTCAACATGCTCATGTTAGTACCCACACAGGCGAAGCCATGTACGCGGGAGGGAAGAGGCAAATGATTTCATACCGCAGGTAATTTTGGGATGACGACAGCGATCGTCGCCAACAGATTCAGACTGAATGTACCGATCGCGTAATGCGTGTAATGCGTGCTTACTAAGAAAAGGATTATGGGCACGGCTAGGAGGTACTTTTTGGTCGGAGTGTACTGATCGCCATTGTCAATCTGCTCCCACATGTTGAGGTTGTCATACGCTCCCGAGTTGAAGTCGAAGGGGATGCCGCGCACCCAGTGGAACATGATGTAGCTGCCGACCATGTATGTCAGGTTGGTAAGCGTCCACGACGTCTCCTGTGTGATGCCGGGCATTATGTCAAAGAGGATCTTCAGGCAGAAAATGAGAATAGGGTGGATCAACCAAGCGCCTAGAAATACGCCAACGATTGTTAGTATTCTTGCCGGAGGTGAGGGTTTATGATGCGAGAGACTTGGATCTGGAGGCCGACTGGGAAGGCGTGAAGAGGGCATGGAGGGAGCAGAAGGACGAGATAGAAAGGCGTAAGCTCCAGCAACCTTCAGACCTCATGGCATGGTATTGATTGCCGCAACACGCCGGTTTCGCAGAGGATGCGGCCTCCCCTCGATCCACCCCAAGCATGCCCCCGTGGTTCTTTCTTCCTTCCGCATTGATCTTCCTTGTGGGCTTCCCATTCTTGTACGTGTCTTCTTTGCATATCTGCTTCCTCTTTGCGGGGGTATCAAGCAAGACCGCACGTACCTTTAGCATTGACCCATTCGGCGTTCAGGTTTGGCAGCGCAGCCTGATCGCTGAGCTGCTCGATCGACTCCGGAGGCTCGTGGTAGACAATGCTGCTAGATCTTCGCTTCCGGCTTGCCCGGTCTCCAGCCATGGCTCCGCGATCATAGACCGGCGGCGGGACGTGGAGGTTGCGGTTGAGTATGATGGGAGACAGTTTGGCGGTTATCTGGTTTGTTCGGGCCGGAGTTCAGAGGTGGCGTAGGGAGTACGCCTTGGTAGGTGGCAGGCTGTCCTTTTTGAAGTGAAGCCTGTACGACCAAGTGTGCGGATGCCTAGGTGTTGCTAACTGAGGTAAGCAAGGGTGCCTTTTCGCTTGATTGGAGCAGCGATGACAGTGGAGACGACACATGCAAGCAGTAAGACGGATGTCTGAGGAAGATAGCGTGGGTAAGTATACGTACGTTGGCAAAGGAGGCAGGGCAGCCGATGGAATGGCGGAAGACGGATGAGAGTCGCGCACCGAGCTTCCGACTCCAGCTAGGATTCGCGTATGTGTGTTAGGACAGCGTGGTCACGTCCGAATGAGGATAGTCGCGATGTTGGGCTTGTTGAGTAGCAATGTGTAGATGTGTGCGTCTACATGTGCGTGCGTGTTTGTGAGCGTATGTTGATACGGTTGTACGTGTACGTCTGTATGTTCTTTGACGCCGCGATTGATAGAAGGATACAGATGTTGTGTAGTGGAGGACGTGTGGAGGCGTTCCAGACTGAGGTCTAGAGCGAATAGAACTGTCCCTGGACAGTAGCTTAGTTGGGGCCAGTGAAGGAGAGAGGGGGCAAACGCGGGCGCAGGACGGAAATGAGAGGAAGGCCGTTCAGCTGAGTAGCGGGTTAGCGGCTGCGGTAGAGGCTGTCTCGCGTTGAGGCCCCCAAGGCACCAGCGCCCAGGGACTTACGGGGGCTCACGGGGGGCTCACGGGCTCGCTGGCTCGCTGGCTCTCTTGCCCACTACTCGCTCACTACTGTACTTGCATACCACTGCCGGCTCACTGCTCGTTCACCACGGTCTCACTACTGGCTCGCTGGCTGCCTGGCTCTGGCGCCTGTGTTTGGCTCCCCCCCCCACCCCGGGCTGCACAACCTTAACAAGGTAAGCCAACTGAATCCCCCCCCTAACTCAAACGTTACTGCAGCTGAAGTGCACATTCCAACCCAGTCCCATTACGGAAATCGTGCTGCTGCAAGGTTCCAAGCCAATCTGTAAGCAACGCGGTTCCTTTCTCGTCTACTCTGCAACTGTGTCTTAACTCGACACCATCCCTTCGTCATACTTCCATCCGCCTCATCTCGTCTTCATCTAAGCTTCTCGCACGCTTGACCGTGCAAAAGACATCATGTCGCTGGAGAATCTAATGAATCCAAAGCCGGCAACGCCTCCAGACGCGCAGAAGTTCGATGACGTGCTCAAGGACCAAAAGATTCCCTTGCGGTCATGGCGCAAGAAGTATCGCAAAATGAAGCTCAACTTCGACAAAGTCATGGACGAGAGCAACACCTTGTTCAGAGATTGCCATAAACTCGAGGCCCAGGCCAAGCGGCTGCAGGAAGAGAACGAGTGCGTCGTCAACCCGCCCTTGATCTTGCGTGCACGGCACGCACATCGCCGAAGAAGTGCTAACCTGGAACGTCCACAGCCAGCATCTAGAAACATTATTGCATCTGAATGAGACTGCACGAATGTATCCCAGGTACGATTTGGGCGATCCACATGAAGATGTCGTCGCCGTCCCCAGCGCAGACGCCGTACCGCCGTTGGATCCCGATACACCTCGCTCGCTGGCTATGCTTCTGAACGTGCCGCACACCACCCCCTCCTCTGCTCCCCCTAGCACCTGGCCCAGTGACATGACAGGCGATGCACCGCCGGGCTACCTCACGACAGCATACGAGGAGGAGTATGTAACGAATCTCGACGCACAGCTTGGAGTTGCGGATAGTCTTGACGACGGATGGCGCCTTCCTCAGCTGCCTCGCTCGCGCATCTTACCCCCGGAGAAGGAGCTACTCAACGCCAACCCTATGTCCGTTCTTTCCTGGTTACGACGTTACCACCCGGAGACCTTCATACAAGAAAAGGAAGCTGCCGCCGAAAAGGCCGGCAAGGGCAAAGGTGGTGCCTCAGCGTCGGGCGGCACGTCTGGTGGCAAACGCTCGTCCCTTGCCACAATCACAAGCATGGCCAACGATAAAGGGACGCCAAATCCGCGCGACGATGCTGACGACGCTGATGATGACTGGGTTGCGGAGGAGAGGACAAGTGGGAGAGGTAAGAGGTCGAAGGATGACGAAGCATATAGGCCCAAAGGGGGCTCCTCGCGACCGACCAAGAGGAAGAGGGACGAAGGAGAAAAGTCGGGGAGGAACAAGCGTGTCAAAGGTGGAGCTGCTGCTGCTGCGGCGGCGGCGGCGGCGGCTTCATCAACTCCAGGCTGAGAGGTGTTCGATAATCAGGCAGCGTGGCTAAGGTCGACGCGCAAAAAGCAGAAGCCGGGGCAAACACCCAAGCTGACGCTCGAGACACAGTCCAATCTGCAGCCTTGTAGATCTTTCAAGGGGACCTTCACGTCGATAGCTTCACGCGATCTCAAGCAGAGGCACAGTCGGGGTCCTTGACCGAAGACGATATTGGGACTCGGGTTCCAACAGGCAGCAGACGTAGAGGCTTCATCGTTAGGCTTGTGCGCAACGCTGCTGCCCGCAGAAGGATTCTATTCTTCCCTATCCCAAATCGAACGCCTCTTCAACGGGTGCTAGAACTCGCACATCCGGCCCTCGTTCAAGAAGGCCAACTTCCGCTATCCGATCCACGAAAGCCTCGCACACTAACCCATGTGCTCGTCCAATTGCTTGTGGTTCAACCGCGTATGTGAACTGTCACGAGAAACGCTGCCGATGGGCGGACAGCCCCGAGGAATCGCGTAGTTTTGCCGAGCTTGTGCAACTGACTAGGCGCTTTTCTGTCCAAAAAGCACGACTTCCCGGTTCACGTATGACGGCAGATGAGACGCTGGCTATCCTTCAGCGGATGGCTGAACGGCCATTATCCAGTTTCGCTTTACCTTTATCACAGATATCTACGCCCGGAGAGGAATACAGCAAGACAATAGAGTTGAAATGGCCGGCCAAGACCGCCCAACGGTCATACTGTGCAACCAAGGAAAAGTCTTCCTCAATTGAAATTACACTCATCGCCTACGTTTACTCAATCAGCGCCCCCGCAGAAGCACCCCCACACGTGACTGAATTTCTGCCTCCGATTCTCATCGATCCCCTGAAGCCCCCTTCCTTTCTTCCATCTCGCTATTCGCAGTGCAACCTCCAAATTCCTCTTCAGAGATCTAATTATCGCATGGAAGCTCCTCGTACCGGGCTTGATGTTCCAGACTACCGACTCACGTCAGCCATCGCTTAAGCGCAGGAGGTCTTCAACGGGCCACGATGCTTGCAGTCTCTATACTAATGGGCCCGTCGCGCCACAGAGCATGTCGCTCTCATGGCCGCACTGATCTTTTTCAGCATCGGCCAAGCAGACGAACGGCTATACCGGCTGTTCCGCCACGAACTGCTGCGTTCTTGAGAAATCCTCAGCAATTCTATATCGGCCGAAGAGATAGCCTTCATATGCAGAGCACAGGCGGAGCGGAGGATGCGCTTGCAGACCAGAATGCGTCCAAGTGCGCATGCGAGCTCTCGCTTGGAGGGTATGACTGACGGTGAAGCATCTGTGAGTTCGACGGGTTCGGAGTGGGGAATAGAAGCGGAGGACGAAGGCTCAAGAGATGATGCAAAATTTGCAAGAGTAAGGCTTTGGGTGGCAGGTTAGCACTATGCAATTATGGGCATGCTGACTGCTTTTAAGGATAAAGTCAGGGCAGGGAGGAATAGAGACCAAACTTCATTTGGTAGCAAGATTACGCTTCGTTTGTTGCTTGACGCTAGAGATAATAGAGGTGCATGTTACGGAATCAGCCGAGACCCATCGTTCGCACGCCAGGCAAGCAGCGCTACAAATTCGATTGCTATTCTACACGAAAACAAATATGAAAATACCTGATGCCGAGAATAGGCCGACTGTTCGCTCAGAGGACGGTGCCCTTGTTCTGCTTTTTGTCGACGCTGTAGTTCTTCCAGATGCCGATGGCTGGGTAGCCAAGGATGAGAATACAGACGGCAGTGATGCACGTGTATTTTTGGGTTTCGCTCCAGGCGGCGTTGACTGCCAAGCGAGCCGGGTCATCGTCCGGGAAGGTCAGCTGCGTGACGTAGCCGCCCGCAAAGATCTGGGTGGCGTTGGCCTTCAGGTCATCCGGGAGGTGCTTCAGGAGGGTGGACGGGAAGACGTTGTCGTAGATGGCGGCGGTGACGGCACCGCCGATGGCGCCGCCGATGCTGGAAGCAAGGCCGATCAAGGACAGCATCATGGGCACGCCATCGCGGTCAGCGGCGGCCATGACGGCCATGTCCTCGCCGATGACGAGGGTGCCGCCGCCGAAGGCGATGAAGATCTGGGCCATGACGAGGTATCCGATGTTGTAGCTGCCGTCGCGGAAGTGGATCATGAGGCCAGCGCCGAGCATCATGAGTGGAAGTCCGAAGCCGAAGCAGGTCCACTTAAAGTGCTTGGTGTAGCGGATCCAGGCGCCGAAGACCACACCCCAGAAGCAGGAGCCGACGTTGTAGATCTGGGTCATGTAGCCGGCGTCGCTGTAGTTGAGGCCGTCGACGACGAGGAGGAAAGGATAGTAGTACGTGTCCCAGCTGTAGAAAGAGAAGTACAGCAGGGCCGCCAGGACGAACGCACCGAGGACGGTTCGCTTCTTGAACAGCTCCCACCGGACGAACTGGACGGGGGCAAAACGAGCCTCCCAGAGGGCGAAGACCGGGAAGAGCAGGATGCCGATGACGACCATGGCGATGAACTTTGCGCTGCCGTATGTGGCTTTTCCATACGACTCGAGCGAGAAGGGCAGGAGGAACAAGATCAAGGCGACCATGAGCAAGATGCACCCGATTATATCGAACTCGTGGAAGTAGTGGAGGACGCTCTGCCAAGCGTTGCGCCCGCTCGGGGTCCGTGTCAAGAGGCCCATCCTTTCGGCCTTCCGCTGGAAGTACTTGAAGACGAGGACGAGCGGCATGAAGACGGCGAACATGATGATGATCATGCTGCCGTAGCCCCATCGCCAGCCCGTGTGCTTGACGAAAGCCGCGCCCAGCAGCGGGGCCGTGAAGGCGGTGCAGATGAAAGGGGTCGACACAAACGCGAAGGCGAAGGCTCGATTGCGCAAGCCGGACGTGTCGGCAACGAAGACGTCCAGGATGAGGTAGATGGCGTCGTAGCCGATCCAGTAGAAGACGTAGCCGGCCGCGTAGGCGTTCGGGCCGTGGGACGAGGCGATGATGATCATGCCGAGCAGGTAGACGCACACGAAAACGAGCAGGCCCTCGGCACGACCCCATATGTTGAGCACCTTGGCGATGGGCAGCTTGATCACGCCGCCGATGATGCCGGACAAGATGAAGGCGGTGGTGATTTGCGGCGCGGCGACGAAGCCGGCGTACGCTTGGGCGTTCAGCTGCGTGGTCGTGCCCTGCTGAAGGGCGAGCATGAAGAACGCGACCCAGATCCACGCGTACCTGCGGACGCCAGAAGCGTCAGCCTTTTGCTTCTTTTTGCGCTTCATCCGCCTTCGCGCAGGGCGAAACGTTCACTTACGTAGCGTACAGCGCCGGCTTAGACCACACCAGCGCGACGGCTTCGGCCTTCTTCTGGCCGGTCTGCGCGCTTTCGGTGACCTCGTCGGGCCGCAGTTGGACCTCCTTCTCATTTCGCTCCTCCAAGCTCATGCGTTCCGTGTCGGTGTCGGCATTGTACGCGACATCTTTGCCCTCCGCGGACTTTTCTTGGGCCATCTCGTCCGGCTCTGTGTGTTGCTGAGATTCAGGCCGCGAAGGGTGATTGGAACGACCGAAAATCCCCACGATAAAGCTCGCGAAGACTGCGAGGCTGATGGCAAAATGTACGAAGCGCTATCAGATCAGATAAGACTTCGGCAAGCTTTTATCTTGCTCACAAGCCCGTCGACTTGGCTCCACTATCGGCCCTTGGGATCAACGACAAGACCATGCACGCGTCTTGATCAAGTTTAGCCTCGAGGCAATTTTCACGGCTCCAACGTGCGAAAATTTGCAACTTCAGCGTTGCGTCGACGCGGAACTAGTGGCTGATCTAACGGGATCAGATTAGATAATGGGTTAGCGTAGCATCAACCACGCACCACCCATGCTCAAACACATTTCTCGTCGGCGTCTCGGATGCCCTTTGGTCTGGCGTGATTAGTGCAGCGAAAAAGGAAAGGAGGAAGGGAAAAAAAGAGCTCACAATTGCGAATTAATCTACTTACTGTCCGCTCGGTCAGCTGTTCTCGACTCGTTGCTTTGTTCCTGCGCATCGTAAACCCAGCCAAGCTAAACGACCACATAGTGTGAGACCAAGCTGCCAGGCGAAACTAGGTCGTTCTGCTCAGTAAAGACGAGCCAGACCACGATAACGCGGATAACTCGGCTGCCATCCATCCGTATTCTCTAATTTCGCCTCCTTTCGAATTCTTCACGGCTCCCATCTTCAAATTTTGTTCCCTTCTTGGTCCACCGCGACCCTTCCACGCCGAGTCCGCCATTTTCTGAGGCACCATACGGCTCCTAGACTAGACCACCCTACGTGCGCGGCTTGAACACCGCAGTCAAGTCGAGTGCCTTCGAGAAGAGAGAAAAAAAATCAAGGGCTTGCGTCTTCTGCGCGGCAAGTAAAAACACGACGGAGTCAGCGTAAGTTATTTTGATCGCGGTCATCCCGCGGTGATTGGCGGGGCACGTCGACTGGGCAACTGAAACGTCGTGCCATTCTTGTAACCGTCAACCTCTGAAAGAATTTTGGAAGATCGACGAAGATCTGACATTTCAATTCATGACCGTATTGACCACTAGTCCTAAGTGGTCCTCCTACAACGGGGTTATTCCAATCATTCGCAGGATCCGGTCCACGATGTCTTCCCTGAGGGATACACGTCTGCTTCACGCCTTCATTCTCTGCTTTGTAGGGGTACACAGACATTGGAGCCTTTCCAGGTTAATCCTCACTGGAACTGGTCATAGCCAACGCCTTGTTTCTGCTGCGACGAGAACCTATACATAGGTATACATAGATGTACATAGATATACATAGATGGAGTAGGGCAAAACAAACGTCTGGCCGAAAATCACTTTCTTCTTAGACGCGGCCACGTGCTCATGCTCAACATGGACGCCGGATGCAGGATCAAAATAACACATTTTGACGGTACGCGACACATTCATCGCGTACTATTACTCGTTCTGCCTACTCCAAAACAAACTAAAAGTAACATTTAAAAATAAGTGGGTATTCTTTGGTGTACATGTCTTTCATCCTTCTTGCTGTCAGACTTTATCTTTACTTGGGAAAAACGCCCTGCTATAATTCAGAAACATACATGGCCGCGTTGCGAAAATACAAAAAACATGACAAAAAAACAAAAAGCAAAAAAAAAATGTTCCTTGATAATGAGCGACACCTGAGAGATTCGAACTCTCGCTCCCGAAGGAACGGGCTTAGCAGGCCCGCGCGTTAACCCTGTTAGGAATGATGAGTCGAATGTTCATCCAATCACCGGCTGGTATCACTTACACTCCGCCTGGTGAAGGTTAGCGTCGTTGTGATTTGCTTCGGAAGAACCGAACATACCAAAGTGCCATGATCTTGGACCGAACTTGAACGAAGCGTTGCACGCTTTGTATTATATCCACCTTGTAATTTTTTATACGCGCACAAACCTTCCATTCCACTCCATGTTTGGGTCTCTTTTATGAGAGATTCACTCACGTGCTGCCAGCTGGAAACGATCTTTGCTTTGAACAATAGGGGTGCAATCTACATAACCATTCGGATCCACGATTATTTGCACTTGACTTTGCATTGACCCGTCGATAAAACTGGAATGCGGCGGGTGTCGACCAGATTCTGTAAAGTACATAGCGACCCTCCCATAGATGGGGGAGGATGTACATCATGCCATGCCCCCTCTTGACAATTTGGCCACACACCATGGGGAAATCTTCCAACTTTTTCATAGCTAGCGTGACGCAAAACTCATACCCGGGTGTTCCTCTTTACGTAGCAAATGCGCTGATACGAACTAATGATACCAGACGGTCCCGGTGCCTTGGGTACATGTCTCGTGTGTGCATCGTGCCACCTCACTGTCCGTCGTCCCTCATCAAGGTGTGATACAGCTCCATGTGTTCCCTGTGCACTCTGGTCGCCAGGCCGCTCAGCCACAGGTACCACACGATGTAGAACGGTGCCTTGCCCCACACCGTCTCCGTCACTCGCACGCGGCTCTCGTCGACGGCTTCGAGAACGCGCAGCTTCCATTCCTCAACGCCAGCTCGGGCCACTCTGGAGTGAAAGAACACGGCGTGTTCGGAGCCGGCCGTCATCTGCGCGCCCTCGACGAAGGTCGTCCCGCTCTCGTAGAAACTGAAATGCGCGGCCTCCGGGCTTCCGTCGATGGACGGCCACGGAAGGTTGGCGTCCGCCGGGAAGGTTTGCGACGAGAGGATCTCGACGAGTTCGTCCTTGGCTGGAACGGCCGTGGAGGCGGTTGGCCTTGTTGCGTTTCCCGCCTCTCCCGCCGACGTGAGCACGCATTGGGAGATGCTAGGCAGGATCTCTTGAAGCCGTGGCAACCCTGAGGCTGAAGAAAGGACATTCCAGGCTGTTTCGATAGAACAGTCGAGAATAACGGAATGATGTAACCGGAACGCCATCATCGCGTGTCGAGCTCTTTCAGTCAATTTTCACTTTCATCGAACTCAATTCTTTGTCCTGTATCACTCGAATCTTTCTGGATTTAAAGCCACTAAAGTGAAACATTTCCCGGTCAGCACTTTGCAACGATTGCTGTTTCGTGCTTGCGGCCATTAGCGCCACCACTTCAGAACATCACGTCGCAACACAAGTTCAAGTCGATATGTGTTTAAACGCGACTTGAATTGCCTCCAATATTTCCTGAAAATGGGATGCCTCGCCGGAGAACTCTCGTCCAGACAAACTGCCAATGCAGCAGGCTTTGCGAATATTTGAATGTAAAACTAAAGGAGGCTGGTGTGAAATTGGGCCGGACCTTCGATATTTACTGCCTCAGCTACCTGAAGTTGTGGCTAAGGTTATGCCTCATCACAATAGCTTCACTCTCTCGGAATCAACATGAAGCACGAGAACAGAAAAAGCCTCAAGTCACACTGCAACTCATCGAAAGACTCAACAGTATTTCTCTGGTATTGCTCTAACGGGCTAGATACGATCCAGATTTTATCTCACGGTCGAGATCGAGAGAAGACCAACATACACGTAGCAATGCTCAATACACGTAACGGAAACCAGGTCTCTCCCAATCGGTGGTATCAGCAAGATACTCTTCCATATTTTCCTGAGGATTGAACACACGATCTGAAGCTCGTCCTTCGGACTTCTCTTTACGATAATTAGCCCACGGTAAGTAAAGGCGAAGGGCAATCAGGAAAAAGGCCGCAAGGCTGAACCCTGTTAGGGAAGATTTTATGCCAGTCTAAAATCAGCGTGAGACTGCAGGTCTGGACAGGACTAAGGGTGAGGCTATCGTAACTTACAGGATAGGATGGAGCTTCGCGCGATTTGTAGAACTGAGGTCCGGCGATGTTACCAGCACAGTATGCGATAAACATCATGGCGTTTACCGTTGTCTTCTTTGTGGTTCCAGCAACATTCGACGAGATGAGAGAGAGCGCAAGTGGCATATTTGCAGCGAAAACGGTGCAGAGGCAGTAACCGCCCAGCCTTGCGCCTTTGTGGCTCGCAGGAATTGCATAGACCATTGCCATACCAACAAGACTGATGAGATTGAGGAAAAACATTATGTTAAGTCGGATGTTCTTGAACTTGGAAGGCAAGTAACATGCCAAAAGCACAAAGACCAGTTGAGTCGCACCTCCTGGCATTTGAAGGAGGAGCGCATCCAAGCCTTTGTATCCAAAACCTGCAATCACGAGGGAGCCAAAGGCTGTAAGCCCACCGTTAGGCAGATTGACTACAAAGGACCAAAAGAAGATCAGCCATGCTTGGGGGTCGATAAGTGCCTGTAGAGTTTGAGATTTTTGAAACTTGTTGGTCTTGATGCCTGTGTTGTTTTCGGCCACGCGAAACAGCGCGACATCCTTCTGACGAGGAGACAGGAACTTGGCTTGTGCAATTGAGTCGGGCAACACAAAAATCATGAGCACACCCCAGGCGACTGTAATGCCGCCAAAGACCAGAACGAGAAGTCTCCAGGGGGCAATATCGGCCCCAGCAGTTCCGATAGCGTACGCCAACAGACCTCCAATGAAGTTCGCCATCGAGTTACCCACGAACCATAAACCATGGCGCAATGGCTGCTCTTTCCTGCGATAGAACATGGCCATGATAAGGGAGAATCCTGGTGCAACAGAAGCTTCACTCACCCCGAGTAGGAACCGCGCGACCATAAGACCGGCAAAATTTGAGACGGCGGCATGACACATGAGGACGGCGCCCCATATGATGACGGAAACGGAAAGGTATTTTCCAATCGGGCAGCGAACCATCAAGTACGATGCTGGGAAAGACCAGAAGAGATAGCCGAAATAGAATATTCCAGCAACCCAGGAGAACTCGCTGCCGACGAGTTTCTGTTGCGAAGATCAGCTGGAAGTGCTCGCGTTTCAAAAAGACTTAGCACTTGCTCACCGTGTCTTCAAGTAGGCCTAGAAGAGTAGAATAATTCAAAGTCGACTTGTCGAGAAACTGCAGCATATAGCAAAAACCGAGCAGAGGCATGAGCACTATGTCAAGTCTTCGTCGCGTCGCAGCATCTTCTTCGGGGGTAATATGGTCGACGACGCCATGTCCACGCGAGATTTGGTTGGAAATAACAGTCCCCGCACACTCAGCAGACTTCTCGTTGATGTCGGCTACCTTCTCCATCCTAGCTTCTTCCTTGCTGTTGACTCTCAGTTATGACGGGGTAGAAGAAAGAAGACTGATATATCAGGCTGCTGGAAAGGATGACATCTCACGAGAGCTGGGACGAAGGCCGTACTTATGCTCTTCGTCGCGGGCATTCTTATCGCCTGCGAGGCAAACGTTCTCCGCCCGCCCAACTAAATGGATTACTCCGGCATTTTGGAATGATGTTCGAATATGGAATGAGGTTTGAACATCGGTTCGGAATAGGGAACCATTCCCGCCAGCACGAGCGCGCAAAACACCATGATTGGTCAAGCTCCACCTCACACTATCAACCCCCACATCATGTCCTATCACGAGCGCGCTTTTCACCATCATTGGCCGTATGTCCAGATGCTAGATTTCGACTTCAAATCTTTCGACTCTGTTATAGTAGCATTTTGAAGCCGATAAGGGCGTATTTTAATCTCACTGGACCATGAATAACTGCCGTGAACATGGTCAGCTTTACCCATGGGGTGGAAGACGTCAAGCTTTGGCGTGGACATAAATGCTCTATCGATGTTGCCTCTCAAGCATTAGACCTTTTCCCCAAAATAAGTTGATTCAGAACCAGTCCTGTGTTTCACCCTCTCGAATGTCTTGCGATATCGCTACTTCCGTAGCCGCGAGTGACGCTGTAATGGCTGTCTCTGAAAAGCCACTGTCTGATGCACGGCTGCAAGAAGAACTCGATGTCGCTATCCAAGCAGTCTACCAAGGCCTTGCCAAAGTGAATCGGGAGGTATACGCGCAGGGAATTGTCGATACGTGCTCGATGACGCCCTAACGATTTGATAGATTCACAATAACCCTGAGACGGCTTGGAACGAACATCATGCGCATGATACAATCTGCGAATTCCTTGATTCCGCTTCGTTTCATTCGACACGCCACGCATACGGGGTATCCACAGCTTTCGAGTCTCGCACCACTTGTGGGAATGGCGGCCGCACTGTTAACTTCAATGCAGAATATGATGCCCTGCCAGGCATAGGACACGGCTGTGGGCACAACCTCATAACCATCGCCAGCCTCGTCGCCTACCTTGGCCTTAGTCGCTTGATGGCAGTGTACCAGATCGATGGTACGCTTCAGTTGCTCGGGACCCCCGCAGAAGAGCTTGGCGGGGGTAAAATTGCACTTCTCGAAGCGGGTGCGTACAAAGACGCAGACGTCTCGCTAATGGCCCACCCATACCCCGTTCCAAACGATGGCTCAGTTAAATTCCCAGATGGATGCGCTGGACTCCGTTCGAATGCTCATATAGGTTTGTCAGTTGCGTACACCGGAAGATCTGCCCATGCCGGTGCAGAGCCATGGGAGGGCATCAACTCTCTCGATGCCTTGGTCTCGGCCTACAACAATGTCAGCATGCTCCGCCAGCAGATGAAACCTGACTGCAGAGTTCACGGGGCCATAGTTGAAGCTCCAAAGGTGGCAAACGTCATTCCTGACCGCACGTCAGCTACCTTCTCTGTTCGTGCACCTACCATCGCTGCCGCTGAAGAGCTCGCGCAAAGAGTGGACGCCTGTCTGAAAGCTGGAGCGGTGGCAACGGGCTGTGAGTGTTCGATAAAGAAACATCCGTCGTACGCTGATCTAATCCCTAATCGAACTTTGTGTGAGTCCTACTCGTCACACATGCGATCGTTGGGGAGACGTGTAGAAGTCATGAGCACAGAAGTCCTGGGCGCAAGCACAGATCAGGGCAATGTCAGTTATGCGGTCCCAGCATTGCACCCCATGTTTGGGGTCTCTTGTGGACCGGGCATTAATATTCATAGTCGAGAATTTGCAGAGGTGGCCGGCACAGGAGAGGCATTCGAGGCTGCTGTGGTCGTGGGAAAAGCATTGGCGCTCACAGGATGGGATCTTCTGACTCAAGAGGCCACCTCCATTTGTACCAAGGAGGACTTTAAGAATGCATTATTAGAATCATGAGGACAAATTATCAGGTCGTTAATATGATGCTATACAATACAGATCCCGGTCTTCACCGAGTTTGGGCATGGTCACTCCTGAGTTTGAATCTCTTTTCAAAGCCATCAGCAATCCAATTGAATGCTCGAGTTGCGGCCGAATCAATGCACACTTCCTTAATTTTTTCACGAATAATATGTGACGCCTTCGTATCCTGAATGGTCCGCTCAAGAATCGCTAGCGGCCAATTGAAGTAGCGCGTGAAAGCGGCCTGAGAGATATTTATTTTCGATAGACATTTTATGCATCGTTCTGCTTCATCGCGAGCAACCATGTCGTAATGCTCGTACGTAGAAACAAGGGACAGGTTCCGATAAACGAGAAGATTCGCGGCCGATATGTAGAGATGGACGTGGAGCCCATCGTTATGCAAACTGATGTGGTCTTTCCAGGTTTGAAGCTGAAACAAGAGATCCTCAAGATGCCAGCATTCGAGTGCATCTTGTGCAATCAAGAGCTTGTCCAAGGAGGCAAGTATATCAGATAATAGCCGTATAATACAGTAGTGCATTCCTAGAACAGGCCAATACTCTGGCCCTGGTGACGTGGACAAAGCGCAATTGTCAAAATAACTGTCAAAGATGTTCCGAAGCAGTGGCTCTTGGAGCGGCGCTAGAGTCTTCTCCTGAACTGACATCACCATGCAGTGATACAAGAAGGATTCCGTAAAGACCCGTTCGAATATCAAACTTGAAAGCGTCTCTTTGTTCGACAGTTGATCGTACGACGAGATGCTACCGGCACTTGCGCTCATTTGAGCTCGTTTCCTGAAAACTTGGCCGGCAGCTGCGATGTGAGCTGCGACAGCGGAAGGGTCATATTCAGGTTTTCGATTTTCGTACAAGCATAATGTAACCACGGTTGCTAGGAGCCAATCCTCAGTGCCGTCGCATGCTCCTCCTTGGAGCGCACGTCGTAGAGAACAGATGGACTGGGAGTAAAATTGATGGGCCCTCGACGCCAGTTCTTGAGCTTGAGATTTCTCGGCCAATGCGCACATCGCACACGCCGAACAGGCATATCGAAGAGTAGGGCAGGACCGCGCAAGCTCGTACGTGTAGGAGAAATCGAAGTACTGCCGATCAGAGCGGGGATGGATGCGACGGGGTAGGAATTCGTGCACGAAATATGCGAGCAGAATGGGTGAGCTAGATTCCTCTGTGGCCGACGGCGATTCCACAAGCTGTGCTTGGAATCGCCATTGGAAGGGCGTACGTGTTATCGGCGAAGCGGATGAGAATGTGCTCTGCAACAACGGGTCGTCGAGGGGCATAACATGGCCACTGGAGCGTATCAATGCCAGAATTCCTTCGCCGTCGCCTATCGGATCGTGGCGCAAGTCTTTCCGCGGCCGATGCCTCCTATCCTTTTCTTGGTCCTTCGTGGGCCAAGAGCACTTGAGAGCGTTCCGAGAGCAATTTTCGCATCTATCACGAGTCTCGTCACATTTTTTGCGGCGGCTGCGACCTTTCAGATGTCAGGAGGAGCATGTAGGACTCTCGTTTTTTCTTGCCTTGGCGACTCACAAGTCAGACAGCCAGTCTTTGATCGAAGTTTCGGCATCGTGTGGCTTCTTTACATGTTACAACCTGCTCGACGTTTGCACACAACACAGCTAAGAATAGGGTGCGATGGTGTTCCCTATCGCATCAAGGCATTGCTTCTACTCCCGTCTCTTATCAGAATCTGGGGTAGGGACAAGATCGTATTTTTTGATTGGCTAAAACGCTGTGAGGAGCTTTGAGCTATCGTTATGTCGGCTTGTAGAGCTCCATCTTCGGCAGAAGACAGTAGCTTTGAGACACGTGATGTCGTCGAGACGATTCCACGTCAAAGCATTGCTTTCGAAGGTTATGTTCGACGGACGAAACAAGTGAAAGATGTGTGCAACCTGAAAAGATCAACGTTTCGTCCCATTCTGAATCAAGTGGGAATTAGCTTAATGGGATTCTTGATCCCAATCTGCCCCCTGTCGATTCATTGACGACGCTATGCAAGATTGATCACTCTCCACTCCGGTTCACATTTACTGAACAATATTCCATCTGAGTCAATTTGATTGTCAACCCGTTGTACACGATACGCTACTCCATCCTTTTCTTCAAAGCAAATCAAGAAGAAGTCAATCGTCGTAGCCCCCCAGTTTGGAAATCTTCTTTGTGCAAGAGCCATGAACATGAGCTTCTCTTGTTGCGCTTCACGCCACTGACGGTCAAGCCAGATCGATGCTGACGTGCCATGTAACCAATAGCGCTGTGTACGCTCGGTTCGCTCTATTCCTCGCATCTGATCAACCCCAACGCGGATTTTGAATGTCCACGTATGAAAGCGTAGAATCTTCTTCCGTATTGGCCGCAATTGAAGCCATTCCTCCGGTGTTAGGGGTGGAGGTTCGAGAGGCCATTGATTGTTCGCATACCATGCGTAAGGCTTGTCATACGGATCGTCGGGGAAATCTCCACCATTCCATTGCCAGTCTCTGAACGGCTCGTAGACGAAGGAATGGCCGTCCAGTCGATCAACCTCTTTGATCATCTCGACTGCATCATCGTCATCAAGTGGTAGACACTGTCCACGGCTTCCCAACCGAAAGACCTTTGTGATGGGATAGACTGGCGGATATCTATCTTTGATAGGGTGACCGCCGCCTGGTAAAAAATTGCCGTGAATCGGCGTTTTCCATCCAACCCAGGACCAGCTTGGGAAGTTTGGACGGCGCTCGACCACAGAGACTGACGGGGAGTGCCAGTAAAGTGATTCGACCATATTCTCTATCGGAAGTCCCCAGAAGAAGGTAAACGTTGGGGCGAATTTACTTAGAATACCCGACACAGCGTCAAGAGCGTCCGAGTCATACCTCAATTGGCGTGTTGTATAGTCGACGAGGAGTTGACTTAGTCGACTGTGCGGATCACTGTCCTGTGAAATCATGAAATTTCTAATCCGCGAAGTCTCAAGGCGACGCGATATTGTGCTTGACTCGGAAGATGTCTCAAGGTACACATCTTCGCAAAACGTACTCGTACGACATCGCCAAAACACTTGCCCGGCAGTGAAGATCAACAAGCGACTCGAAAGGTGCTTCTCTTGACAGGTCCACCCACGGCTATGCCATGCAGAGTCCAAGACTGAATCGACGAATAGAGGAAGTGTACACCCTAGAGCAAACGAATCGATTTGCGAGACGTGTTGCTGGACAACTCGAGATCCAGGGCGAATGCCGCTCAACCCGCAGTTTGCGCCGTCGCCGCACGCAGCAACAATAGTGAAAGCGGCGCATTGATATATCGAACCCATCGCGTTAAGCTGTCGTGCTTTGTCATCACCGCTGTCCTGTTGAATGCACAAAGCGTCCACCCATAAATACTTCTCACCTAACATCTCGCAAAGAAGCATCGCATCTCTTATAGTCATCGGGACTGATACATTGTTGTCGGCCAATGCACCATCGAGATCTACAAGCTGGGACAGTGTCTCATCGATAAGTAACAACTGCCTTGCCTCACCCCAGACGTAGCTCAGGGCGACATATCGACAATTTTCCGGTGCGAAGACGACGCATCGACGTTGAACATCGATTACTCTCATACCGAAATAGTTTCCAGGAAATCGCATGGGTTCGCACTGCTGTTCATGACTGGTTTGACAGATATTCAACCACGACCGCAGAAGCGCGACATCTGCACATGGCTGGACTTGCCTACCAAGCAATAGGTTTGATGTTTCACAGTGATCTTTTGATTTCGGAGGTCCAAATAACTGGAGCGCGATAGCAGACGCGACTGTTGGGACATCGTCATCAGGAGCATCCAGACTTACCCATGGTCGATCACGAGCGACGGTCTCATTTTTCTTCAACTTCTGCGATTGCCAACGTAACCACAACCAAGACTTCTTCAGAGAACCTCCACCCACTGATGGTGCGGCCGTGATGACACAGTAGCCCTTGGAAACCCGGTTGAGATCCGGGTACAGCAAGGAGAGGCTTTTCAGGAGGAGGCTGCAGAATGTACAGCTTTCTGCTTCTCTGCGTATTCGCACCATCTTCTTCGAAAAGATGCGGATTGGGCCGTCCAGCAGCACGCCAAAGTCGATGGCACGGCAGCTACGGCACAGCGACGAAGTTTGCCTCTGAGGTCTCAAGAAACTCGGGATAAGCGCGCCTTTGCGGGGCTCGCCAGATGCGACGATGGCAAGATCATTGTAAGAAACGGCATTAAGAGCGGCTAGTTGCTCAGTATTCAAGCTGCTGAAGCCCGTTGGATCGAAGGGTGCGCTCTCAAAAGTGTTGACAATTGCGGTGCTGCCAGACATGTTCTTCGTTCGAAACAAAGCAAGAAAAACTAGGCTTGCAGTAACACCAGTGACAGACTATGAGAACGTCTTGCTCAAGGGGTTGATCGAGAGTGAAATGACACCTCAACGCCACTGCAGCTTGCTAGCGTCGGTCACGCTGCAAACAGCTGCCACTGCCAATGCTTCACTGGTGAGTTGAAGCCAAGAGCACATTTTTGGCCCAAGGTTTCGAAAGCAAGTCAACCATTGAAGTGCTTAGCTGCGATGAAGTCCTACTCTTTTGTGAGTATGAGAACGCAGGGCTCTTCCATTTGACCCCAGAGCCCGGTAGCAAGCTGGTAAGAAACTTAAAGGAAGAATAGTTTCGACACAGTCAATGGCGTCTATTCAATAGAGATTGTGTGAGACGATAACACCATTGACGGATCCGTATCGCCAATTCTAATCTGTAAGGATATGTAGAAGAATATAATACATAGATTTTACTTGAATCACGCGTGTCTTCCCAAGCCGTCCAGCGAGGCCAAAGTAGAATCGTGAGTCCGCAAAAATGAAAGAGAGGAAAATCGCAAAAAAATGATTCCGATGCCGGGAGTCGAACCCGGCTCTACCCGGTGAAAGCGGGTGATGCTAGCCGATACACCACATCGGACTCTGCGTTAGAAAGCTATTTCTAACAACTGTGCGGTGGAGTTCTGCTTGTCAGAACGGCGTGGAGGATGCATTGAATGTATTAATTTATATAGTCCACTTTTGAACCTGCTGGCAGTATCTGCACGTCATCCGAGCATCGCTCTTACTCTTTGACTCTGGTTCGCCCACCGGTCACGGACTTTTTCATTCGCCCTCATATAGTACAGTTAATGTCGACACAAATGCAAGTTTCCCTTCCAGCATCATCCTCATTCTTCTCCCGTTGAACTCGATAAAACTTTGTCGCAATTGATTTGACCTGACAGATTACCAACTCAATCATTGAAGGACGATTCTTGCATTGTAGATGGTGAGATAGTCAATGCCGATGAAAATAAAAAAAATTTAGGAAGAAATAGAAGACAACGTTCGTGGCATAAGCAACGCCATAGTTGCCGCTTGCCTTTGCATAGCATTGTTATTAGCTTGTCTACTATTGTACATTATCCTGCTAATTGGCTCGCAGTCGGGAGATCTTCCTCGGATTTTACACTGTTGGATCGCTGCTCACGGGACACCAAACGTCACCGACAGCCTTGTCGATCTCTGTTCCGCCACAGATGTCAACTAAGCTCCAGCGAATCGTGTACTTCCAGATGCTTATTTATTGGCTCCATCGTTGAGAGGGCACCTTCACTAAGGTGTAGCGCACAGCGACGACAAACAAAACCCCGCGTATTGAACATCGAATCCATGCAGCCCCATCGTCATCCATTTTTTTCACATTGTAGAGAACGTGTGATTGTTTGCACAAGAACGCATTATGATGGCATTTTCGCATACTCCATGTCGTAGAGAAAAAGAGTGTACCGTACAAGTGATCTCTGGCACGAAGATACTTTTATATAAGATGGATCAGTCTATATTCAACGGACCGTTCGACGCAATTTCGATCTTCAAGCAAATGACCCGTCCTGAACTACATCTTGGTGGATTATCATAACCTTACTGGAATCGTGACGTGTTCTCGCTATGAAACCGTATTTTGGTCTGAAAGGGGGAAAGTGTTTATTCATCTGCAAGTACGCTGTCAGCTGCTAACAATTTCGTAGACTGGTTGACCTTTTGGGTCACCGTTGCCTGCGCTACAGACATGACGCTCTTTGGATACGACCAGGGTGTATTTGGAGGTGTAGTTGTCACCAGCGACTACCTGAACATCATGAATCTTCGCACAAACAATACCCTGCTGGCTACCGTGACCGCAATATACGACGTGGGTTGCTTCATGGGCGCCATTTTTGCATTTGTCGTCGGCGATCCTCTCGGCAGGAAGAAGACCATTCTCCTGGGTACAACCGTCATGAGCGTAGGAGCCCTTCTGCAGATCACTGCGTTTGGAGTACCACAGATGATTGTTGGACGGATCGTAGCAGGCATCGGGAACGGATTGAATACGGCCACGGCCCCCGTTTGGCAAGGCGAGACTTCCAAAGCCAGCTGGCGCGGGAAGCTCGTTGTCATCGAGATGGTAAGCTATGTTTGCGTGCTAATCAGACAGCGCGGCTGATCTCATTAATTAGATCTGCAATATATTCGGCTTCATGCTGTCCAATTGGGTCACCTTTGGATTCTCGTTCCTTGGTGGTGGCGTAGCCTGGCGCATCCCGTTGGCGATACAATTCATTTTCATCGCTATACTGTACGGCACCGTGCCATGGCTGCCAGAGTCTCCGCGATGGCTCATCGGCAAAGGACGAATCGAGGAGGCCGACGTGATCCTAGCCGACATCGAGGATAAAGATGTTGACGACCCTTTCATCATCACACAGTCCAAGGACATTCAATGGGCTGCCGACTATGAGCGAGAGAATTCAGTCCGCTGGAGAGATCTTCTTCGTGGCCGCACGGGCAACGATGGAGGCACCTGCACTATTCGACGTCTCATCCTGGGTATGGGCACGCAGGCGATGCAGCAATTGTCCGGCATTAACGTCACATCGTATTATCTCCCTACGGTCTTGATCGAGTCTGTCGGTCAGACGGAGACCATGGCACGCCTTTTGGCCGCATGTAATTCCGTCTCGTACCTTCTATTCTCCCTCATCGGCATTCCTAACGTCGAACGATGGGGGAGGCGGAAGATGATGATGTACGCCGCTGCAGGTCAGGCATTCTGCTACCTGCTCATCACCGTTCTTATTCGCTACAATGAGAAACCTGGCTACCCGCATTCTGGAGAAGTAGCGAAAGCCTCAATTGCATTCTTCTTCCTGTACTATGTTTTTTTTGGTATCGGCTGGCAGGGCGTACCTTGGCTGTATCCGACCGAAATCAACTCGCTCGCGATGAGAACAAAGGGCGCAGCCGCTGGCACTGCAACGAATTGGATTTTCAACTTCATGGGTAATCCAATTGAATCCACTCCAATAAACTCATCGATACTGACCCGACCTTCTAGTTGTTGAGATCACTCCTATAGGAATCCAACATCTCCAGTGGAAGTTCTACATCGTATGGACAATCCTGAATGCCTCTTTCGTCCCGATTGTATACGTGAGTCACGACCATGCGGTCTCAGTATTGAACGCATTCCACGTCATCTAACACGCTCAGTTCTTCTACCCCGAAACGGCAGATCGCTCTCTCGAGGACGTCGACCGCTTCTTCAACGACAACAGAAACATACTCGTCTTCACGGACCCTGACGCGAAAAGTTCCAAGCGTCCCGCGAAGTATCTGGAGAAAGAGCAGGAGGAGATGAGACGCAACTCCAGCGTGAGCCCGCAGATCGCCCGACGTCAACACAGCATCTGGAGGGACAGCTTGCTGGCGAGGGTGGAAACGGGCGAGGACAAAGGGAGCGTCGATGGGGAGTTGGAAAAGGGTGACGTTGAATATACGCACTCGACGCAGACGTAACACGCGCAGGCCTGGTCGCTATCGCATGACAGCTGTAGACGCTACTATCAAAATGAAATTGTTTGCGAAGTTTGACACCCCCTCCCCCCCCCCCCCCCCCAAGGTTTGCTCGCTCTGCAGAGGTGAAACTCACGGCCCTCTGGTAACCGCTCGTGTTGCATGGTGCCAATGCAGTCGCATCAAGAAAGCGAAAGTCTTCTGGAACCAGCAATCTTCGAATTTTCTTTTTTCTTTTTTTTTTTTAAAAAAAAAAAATAAAAACCAATCCAACGGCGTACGCTATGACCGCAACTCGCAAAACGCGTATGCATAACGGTGACCAAGTACGAGGCTCCATCTCTGCGCTGCGCATTGATGTCGCAAGAAAAAGGTGCAAGCCATGCTGTCAGACCCAAGTGCATGCATTGTCGACTCTTACAGAGCGCTCAGCACAGCTTGCACACCGACGCTGCCGGCATCTTCTCTCCTCTCTACAAACTTTTTCAATTCCGCGACCTCCACCTTCCCTGCCTCCGCACTGCTCCGTAGCCGCTCCCGGAGAGCGTCCGGGCTGATGACGAACAGATTCGCTACCTCCACTAGGATGTCCATGCCACCCTCCTTTTCGAACGCAGTGTCCTTCAGCGGCCATCCTCTGACCAATTCGTTGTACTTCGTCACGTCGGAGGAGACGACTAGCCCGCCCGTGAGTGAGACAACGAACTTGCGCAGGTGCTCCAAGAGCGCGGCGCGTAGTGCCGAAGCAACCTCCCCGAGAAAATTGGACAGGTTGCCGCCGTCCAAAGCGAGCGAAGCGAGGCGTTGGACCTTGGTGAGGAAGGTGGTTATGCTCTTGCACGTGGGCGTAGACTCAATAGCACTTGCTAAATCCTCGTCTCTGGGTCTGAAGTCCGTCTTGCGTTGATTTGCAAGCAGTTTGTACACCCAGGCCACGACCGTGTCCAAAGTCTCATGCAGAATGGTGGAAATTTTGTTCTCGAGCGTGTTCAGCGTGCTGGTGGCCGTCTTTTCAATATCCCGCCTCACGGTGACATTTGGGGTGGCAAGTGGCAAAAGCATCGTGCTCACGCTTGTTTGTAGCAGATGCAGTATTGATATCGACGTCCGTAAGTCTGGCAGAAAGTCCAGATCCGGGTCCGTTTTCGTGTTGTTTTTCTGCGCATTCGTCATCTCGAGTGTGGCCTCTAACGCCGAGTTGAGGTAGATTTCGCCCATTTGAGTGAACAAAAGGCCGAGCAGTTGTTGCACATCTTTCGGCGTTTCAGTCGGGCTGCTCAGCTCCAACCCACGGCCTACCCCCTCAGCCAGCCAACGTAGCATGCGTTTAGCGGTAGCCACACTTAGCTTTCCGTCCTCCTCTGTGACCTCGATCTCGGCTTTGGCTTTACCCCCGGCAGGTGTTTCGTCTTTGACGCCTGCAATACGAAGCAGCATCGCTTTTTGCGAAGCTGAGAGCTCGGATGAATCCAAACGTTCCATATAGGCGTCTCTCGCAGAATCCATAAGTTGGCGGCCTCGCTGACCGAGGCGGTCCAGATAGGTGGTCGGCTTCTTCTGCCGCCTTGAGTGGTAGATGGTGAACTTAAGCAGCAGCGACGAGTACAGCTCCTCCAGTGACTTCTTTTCGCGTTCAATGTACGATGAGCCCAGCAGATACGGAACGAACAAATCGTCCAATTGCTGGTCAAGGACGGATGAGATGTGCGCTGAGGCAGGTTCAGGATGCTCGGTTAGGCCGTGGGCTTTCAGATCGTCCACCAGGGCACCGATGTAACTCCGTGAGGCCTGAAGCGTCCTAAGAAATGCCAGAGAAGATATCGACTCGGCTTTCTGGAGTACCATTTCAAGACGTTGTTGTATCTTCAGTCTGGTTAGTTTCTATCGTCAATATATGCAGAACGTGCTCCATACTGGCTGTTGGAAAACCCTTTGCAAAAATCTCGTCAGCACTTCCTCATAATACGGAAACGCCCGTCTTATGTAAAAACTCTCGTCTTGCAGCACAAGCCTAACCTCATCAATCAGTGCCTGCAGCCCCGGCTCGACACCAGGAGGCTCCGCATCTGGGTCTCCAATCCGTGCCCAGGTCTCCTCATCACCAGCTATTTCGTCAGTGACGAGCTGGCTGCGGTCAATGAAGAAATTATGCTGATTGACGAAGAGCGCCATGACGGAAGCACCATCATTAAAGTCGCGTAGTGCCGTGGCACACTCCTTCATCCCTTCAAAGTTCTGACGACGATAATGGTCGTCGAACTGATCAAGCAAGTCTTTTTCGAGCGATTCGAGGAATCGCTCTATAGTTTCGCGGGTCGCATTACCATTGGAACTCAGTCTGTTGTTTGCGCTGCCGTTTTGGCTCTTGCTATTGCCGTTTGAAGTGCCATTGACACCTAGGCTCTTGCTGGTGCCGTTTGTCTGCCGCACTGTGGGCTCCGGATCCAGTCTATGGCTGATCTTGAGAAGCTGCTGCGCAATACTCGCACACCGTACTTTTTTGTCGCTCCCTCCGCTCCGGCGCATGTCCTCGAGCGGACCAAGCGTATTCTTCTCGCTGACCTCGTTCCAGCACTGTATCAAGAACTTTGCGTCTTGTGCTCGTTTATGCTGCCGTTCCAACTCTTCCAACCGTTCTCCCGTTCTCAGCGCAAAAGCTCCTCCAGAGTCCGGCCCATCTCTGCCAGAAGCATCGCTGCCATTCAACGTGTTGTCTAACCGATTGAACTGCTCTATTGCCTGTTCGAGCTTCTTGCTCAAGCTGGCCACGTTGGAATTATGCTGAGCTTCCGCACGTCGTACACTAGCACTCAACTCAGTCTCTTGCTCATTCAGTTCCTCAGAAAGGGAGCCCAGTCGAGCGAGCGTAGCCTCGAAGGCGCGAATCAGAGGTTTCGGGTCGAACGCCTCCTTTGTCGACGCTGCTGTGCTTGCAGGAGCAGAGCGGCGACCCGATGGATGGATTGCGGATTCGGACAGGTTCTCTATAAAGTCTTTGACGATAAAGTCCTTGCTGGCGAAGGTGTCGAGGCTGAAGCTGGGCACATTGCGGGCGCCGATCGAGAGGCGCGAGTCTCGCTCCGCTGGACGCGGGGGCATTGTGTCGCTACCTAGCAGTCATGGGATTACGCGTGGGACATGCGACAGCGCGCCAGGGAGAGCTGATCGCGTGAATTCAATCTCAACAGTGATCCTTGGTGTGTTTGCGTGGCTTCGATACTGGTCTCGGGGGGACAATCCGCACAGCTGCGGTGAACGACGGAGGTCCGCGACAGGCTACGTTTAGTCCCCGTAACTTGTACGGATAAGGCTGAGCTGCAGCATTCCTGCAACAGGGCCCCAGGCCCAGAAGAGAACCCCCCGAGAAGTCCCCAGAATTAGCGCCCTCACCCGCCCAAAACTGGCGCTCCCCCCCTCTAGACAGACTCACCAATCGTCACCAACTGCGGCTGCCCAGATTACGAAAGCAGCTTGCGCCTCTTCATCACTTCACCTTGGGACCAGGGTCATCGAGGTTGACACGACACATTTCTACTCGCTTGGCTATTACAGGACGCTGTCTCTCTTCCTGACGCTCGCTTCTTGTCGCTCTTTTTTCCTTTCTTCCTCCCCGTCTACCAACCCTCACCAGCTCATCACCAGCTCATCGCCAGCCAGTCGATCCCGTTCTTTCTGCCAAACAATCTGCACGAACGCCACACAAACTGTCGTTCCCGGATCTCACCGCCCGCCCTCAACAAGAACTAGTTCCGGGACAGTGTAAGGATGGGCCTCACCGAGGAAGAATCCATTGCTTTCCACCGCAACACGACAACAAGCGGGAGGGAGTTGACTGCCGAAGAGCGTGAGAGACTGCTCAAGCGCCTTCTGCCCACACCACGAACACAGGACATGGCGGTTTCACAGACGTCAACGGGGACGTACAGCAAGTCCAGCAACGTTATCCGAAAGACATCCAGCTCAACCACGACTGTGACGCCGACGACTCGCCAAAAAGCCGTGGCCGCCCACCGTAACAAGCCGATCCGCAACCTGATCAAGACGCAATTCCACATCTTCGTCTACACCGTCATTCAGTTCATCTTCGGCCTGTACATCCGCACTCGCATCGCATACCACGCCGTATCTGAACGCATACTAGCCGTGCTATACTACCACCATCGCACGCCCGAGCTGATCCGCAAGGACGTACGGCACCTCTCCAAGCTTCCCCAGCACCTGTCCGTCATCCTCACGCTTTCACCCGAGGACGCAAACTCCACCGGTCTCGAGAAGCTGGTCAATGATGTCGCCGAGATAGCGGCTTGGTGTGCGAGCGCCGGCATACCCGCGCTAAGCGTGTACGAGAGGACGGGCATACTGAAGAGATACATTCCGCACACGCACCACTCCATCGCCCGCACGCTGCAGGCTTACTTCGGCAACACGCCGTACTCCAACTGCCCGACCGTCTCCGTCCGCGCGCCCAACATGTCGACCTACAGCCCTCCAAACACGCCGCCCGAGTTCGCGTCCGAATTGGACGCGGACTCCCACCCGCAGCACCTCAGCGTCCTGCTGCTCTCCGCCGAGGACGGCCGGTCCACACTGGTCGACCTCACGAAAACACTCGCCGAGATGGCGCAGAAGTCCAAGCTCTCGCCCGCGGACATTTCCACGGAGCTGATCGACGCCGAGATCAGCGAGTCGGTGATGGGCGAGCCGGACCTGCTTATCGTGTTCGGGCCTAAGATCGTCTTGGAGGGATATCCGCCGTGGCAGGTGCGGTTGACGGAGATCTTCTGCGTGAAGGACAACACGGAGGGCGTCGGCTATCAGGTGTTTTTGAGAGCCCTGTGCAACTTCGCAAAGGCCCAGATGAGGTTTGGACGGTAGAAACGCCGATTCACTTTACAA
This sequence comes from Verruconis gallopava, assembly GCF_000836295.1. NCBI lineage: Eukaryota > Fungi > Ascomycota > Dothideomycetes > Venturiales > Sympoventuriaceae > Verruconis > Verruconis gallopava. Next base: position 119,764 of record NW_015622150.1, read on the forward strand.
GGGTGTGCTCGTTGAGGAATCCGTGGGCATGTAGGTTCAACTGTACTAGTACCACGACCGGCGAAACCGCTTTTCCGTACGCGTCCTTTCTTTGCTGAGCAAGGGGAACAATGGGTCGGGGGTTGGAATACCACGGGCTTGTAATTTGGCGGGAAAAAAAATCTACGACGAAAGGGCAACAGTAGTTTCTGCGGACAAGAAGAAACAAATATTAGATCACGTTTTCGAAGACCGACAGGTACACGCTTTGTAGAGAATTCGGCGTTGGAAAGCCGGCTCTAAGTAAAATGTGAACACACACGCATCTGCGCGCGCGAAGCGTCTTGTATAGGCATCCCAGGATTCAAGTCCTTTCAATGACGGCCGTCGAGTTTGGTCCCCTTTTGTTTTTCTGGCAATACTCTCGCCACGGTGATATATTTGTACAAGTTCCCTATTCCGCCTCTCCCTGTTTTCACCAAAAAAAAGGGCGGGGTATCTAGCACACGCACGCACACAAGTACGCTCAGCCGCACGCTCACACAATAAGTCCTGTACTCACACACAAAAAAGAAATTCCCTCCTTTTGCAATGCTGCAGCATACCTTTCTGAGCACTTTTGCAGCCCGTTTTCTGCGATGAAATCCCAAAAACAAAAAATGAGAAGAATACAAAAACTTCTCGCGTAGAAATCCAACAAGTAAAAAAAAAAAGAAAAAAACAGCTCAAGCACCGACTCACATTCCTCCAATGTCATACCAATAATCTTCGTCCAGGCCTTCCCGGCTGGGCATCTTGACCTCGCCCTCGCGCCTGACCAGCTCCTCCTCGAATCTGACGTTCAAGAGTCTGATCTTCAGGCCGTACCCGGCGATGAGGTTGACGAGCTTGCTCGTGTCAGCCGTAATGGGGCTCTGGTTGAGCAGCATGAGCAGGCCGTCCAACCACTCCGAGGCCAGCGTGTGCGTTGGCGGGTGGAGCTGCAGCAGCACGGTCTCCTGCTGCTCGGCGGCGGCGGGGGCCTTGCGCGAAGACGCGTACCCGTGGATGGTGATGCGCGTCGACGGGTTCGGAGTCGGTTTCTGAAGCGGCTTCACCTCCCCGTTCTTCTTGCTCACGCTGTTTCCGCCCGTGCCGTTTGAGCTTGCCAGCGTCGTGGCGGACGCTCCGGGCATGAAGTGCACGCCGACCTTCCCACCTGACGGGGCGGTACCGGCGGCACCCTTGAGGGTGCTCGCTTCGCTGTGAGCGCTTCCCGGAGGTGAGGTCGATACGTTCGACACGACGGACGAGACTTGCGAGAGATCGATCTTGTCGGGCAGATCGTCAAGTGCCGGCTCTTGGCCCGGAGGCCGTTTCGTGTCGAAATCGGCGTAGTGAAGATACCGCCTGTTGTGGGAAAGGCGCACGAAACGCCAGTTCGAAGGGGCGGGCTTGTTGACCGAGTGCTTGGTCACCGGACCGGATTCGATGAAGGCAGTAGAATGCGGGAACCATGCCCCGCTCAGCAGACATCGGATCCGTTGTTCCTTGACGAACTGGAGAGCTTCATGTTGGAGCTCGTCGCGAACTTGTCTGTGTTGCCCGAGGAGTTAGTACGTAGACCGGGTTTGTCTGTGAGCTTTGGTGATGGGCCCCGCGTACCTCAAGTGATGTCCCCACGCGTCTTCGTACGCTAGATCCAGCAATTCCATCTGCAGCTCCCTCAGCCGGCGATAGTCGAACTCACCCATCTCGACTTCGGCCTCGGCAATGTCCTTTGTCCTCGGCGCCTGGCCGACGACCTGCTCGACCAGAATCCTGACGAGCTCGACGACTTTGTCAAAGTCTTCCGTCTCCGCGCCCGTGGCCTTCCACAGCCTGAGAAACGCGTTCAGTCCCGCGGTGTGCAACCGCGACCAGTGCAGCAGCAGTGGTTTGAACGCCTTCTCGAAATTTGCCCTGTTCTCCAGCACGGCAAGACGCACGCTGTCGTCTGCCTCACCTTTGTCGATCTCGAAATGTTCGTACAAGACCAGTGTTACGGCCAGGCTTGCCCGTGCGATCGGAACGCGCTGCGTGGGAGATTTCGTGCTCTGCTCCAGGACGAGCTTGCGGAATTGATCCTCATTCTTCATCACAAAGTCGGTGAGGTCCATCATGCCGAGAAAGCCCGTGTCGTCGAATTCGCTACCCGGAAGCTCGGTCTCGAAACCCACGCGGCGCCAGCGTTCTGGGTCTCTGTGCCTCTTGCTGCCAAGATCTCTGTGCCTGTCGTCTTGGTACGACGCAGCGCTTATGCTTCGCAGCGCGCGCTTGTGGTCCGTCTTTTCTAGGTCGACCTTGACCTCCCTCCACTTCCGCAGCATGATCTTGGTCAAGCTCTGGAACTCGAGTAGGGGCTGCGCAAGATCCTGCAGGGCTGTGCCTTGCATCAGCAAGTACACGGCTTTGATGACGCCCAGATCCTGCAGCTTCTTGATGAACTTGGGCCATTCCGTCTCCGCGTCGTTTGTGACAACATCCCTGACCAGCGAGTTGATCAATTGCAAGGCATTGGCGCACAGCAGATGTTCGGCCGAAGACAGCATGGAGACCAGCATGGACAAAAACTGCGGGTACACGGCCACAGCGGGCTTGAGGGCCCTGAAGCCAAAGTTGCCCGGGCCTGCGGCGCTGGTGGACGGATGCGATACGATAGCGACGAGGACGGAGACGGCGCTACGTAGGATGTTGACGAGCGGCTGCGTGACCACGAGTTGCACTGCCTGTACGTAGACCGTTAGACACGCTGTTCCAAAAGAGGCCAGGGTCGTTTGGTGAAATCGCCATCACGTACTCTCTCTATCAACTCGGCGCTAACATACTCCCATCCCTTGTCCAGCTCGAGCAGACGCGAGAAACTCGTGAGCGCATAAGCCAGCGTGTTGCCGCTCGAGTACAGCGTCAGATGCACCAGCTTGGGCAATCCGCCTTCCATGATGAACACGTCGGCGAACGAAGGGTCGCCAATGCTGGACTGCAGCTTGAAGACGGCCATCTTGCGCACGCTATCCTCATTGCTGGCAAGTCTTCTCACCAGGTCTGTGATGTTGACATTGTCCATTTCCGCGGTTCAACCCTGCGACGTCTGTCCACCGTGAGCGATCGAGCGAACCGACGGGCAGGATCTCCGTGTTTCGCGCAGTACGAACACAGCCAGAGCTTGGAGGAGTGGGGAGAGTATTGGGCGCACTGAGAAGATAACCTCGACGCTACGCCACGGACGAAAGAAAGGAACGAAAGGGGGGGGGGGGGGAATATGAAAGAGGGCGACGGTATCGAAGAGTACGCAGGGGAAAGAAATCGGTGCGGGAGACTGGTATAACGCAGCCACGAAACTACGCACGCATCGTCGCCCAGCACAGAGAAGCACAGGGAAAAAAAAAAGGAATCCGCAATGAGAGAGAGTAGACACACAAGCACGAGATCAGCATGCGACTGCTGGAGTCTGTCCCGACGGTTGCGCCAGGACAGAGGAACCTCGAGGATGTGACGGGCCCACACGGTCGGACGCACGCACGGCCCCACGTGCCCCGACCCAGCACAGAGCAGGAACGCGCTTCAAACTCGTCACGCAGCGCCCGAAGAACGTCTGCGTTGCTGCCGCCGGCGAGCTTTGGACGCGCCGGGGACGGGACTTTTGTTCTGCGAATGGGCGAATGTCTTGCAGGACACATGCGCCGTTGGCCTGGGGTACAGGTCCGTACTTGGGAGGGGCACTCTGCATGTGCGTGCTGTCTCCTTATCTTCGCCTCTCCTGCACGTACTTGGTGTGCTCTCGCGACCGTACGAGCCCGGCGCGATTCGACGGGGAAAAAGATTTGCCAAACTGCGGGCGCCCGCAACACGGGGAAGAAAAGAAATGGATGAAACCGGGTCGCATGTGACGAAGACGAAGAACAGCGGAACGAGAAAGACGACGTCCTTCTTCGCTCGACCTCCGAGACGCTCGCTCTGACTTGCCTGTGAGGAATGTGCATTCGAACCTGTCTAATGATACACCAGCCCAAACCCTCCAGTACCATCCCCGAGCGCAGAAAACAGAATCCAGCTCCCATGTGCGTTTGCTCCGTCCAGTATCCCGATGCCTCCCACCCCCCCTTATCCCCAGCTCCGTAGCAGTATCCATTCTGGTGAACCGTTGTTGTCGTGTCGCTTCTCGTATCCCGTGATGTAGTCCAAGATTTCCCAAAAAGAAAAGCACACGACAGAAGACGAGCGGTAAATATGAATAGCCCGTCGACGGCGAGTGCATGTCACGACGCTTTTTTTCGCCAACGCTCACATGAAGCAGACAAAAATTAAAGAAAAAAAAATTCCCACAAGCAGGCCAGATTGATTGGAAATCCCAATCGTCCAGATCCAAAATATCACAAAATGCCAACCCTTGTGTATGAACGTTGCTGGATCCAACCCGGCTTTTGTTTTTTTTCCCGGTCTTGCGTGACCTCCAGCATGCGTGCGTATATATTTACAGGCCTCCACGGCCGTCCAGATCTGTGAGGACATGCAGTAATGCTCAGCCTTACCATGTGATAACTTCCTAGATTCAGAGAGAATGTTGCCCAACCAGCCCCCTCGTCGGTTCTGATCCAGTCCCATTAGTCAAATGGTTGGAGGAGCAGAGAAATGGATGGCTTTTTTCTTTTGAGGAGAGGGAGAAGTGGGCAGGATCCCCATAAAATCTCGTCCAAGAGCGTCTCAAAAGGCGTCCACCGACTGTGGGAAAAGAGCGGTACCTCTCAGACATCTCAGGTTCTCCACCCGACGTTCCAGATGACGTGCGCGATATCTCGGGCCGTGTTCACCGTGTCCACAACCCTCCCAAGCAGCCCCAAGTCTCTCCTGTCTTCCACCTCGTCGTAGGGCATCAGCATCCCACTTTCCGTGCGTCGCATCATGCTGCCGCTGGCGACGCCTTCATCGTCTTGGACTAGAAAGTCAACTGCGTAGCCATCGTCTTGCTCGGCCACCCGGGAGGCTCCATCTCTTCCTCCCAAGAAAGAGGATGAGGATGAGACGGGGAATGCGGAGGACGGCTCCCAGGACAGGTCACCATCGTCGTCCTCCTCTGGCAATAAAAAATTCCTCGACGGATTCGAAGGCCGCAGCGTCTCCTGCGAGGGTGAAGGTGAGAGGTTGCCCTTCCTGTTCCAGAAGCTCGTCCCGAGCGAGTGCGACGTTGCCGCGTCGAGTACGTCCGGCACGTCCGGCGAATCGGTCCGGTACTTGAGCGTGGTAGGTTCGAGTTTCTCAATGATTTTGTTCTCTGCCACGCTCGACTTTGAGTTCGTGCGTGCCAACGGCCGTCTCTTGTTCGACCGTTTCATCATGACCAGACCGTCGTCCGAAGACGAGTCTGAGCTGTCGTTCTCGTCTCTGTTCCAAGAATCTTCATCGTCGTCGTCATCCTCATCCGTGTCTTTGACATCGACGGCGATGCATTGCTCGACGCGATCGTCGAAGCGGATGTGCTTCTTCTCTCCATGCTCAGGCGTCTGTAGGCCAGAGGTGGAGTGCGATGACGCGTAGGAGTGTGATGTATCAGTGCTCAGAGTGCGCGATGACACGGCGGAGAAGTCCGACTGCGCACGACCGAGCTCAGGTCGAGACCGCAGGCTGGGTCTGAGTTGTTGCGCCTGCACAGCAGCTGCTGCTTGCTTCACGAGCGACGAGCTCGATAACGATTTTTGAAGCATAACCTCCGACATGCTTCGCTTCTTTAGGATCGGCTTCTTGTTCAAGAATGAGTTGTTCTTGGACAAGTTGCTCGTCGGTTCCGTGTGCGGCTCTGATATGCTGTAGTTTCGCGCCGTCTGAAGCGGGCCGTACAGCCAGGTGACGTCGCAATCCTTGAGCCTAGATTGTGTTTGTTAGTCTGCACAGATCGAGAGAAAGCGACATTGACAAAGCCGAGAGCATACCAATTCAACGTCTCGGGAGAGACGGTGCGAAGCCTGTACTTCTGTTTTGCCCAGGTACGCCACGAGGCATTCTCCAACCGTGATCGCTCACCGTAGATCTTGCGCTTCGACACAATATGCCGCCATGAAGACCATATATCTTCCTCGACCCAGTCGTGCGACAGATAGTCGACGTGTCGCGAAGGTTCTGGTTTTAAAGACGTGTCGTCTTCGGATATGGGCACTTTCTCTGGCATAGCTGAGGGAATCTCATTCCGGGTTGACGTAGTCTCAGGTTGCGATTGCGGTACGCTGGTGCTAGTAGGCGATTGCTGGTCGTCTGCATCATCGAAGTAGGCTCCGCCGTAGCTAGGCAAGTTCAAGCCGTCGTCCGTGTCAAAGGTCGTGGTCGTGTCGAGCGTCAGGGTGCTGCTTGAAGTCGTCGAGGCGAACGAAGATGGCTGGGTGATGTCGATCTGAGAATTGCGCGAGGATGAGGAATTCGACGACGGCAACGAGTCGATGTGGTCGTCCGAGCCGGAGTAAATAGGCTTTCGCGAGGAGTATGGCGGAGGGCCTATGAAAATAGAGGTCTGCGAGGGCGAAGAGCGTCGTAGAGGCGAGGCAGGGAAGTAAGACTGGCCTTCTGGAACCTGGACGGGTAATACTTCGGCCATGATAAGGAGAAGGCGTGCAGGTAGCGAGTACGTTCAGGTAAGGATGACTGGAAAAAATCTGGCGACCCCTCCACGAAGACCCTCCCCACGGTATGCCCCAAAAGACGCCGGCTTAAGGACTCGACATGCGATACGATCGCTGAGCCAAAGTCGATGACGGTCAAGAATTGTGCTCTGGCATAAGCAGCAAGACTGATGATCTAGGTTCTGTTCCAGGCAAATTTTGCGGCTGTCGCCTTTTGATGTACGGCAAAGATTGCGGAGCGGTGGGAGAATCCTGTCGAGAAAAAGACCATGCACCACGGTGAACGACACTGGCTTCCGCACCGGCTGTCCAAGGCAAAGCGACGTGGGACAGGTTGTCTCCGGATAGGCAAAAAGCTTGTTGGGCCTGGCTCGTGTCAAAGGTTTGCAAGTGGCGAATGGTGGAGACGTACGAAGGAAGCGTCAATTGTCGCACAAGCGCAGGCAGTGAACCGGTATGTAAAGAGTAGACTGCGCAAAGTCGATCTCCAGGCCGTTTGGGAGGACGAATCGAGGAGGGAAAAGGGCGCGCTGGTGGTGAGGCAGGCAAATGGCGGAGATGGGCGAGTTTGAGTCTTATCCCGTGACGAACGCCAATTCGCTTCTCCACACTGCAAAGTCTAGGCCTGGCGAGCGGATCTGTGCTCTGAAGCAGATCTTGCCTCTTCACTGAGCAGACGCAGCCGTTAGCGTGGAGGAAAACAAGGAGAATGTGCAGTCGACGTCTGGCTGCTCTGCGGTGATGAATTATAGCTTCAGTCAAGGGCCCGGCATCCACCCCCATCCGCACGCACGCACACGGCCGGTCTGGAACTGCTGGAATCTTGACTTCAGCGTTTCCAGACCTGGGCGAAGACGACTGTACCGTAATTTCTGCGCCTGCATATGGCTAATGCCTTCCTGGACGGCCGCCCCTCAGCGGTCTGAGCCGACTACTGCAGCGTGGAAAGCTGCCCGGCCACCCACCATGTGGGCATGTATTCGCAGGTACCTTCGAAATCAAGCTTTGTTACGGAAGTGACTTGGTCGCAGCGGCGTAGGGATTTCTCGATAACAAGCCGAGCGGTGCAGATCGGATGGCAATTCCGCTTAGCCTCTCGCTTCGACCTCCTCTTCCGCGAGCGGCTGCCATGGCGCCGCGTATGCCCACCACGGAACCACGCGCTCTCACGCAACACACTTTTTCCACGCCTCGCGGAGGTACACGAGCTCGACTGTTTGACAGATCAGAGCCGCCGCGCTGCGGTGAGCCAGAAGCCGTCCAGAAATCGCTCTCTTCCTCCTCCCCGTGGCAAGGGCTTCCGGGGAGGGGTAGAAAAGCATAAGTTCACGTCCCCGCTCCGTCCATCTCATCATTCGCTGCCATCAATCGGTTTCTTGCAACCTCTTCCTGGCTCGACGCATCAGCCGTGACCTGCGAAGCCTGCGTATGCTGAGCCGCTGCCACCAGCGTCGCCAAAAGAAATCACAAACGACACCAAGGACTCGACGAAATCATGGATGGCGGTGACACCATTCGCCCGACCAATCACCACGTCCGCGTCCGTATCATGCTGCAGATGGCTGTCGATGGGCTCTGCGCTCCCGGTCGCCCGCGGATTGTGGCTCTGCAGAAACGTGCATGAGGTGCAGAGCCCTTCCCAGTATCTGCGTCTGGCTGGCGCTGGAGTGCAGAAACCAACCCCCGGCAAGCCATGCCGCACAAGCGTCACCACCGTTGCTCTGAGCCGTTTTGCGACGACGAGCAATGAAGAAACTTGGTTGCTTAGTGCCTGTCAGCGCGTCGCGGAGGAGGACCTGACTTCAGCTTGGCGTCCTGATCGTCCCCAGCGGCGCTTTTTCGACCGCTGCTCGTCGTCGCCTTATCGCGATCGCAGCTCGCAAAAGTTGGCACTCGATCCGACCATGCAGGGCCTTCTTGCACAGCACGGGTCGTGTGGTAAGAGATCTTCAAAACGGCTGCCGCCCTCAAAGATAGCAACCTTGTACGCATGAGCCCGTGGGGTGTCCTGCGTGGGGTTATATTTTCCTTCGAACCACCTTTCCAACGGCCGGGCAGACCAATCGCCGCCACGCATGCGCAGACACCGTGTCCTTGTGGCGGCTTCAAGCTTTCGCATTGTCCTCAATCTCTCGCCCTTTGCTACCAGCCATGGTCCGCTCCCAAAATCAAATCTCGTACCGCCTGGCCAGACGATGGGTACTCTGTCTGCACTGACTGGTTCGACGGAACAAAGCGCCCACCGCTTGCCGGTTCTCCAGGCGCTCCCCGTTCAGCTGACCAGACTGTGTGGCCACGAAAGCTTGCGGAAGCCGTCCTTCCGCCCCGGCGTTTCGACAACCGCCTTTTTTGCCACGTTGTAGAGACGCAGATCTGGTGTTGCACCTCCCGCTCTAATCACCCCCAGCCGGGGAATTATCGTAAGGCCTCGCACTGCTCCTCCCCAGCCCTTCGCGCTGAGCATCTGTCGTCTTCACGAGAAAGATTCGGGACGCTACTCATCACGTCCTTTTCCCGCACAGCACTCTTCATCTGCCGGGGCCCTGGGTTCGTCAGGAATTACGTGCAGGTGGCGTGTACTCCTGGCTGCATTTTGCATGTCCCATCAAATGCCCCCCCCAAAGAATACCCATGTTTGCTTCCGTTGCACACGGACGGCTGAAGCTCGCGCCCGGATGTCGATATCCCAGGTTTTTTTTTCCTTTACCCTGATCGCACGAAGACAAGAGACTCGTAGGGTTCTTTTTGCACCATTGCCAGCGAACGGGGCTGGGAACGGCCCGCTCGCAAGCGTTAAATGTACCTCCATGTTTCGTCAATCTTAGTTCGACGATCTCGGTGACAATGACTTTATTCTAGCCTGTACATGAGAGACCACTACGAAAGATAACAATCGTTCATGTTTTGTCACGCAGACGTCCCAAGCATGTCAGCTTTGACGGCTGGGATCTTCGCGCGGGGCTGATATTTCAACGGTCCCGCAGGTCGATATGCAAAAACGTGCTTGCAATTTCCATCCGTCCACATGGCTTCAGCTTGTGCGCCGTTGAAGAGGCTGCCAGGTCAAATTTTCACATAGAAACCCTAGGTCGGCATGATGCACGGCACCACTTGCATTGTTTTTCACAGCGCATCAAAGCGTTTTGCAACGCACATTCTCGAGCCACATTTCATAATAGATTCCACTTTTGCAAGTGGAGCAGCTCCTTGGTCTTTGTCGGAATATCCTAGCAGAGTATCTCCTTGTATCTAGCTTCCATTGGAGGCCACCATGCGTCTGCAGGAGCATCGGTCATCGACGTCGCCTGTGAGCATGTGAACGTATCTATCTTCGTCATATGTAAAGTGGAGCAGCGGGCCCCGCAACGCTGCATCAGCGCAAGCAGCTTTGAACGCAATGCGCAAACAGAAGGCACAGTAGTTCAGCAAGTACAACGGAACAAGAACCTTTTGGTTATGGAGCCTAGAGGTTGACCCTAGCCCACGTCATCTGTCTGGAACCCGCTCCGACTTCCCCTAGCGCCGCACCGCCGCGTTTCACAAGGCTGACCGTGGCAGCCCGTACGGTTCTTGACGACGTGCATTCACATCTGAGAAGATCTTCTTTGCCGTTTCCAGTTTCTCATACGTACGGACCCTAGGCAGGCTCCATGAAGATTCGCCCCGACATCATGTACACAGGATGATAACATCATCTGACGATTGCCGAACCCTGGATCGCGTCGTCGCCATCGAACTCCACTGTAGACTCGACACCGCGGTTGCCGGTAGCCCGTCCCAATCTTGCGTTGCTTCCCTCTTATCGCAGCACCCTCATATTGACGATGACCATCATGGCCTGCGATGGAGAGACACGGTCGTGCCTGGCAGTTCAACCGCAGGAGCTTGCCATATGCCCAAACCTCCGAGGAGAATTCTGGACCGCCTAGATCAGTACCCTGGCGCTTTTTGCTGAATGGCACTGTGAGCCATCACATTACATGCAATGAAGTATCAGACTTTGCTTCGTTGTCATTTGAGACCATGAAGCTCATTGAAGCCCAAGTCCCGTGTGGGGTTGCAGCAATGTGGCCTGCGGCTTCGTTGTGTTGATGGAACATGATACAAGACCAGCTGGGGCTTCTGCATGCTGAATACGAATGCCTTTTGCGAAGCGTAATTGTGCAATTCTTTGCGTACTTTGAAGCTCCCCACGGGCCGTACCTCGGCCACGTTCATTTCCCGATCCCAATTGCTTCTTATCACATGAGCACAATCTCTTTTAATTATTTCCTCCAGCGGCAAAGACCTTCCCTAAGTATCGTCGTCCGGTGGTTATCGCTCCTTTGGAAAACAAGGTACGTTTTCGAAAAGGCAATGGGCCGGCGGGACGATAAGTAACGAAATGATCACGGCAGAGCACGCAAATCATCATACGCAAGTGCGGAGTTTTCAAAAAGTCTCTCATTCTATCGTCGAACGATCGTTCGATTGTCGTAGGGCAGCCTAACAAATTGTACCATCATTGGAGAATTGGGCGAGGTCGTCAAGAGTAACAGAGCCGCTGTACGATAATGCATCATGGGCAGGACCCTTGAGCAGATCACAACCGGCTCGCGTATAGACATCCGCGTCCCGTGCAACTGTTCCAGGGTCAATGGCCTCGAGGACCAGAGCCGTTCAGCCAGGCTATTAACGGTAACATCCGTTTCACGAGATGACGGTCCAGGACAGCGTCTGCTGTGAGCTGTCAACTTTAGACTTTTATCCAAATATTGTATGAGCCAAGAATTATTTCCAACTGGTACAGATCCCGAGCACAATCCCCTCACTCAAAAACAATAGAGTAAGAAAAACAGCGTTTTTCTTTTGGGGGAGAGGGGGGAGAGATTCTTGCACGAATCCAGTTGAAGGGACCCATAGCCTTTGGTCCAATCGTTGTCAGCTTGCTCTGCTCTCAGGATCCCTCGAGGCAAACCACAATAAAGTTTGTCACGTTCATCAAGACATCTGATCGAACTAGATTTGCTATGTGGTATGAGTTAAAAGAAAGGTAGGTTATTTTTTCATCAGCCTTGTGGCTGCCCGAAGAGGAACCCCCGAGGCGGCTTTCACAGCTGCAGCCAATCACAAACCTCGCTTCTCGGACACCGCGCCCGTCAACAGCCATCGCATTTACCAATGCGTGGCATCATCATCCACACATGTGCTGTCGCCACCAGACTCTACCAAGCATCTACCTACGATGAAGCATTTTTGGGCTCTTCCAGCCTTTTTGCGACTGGCGATTGCCAGTCAGCATCAGTTCAATGTTTTCGACGACCTCCTTGCCTTCCCTCAGGTATTCAGAGTCTCCTGAACACCCAGAATCCGCATATTTGCTAACGCATTGATGCAGTATGAGGTGGTCATTGCCGACGGCGTCATGTCCGAGCAGGACGCTTCCACTGCTCTCGAAGCCATGGCCCTCCGGAAGCATGGCGCAGCTCATGCAGAACGAAACCCGTCAGCGGATGCCTCACTGAGTAGAATACACGGCGAGCAGCGAGAAGCAGAAGGTCGGCCCGTACCAAGTCAGCCGAATGACCAGATCCTCTCTTACGAGGATATGATGTTGAACGATCGCCGTTACCTGTGCAGTATTCCGCGTATACCAGATGCGGAAGCGGCAAAAAACAAGTCAAAAATCAGCCCGGAAGACGAGGAGAAGGAGCTGGCCCGGGCGACTTCGCGTGGCTGGGGACTGCTCAAATCGATGGAGGGCCACTGTTTGTACTTCTACAGCGGCTGGTGGAGCTACTCATTTTGCTACGGGCAAGGTGTGCGCCAGTTCCACCAGCTGCCTCCAGGCAAGGGAGTCCCGATATACCCGCCTGTGGAGGACAAGAGTGTTGATGCTTATGTGCTTGGAAAATATGGGGATGCTGAGGGTGGCAAGTCTACACATGCAGATGGTGCTGAGGAGGCGAAGGGTCGGTCAAGCTCACGAAGTGGTTCAAGTGATAAGGGTCTGGCCCAGCTGGAAACAAAGGGTGAGACGCGTTATCTTGTACAGAAGCTTGGTGGCGGCACAACGTGTGATCTCACGGGCAAAGAACGTCGTGTCGAAGTCCAAGTAAGCACCCGAATCACTCGTACCGCGATATTAGACGTTAACATTTACCCAGTTCCGTTGCCAGCCAAACCAAGCCGACAAGATTGCTCTGATCAAGGAGACTACAACATGCCAGTATTTGATGATTATCGATACCCCACGCCTCTGCAACGACGTTGCTTTCCTTCCACCTCAAGAATCAAAACCCCACGCCATAGAGTGCACTCCCGTCTTACCTGCGGCGTCGATCCCCTCCTACCTTGCCGCCAAAGAATCGCAGACGGTCTCTGAAGATGAACGCTTGGCCAAACAAATAGAAGAAGAAATTAACGATGCCATCAACCTCCTTGAAACGGGCGAGATCCCCATGCGCCGTCAAATCGTGGGAGACGTTGAGATCGGTGCTCACAAGCTCGTTCCTCCAGGCAAGAAGATTGAACGCGGCGTCATTGTAGGCGGAGGGAAGGAGAAACATATTGCTACCATTGCAAAGAGTGGGGGATGGGTTGCCGCCGAGGAACAGCTGAAGAAAGTGGGAGTGACGAGTAGACAGGACTTGGATGAGATCAAGAAGAAAGTAGAAAATGCGGCGAATGGCAACAGTTGGCGACTTGAGGTTGTGGAAACTCCAAGGGGGAAAGAGTTGAGGGGGATTATTGAAGCCGGTGGCAACGACGATGATCTTCAGAAGGGCGACGGTGGAAGTGGAGAGGAGCGAAATGATGCACAGGGAACAGAAGGAGGTCAAGAGGACGGCAGTGAGGAAACTTATAAGGAAGAATTGTAATATATGCACATACTGAGATACCTAATTAGCGAGCGAGGAATGATTTAACATCTGAGCAACTGTGGGAAATCCGCCATCGTCAACCTAAGATTTTCCTGTCTGAAGGATTCAAGTAGAGATGCACTACAAACGTACATAGTCTTGGACGTGCAGCTCAACAGCTTCTCATGCCACCGATACACACCAATTCGCTGCAGTAAGCAACAAAAAAACACAGTCCAAGTCAAGAGCCTCGAAGCCGCTGACAAGGGAAACCACCCGAGCCTCGGCTGTGGGTCCTTCTCCCCTCCTTCCCCTTTCCTGCATATCCCAATCACGTGCGGACGCTTCCTGATACTCGCCACCTCTGCGCTGACTTTCGTTGTTCCCTCCACGCAAATAATCGTCACTGTGATAATAGAGCAGGTCCCTCAGCAAAGGGAGGAGAAGGAAAAAGAAACCAAGGCCAAGAACCGACACACAAAATCAATGGCGACACCGGCGGCACCGAGCAAGCTACTTCTTGCTATGGCTGGCTTGAATGGCTTGCTCGCGCTGGGACACACTGTACGCGAAGTCTTCTCTTTTTCTCTCTCTTTTTTTCTCTCTCTCTCCCTCCCTCCCCCTCTCTCTCTGTCCGGTCGACCGAGGGGTCGATACCTCCGCAGAGTCATCAGACGCGGAGGAGGTATGGACTGGGGTTGATGAACCAAAATAAAAAAACAAAAAATTTAAAAACACGAAAGAAGAGAAAAATAAAGGAAAGAACAAAGTGCTAAGATGTACGTTTCGACGAGCGCAGACCAAGGGCCGTGAGCAATTCAGCCACCCGGCCATCGACAAGCTTCCCGCCGTCCTCCGCGGCGCCGTGAAGACGGGCTGGTACGAAGGGAGCGCCTTCTTCGTCATCATGGGTACGTTGCGGTCTTTTCCACTTCCCCCTCGCCCCACGGATCCGCTCAAAACTCCCCTGAGACGCACGCGCTGACCACAGCCGTACATGCAGGCATTCTCAACTACAAGTGGGCGAACACGGGGCTCGTCGACGTCTTCGACAAGAGCATCGCGGGTGTGTTTGTCAGCCTGCTTCTCGGTGCGGGAGCGAGCTACGCGTCCAGCGGCGATGCGGGAACCGGTGTGACGCTGGCCGTGGTGGCCCTTCTGCAAGGCCTCGGCGCGAAGCGCGCTGCTGTCTAAAATGCTGTTGTATAGTATGTGTATGAACTTTCGCTCTCGAGGGCCGGGAAAAAAGGCCTAGTACCACACGCAAACACAGCAAGAGATGTACAGGTCGATTTGAACAGTAGAAAACTTCTCCTCATTGTTTCATGATCACTGCGTCAGAGTTGAAATATTCGTATACCTACAATGAAGAACGCCCTTTTTGATTCACCTCTTCTGTCAGTCCATCCGTCAGTCCGTCCATCTGTGCCGTCCTTTGTTTTCATTCAACAGAAAGACAGTGACGATGATCTCTACGCCGTCTTTGTGTACAGGTTCTCGTCCCTCGATGTGACTTGGACACAGGAGAGAGAAGAGAAATGGAGAGGGAAAGAGAGAAAGAGAGAAAGAGAGAAAAAAGAGAGCGCGTCCATAGATGACAAAACCACAGCCGTTCCCGAACTTCCCCCATGATGTGATACCTGATCTGAGCCGAGAAGAGAACCGTGGAGAGTGAGATACACAAAAGATAAGACACGGTGAACGAGCACGTCACCCACCATGCCTGGCAACCAAGCGCAAGCACGCGAAGACAAGGAAAGAGTGTGCTACAAAAAATATACAATTACCTGTAATACATAGTTGAAGGCACACATAAAGGAGAGATTACAAGACCTCACCGACAATCTTGGCAGCCTCCTTGTATGTCGCAAGCAGCTTCTCGCACTTCTCACGCTCGGCCTTAATGTTGTCATCCTCGTACAGTAGCTCCTCGAACAGGTTCTCCTTGTACAACTCGCTGACGAGTCGGTTCTGCACGACATCTTTCGAGTGGTTGACGAGCAGATGCATGATTGCCTTGGGCACCTGATCTGCAATGGTTTCACGCACGATGTTGAAGTATGATGAGATGAGTCGTCGGATGAGCTCCGTCTCCAGGGCTTCACGTTCGGTAAGAGCAGGCGCTTCGGGCTCATCCCAAGGCTGGAGACATGTTAGTTTGACCTTTCCGGAACTGTTCTGTGGCACCAATTGGCTTACCATGGGTGACTGGAACTCATTGTGGCGTGCTGAGCTTCCAATGTCCATATCGTCCTGCGTGATCTCGGGAATGGCGCGATCGTGTACCTTTGTATCGCCTCTCCTGAAGCTTGTCGCAAAATTGGGCTCGATGTTTTGGCTGACGTGTCTGCTGCCTGGCCGGTCCGCCACATGTGACGGACCAGGCGCTTGTGCTGAAGACTGTGGGATACCCTTCTCCTGGCCGAAAAAGTAATTGAGGAAACTGTCGCGCGCACCAGCCACGGGATTCGACTGACCCGTCGCTCCGCTCAATTGTGCACCAATGCTGTTCCCATTCGCGACAGCTCTCCCGACAGCTGGAGACATACTCCTACTAGTCTTGTGATGGTGGTGGCCACGAACAGGAAGCGTCGACTGGCCACTTGCCGGTTCTGGCTCTTCTTCTTCCTCTGGCGTGTCGACGCCATTAGCACCATTCAATTCCTTCAACCGTCTCCGCTCGCGCTTCTTCTTCTCTTCCAGTGCCTGTTTGCGCTTTTCATGCTCCTGCTTGTCAGAGATGACAGATGACATAGCTGCTGCTGCACCGAGGAAATTCGGATGGTTTGTGTTGATGTACGCTCGTTGAATCGCAATCAGCGACTCCACATACGAGGATGCAGGTCCAAGTCGCTCTCTCAATAAATCCGAAACCACTTCAATCAACTTGGCTTGTAACCTCGGATATCTGCTCAGCTCGTTGGATCCACAGGTGTGGCAAATTTTGATGAGTTCCTCGTAGACCAGCTCTACACATCGCTGGCTGGGAATTTCGAGGAGCTTAATCTGCGGCTTAACTAGTAGGTCAAAGGCCATCTCGGGTACGAATAAGCTCGGCCTGGGACCAGTCGAATTTCGGATCGCAGTACGGATGTCCAGCACAGAGAGGTTTTGCGTTGGATCGATAGTCTCCAGAGAGTTGCCGAACACCGAGTTGAAGATGTAGTATATCCTAGCACCACCAGAAAGCTCTTTCGTCGAAATCTCGGAGGAAGTGCCGTCAATCGAGGTGATGAAAGACGAGGCGAATCGTGTCATAAGTTGCAGAACCAGAGAGCTACGATGCTCCTTGCCCGTGAACGCGGCATCACCATAGCTGGCAAGCTCCTGTTGGGTCTGACCCATAAGTGTGTTCAATCGTGCCTTGATGTCCGGTAGCCTCTCGCGGATGTGCGACATAAGCGTGGAATTCAGCGTCTTTGCCAGGTACTGCGTACCGCATCTGTTCGCAATGTTCCTATATGCGGGATGGTGTCTGAAGAAGTCACGTTCCGTTTGCAGCGCGTCCGCAAGCGGCTTGTTGACCTGAATGTCCTGCTGTGATCGGTTGACGACACCGACGAACCCGAGCTTGAGCGGATAGACACGTCCAGAAAGAATGTCTAGCGCGTTGGTGCCATGGTCCATAAGATCCAGCTTTGTCAAGACGCCAATCGTTCTCTTGCCCATTGGGTCAACCTGTCGAGCCAACTTAAGGGCTTCCGAGTTGACGAGATCGACATTGGCAGGCGAGACGGCGAGGATAATGCTGTTGGGCTTCGCAATGTACTCGGAGATGAGATTGCGCGTTTGCTTCTCGATATCGGTGGGCTGGTCACCGATTGGCACCTGTACAAAATTTTCTCAGCACTTGCACGTCGACAGAAGCCGAGTCAAATTGCGGTCTTACTTTGGTCAGACCCGGCAGATCAACCAGCGTCAAGCTAAGCACGTGAGGAGAATATATCTTGAGGTTTATGGGCTGTCTGTTGATGCCTTTATTGGTTCCGGCTATTCTGGCCGTCTCGGCCTCGATTTCGCGCTTTACTTCTGAGAAGTCGTACCACTTCCTGCCAGGCACATGATGAAACTCGGCCCACTCTTGCTGTCCAGCAACGCTGGCTGGCGTGTGTGGGACGTGGACCTCATGGTTGCCGGGCTTGTCGTCTCGCTCGCTGGGAAGGTTGATCAGCTGAAGCACAAGCGGCCGTCGGGTTACGATGCCGCTCCCTCTAGGCAAGAAGTCCCGGCCGACGATGTTCTCTAGCACGGAGGACTTGCCAGAGGATTGTGAGCCTACGACAACCTGATAAAGATGTCAGCGTGGGCGACCAGAGACGTATGTGTTTGATGGCGAAGGGAGCACGCACGATCTGAGGCAGATCCAACGAATCATTGCCGATGGTGTTGAAGACCAAGTCCTGAAGCTTGTTGACGGTGTGGAGGAGCTCTTCTCCCAGAGAGGCCATGATTGCAGGCAGCGAGGGCGATTGTTGGTGACAATTCCCAAGTTGTCGCGACTCCGCCAACGCTCCAGGTAAGGATTGTTTGGGCGCGAGTGGGGATCAAGGGAAACGACGGGGGGGAAAGGTCGACGCTGGCGCAGCGGCAGACACGAGAGGATTCGGCGATCAATGGCGAGGTGGTCTGGAGGACTTGTGACGATGTCACTTGTTAGAGAGGCGTAAAAGTGCCAAAGGGCAACAGGGCAACGTGCACGGAACAAGTTATCGTTGACTAAGGCAAAGTGACGCTTTCGCAACCTTGGGCGGATGGGCCGAGTTCAGGAACTGGTCCAACCCTGCGGCGTGTCCTTACCGTACAAGTACGTCAGTTACGTGACCGACCTTGCCGCCGTTCCGTCAAGGCCAGTCCTTTTCCAGTGCGCCCGCAAACAAAACACCGCGCTCGCCGGCTTACGTTTGCATACTAGCCCAGCTAGGGCGGCGTATCGAATAAGTTACGGTAACTTACCTGAAATTGCCGCGCTTCGCACGGCCGTCGGAGCCAACTTTGCCTCTTGTTTCCTTGCCTGCTTCTTCACCCCGTCTCCTCCTTCGCTGCCCATGTCTCGTCTCCCTGTGCAGGCAACGACGACATGCTCTGTCCTGCCCGGTCATGCCCTCGCGTTTTGTTTCTACCGCGACGTTGCTGTGATTCGTGGTCGCCGTCTAACCACGTCGCCACCACCTGTCATCAGAGACAACCAGTTGGCCACACGACCCACCCTCAAGCGACGCCGGCTGCAAGTCGGAATTCGACAGACTTCGCACCCTCGTATGCCACAGTGGTAGCCTGATGGAAGTCCTTGTACGACATGACTGAACCGTGGCACGCGACAACATTTGCTGGGCCGAGCATCTGCTTGCCCAGCGGCAAACTGACTATGTTCGCCTCTTTACATTTCGAGTTCACGATGTGATGAAGTGGCGTCGTTTGACGTACGTCAAGACCCAAAGTGTTTCCCAACTCCGTGACACCGTCGCGATATGTCGCTGTATCTGGTCGTCTTGCTTCTGCATGCAATACTCTAGCATGCTTCGCAAGCAACTATCAGACTCCTCACAACGAGCTGGCTCTCCTCACCAGACTCGCATGGCATTTTCCAATTTCCCTCGCCTTGAAACAAAATGCGTGGTTTGGGGTCTCAATAGTGAGGTTACGCGCGGCGTTATGCTTTTACACTTCTATAATAGATACCTTCTTAACACGCACATCAAATGCAAAAGGGGCTGCGTCGTTTGTACAAACTTCCTCTCAACCCGTCCCCTCCTCTCCCGAAAAAGACGCAAGCATTTTACAACTTTGCCTTGGCTCTTTCCTTCTCGTACTTGGCCTTTTCCTCATCCGCCATGATCGCCTCCAACGGCTTCCGTATCTCGTCGCTCATCCCATTTGGCATCGGCCGACCCGTATCCTGATCGCAAAACACGTGCATGAACCCGCCCACCGCGCGCACATCGTCTTTGCCCTGCTCGAAGATGCCAACCTCGTACTCGACCGACGTCTTACCCAGCTTGTTGACGCGCATGCACGCGTCAATCATGGAAGGGTAGCCGACGGAGCCGAAGAAGTCGCAGTGCGACGTGACCACGATGCCGTTCTCTTTGGTCTGCGGGTGGAACGGCCGCCGACCGCAGTACTTGATCAGGTAGTCGTTGATGATCGAGTCGAACCTGACAGAAAACGAAGCGTCTCAGAAATCGTCGACAGCCATGCGGAGGGATAGAAAACCTCAAGGTCTTTTGCTGCGCATTCCTCCCTGGGACTTCGGCAACTTACAGCTGTCCGTACACGGGATTGTTCATGTGATGGTACATGTCATTGTCGCTCCATCGAGTGCGATATTCGAGGAAGTACTTGTAGTCGCTTCGCTTCCGCTTTTTCTTCTCTTGGAAACTCATCTTGGCGACACGGGCTCTGGACTGAAGATTGGAGAACCTTTGAATGGTAGGTCGGCAATATCCATTCTTTTACATGAGACGTGCTGCGTCCGCTTGAAGCTCGGTAATGTCGAGGTGCCTGGCCACGCTCGGCTGTACGCCACGAACTGCGGGGGCCTTTGGACTCGGACTCTAAACTGGACTCAGCCTTCCCTTAAGCGCAATGACGAAAGTGTGATATTCAGACTGCGGAGCATGCACAGCGACAACATCTTCCGTCTTCTTTGAAGACGTGATGCTTGAAAGCAAAAACCAATCTCAGATCTGCTTCGTCGCTCACACAGTTTGGTAGTTTGTCACAATGTTCAATTTGCTTGCTTTGATCTTGTCGGCTCTGCAATTCGCCGTCGCGTTGAGAGCTCTGCGAACGGAGCAACAGGTTCTAGAGACAGAATCTTTCTCAGGAAACGGTATCTTGGATATACGCCATGAGTAAGTCTGTGTGAGATACGTGGTCGACGGGGTTTTCGATATGGAGGCTATTTCGCTGACGGCGTCAATCATAACCAGGCTCAAGAAAGCCGAAATCATCCCGACAGTGCTTGACGACTTTTACCCCCAGCTAGAAGTCAACGTGAAGTGGCCGTCGAACAAAACAGCCAACCTGGGCAACACCTTGAAGCCAAAGAAGCTGCAGGATGCCCCATCAATCAAGCTTGTGGACATTACGCACCACTGGTCCTCGCCCGACTTAAAATTCACAATCACCATGACGGATCCAGATGCTCCCTCTCGAGACAACCCAAAATGGTCCGAGATGTGCCACTGGATCGCCACGAATGTTTCACTCTCTTCGACTCAGTGGCTGCAGAGCAAGCCGGCGGACGTTATCACGTACAAACCGCCAGGACCCCCGCCGAAGACGGGGAAACACAGATACGTGCTTGTCGCGTACGCACCCTCGAACATGACCACTACACCCCTAAATCTAACGGTGCCTGAAAATCGGCAACACTGGGGCTTTGGAAATGAAGGGAAAGGGGTGAGGGATTGGGCGGAGCAAAACGGTTTGGTTCCAGTGGGCGCCAACTTCATCTACGCAAAAAACAAAAAGCAATGATTCGCAATTGCAGAATCGTCGAGTCCGTTAAACGATATCAAGTGCGTAACGCGTTCGAAAATTTCTCGACCAAAAAATCCGACGAATGTCTGGCCCCTTTAAGCCGATGGATGGCAAAAGGCCATGAATCAGGCTGAAACGTAGAAACCCATTTCTTCTACAGATTGATACATGGCGATGAGAACCTTGAAATGGGACAGAAAGCAATCGCTCAAAACGTGACGTCGAGTTTGAAGAGCAAACTGTGCACGCACGAAACTCGAACACGTTCGTTTGCAAAATAATGCAAGACTCCGGGACACGTTTTGGTTGCTCCGCAATTCGCTGATGTCAAATGTCCTTCTAGTGCAGTTCTCCTTTCGCGTCTAGAGATCTCCGTTAAGTGGAAACTTTTCCCCCTTGTTCGAGTCCGAACCTATAGTGCTTCATGTTGTACTTCTATCTTTCAAGTTTACGATAAGCTTAGCTCGAGATATGCTCACGTCGAAAATGAAACTGGATCCGTCTTTCAAAATGCTGAATGGCCCTCCGCCTTCAGGGATCCAATTTCTACCATCCATTTTCTATCAGTCGCTCATTTACAGTACGAATTCTTTATGGTGATCTTTTCGTTCGCAACGTCGACCATCGAGGTCTTGAATAGACGTGGGCCGTATCCCTGCCGCGGTGAGTGAAAAAGGGGGACATGATGTTGCAAAACGACTTCCAAAGATGCAAACACGTAAGTAGTTCGGAGAGAAGACCCAGTAGATGAGGGCAGATAAAGCAGCGTAGCTTCATGGTAATACAAATGCGAGGGGTGTTCCAAAGTTCTCTATGAGCTGGTAGTCATACGATAACAGGTAAAGATTAAAAGTTGAATACATGCAAAGGATAAAGCTGAAGAGCACAATAGTATGATCACGTTAGGACAAGGAGATAGAATAGCCCAGTAAAGACCCTGGCTTAGGTGAATAAAAGAAAGCCAACCCAAGGCAGCCCAGATTTTCTGTTTCTTTATTTATCGAGACGTCTCTATTGTAATGTGGCTAAATACTTTGACAAAGAAATTGATCGCGAGACAATCGAGTTAAAATTTCGCGTTGTGGCTGATCAAGCAGTAGGAAGCTTTCATGGCTTTCTCTCCGGAGAGCGAGTGTCATTCTGAGAACTCCCAGGTGTAACAATCTCACCACTCTTCTTCTGAGAGCTGGATGCCTAGGCGGAGGCTCAAACGTGCCAGAATCATCAAAAATAAAAAATTAAAAAAAAAAATAAAATCATAATGAAAACTTGACTGATCGAACGTAGGCAGCGTTCGAGCTAATAATGCAAGCGAAT
Source organism: Verruconis gallopava (assembly GCF_000836295.1). Classification (NCBI taxonomy): domain Eukaryota; kingdom Fungi; phylum Ascomycota; class Dothideomycetes; order Venturiales; family Sympoventuriaceae; genus Verruconis; species Verruconis gallopava. Next base: position 142,013 of record NW_015622150.1, read on the forward strand.
CCTGACCAGGTCAGGTCAAAAAAGAACAAAAGGGTAGTGCCCTAAGGCTTCTTCGGTGCTGTGCTCGAAAGCAAGATGATTGACCAAGCAACTACCCCGAAGGATTAAATTTGAGAGAACTGAGTCATAACTGTCATACAACGAAGTGAACATGCGGTGAGCTGATGTGGAGACAGGTCATTGGCAGGAAAGACCGGATCCTTTGTCAGTAAGGACTAGCTCCGAGGCATACAGTGCCCAACGAGCTTCTGCTAATTGCTCATGCATAATTCTCGCGCTTGATATGTCCAGAACAGCTATGGATGGAAACATTTTGGGCCTGGCAGGCGTAATAAAAGCTGCGTGTGCGCGTTGCGATTGGGCGAATTCCGTGGCGTGTCCGTACTACCATGAACATTGCCTTTTTTGCGTTTCAATCATATGAGGAAGGAAACCAAGGGGCTGTGCTTGCCAAATGTTGGAATAGTCTTGCGAAAATTTGTTCTTTAAGATTGATAAGTTAGATTCCAGTTCAAGTGCGGAGGACGGAGGAACGCAGGCGGACTTCGGGAGTCGGACCCTGAATTTCCTCATTGGGGCAGAAGAAAGTTTCCAAGCAAAAGCACATTCGCTACTCTTGTCCAAACACATTACACAAGCTCTCTGTATTGGCGTATCCTCTCCTCTATTGCGCTTCATATTCACTCATTCCTCTTTTCGAATTGCCGGGGGCCATTGCATGCTCAGGGCTGACGTTCTCTGTTTCCCTTACGGTTCTCTACGGCCAAAACGTTGGCAATCTTTTAGCTTTCAACATCTGCCGCATTCATGTGTTTTTAATATTGTTGAAGTACTCGCTCTACGTGAATTGAAATTCGCAAATGGCATCAGCCAATTCAGCGCCTCCGGCGACCTTTACGCCGCCCGAAGATGAAAGATCCATCTTTTCGCGACGTTCGCGAAGGCAGTTGGGCATATGGGCAGCCGGCGCGGGCTTCATGCTATTCTCGGCTGCCATCACACGACGAGCTGTTGCAAGACGAAATAATTGGGCACGTCCGTTGTTTTTCTACACCAACATGGAACCCCATCTGAAACCCATCAACGGGCCACTAGAGGCACTCGAAGCCCTGAGCGTGGCCACGATAAATGCGTTCAGCTTCGGCATCATGTTTACCGGCGGCATGTTTTGGGCATTTGACATCAGCAATTTGGAGGAACTGAAGAGACGGACACGCGATAAATTGGGCTACGAGAAAGCGATTGAAGCCGAACAAATGTCGGACGGAGGAGTAACGCAGGAGCAGTGGCTCACTTCGGTGGTGGTAGACGAAGAAGAACAAAGGATAAAGGGTGCAGGCAAGACTCTTGCGCACGTCAATGACAAAATTATTGAGAGGCCAACGAAGCCCACATCACAAGAAGGGGGACCACTGGATCAGCTTGCTCAGCAGACCGCAGACTCGATGTCAAAATCAACGAAAGGCTGGATGAGCTGGTGGACAGGGAAGTGAAGTTGTCGTGCTACGAGTACAGAAAGGTGCGAGATTGATCAGACGCGTCTTCGAAAGAGATGGCACACACTCCGGCTTGAGCACCTAACCTATGAGTACGCTATTTGAGATGAGAAGGGTACTCGTTCCAGTAGAAAATGGCTGCGAAGTAATCCATTGCAAAGCTGCTAGGATTATCAGAGTCATGCTATATCACTACGGACTGATAATGCGTCGGTGCTCTTGCCTGTATTACTCAACACACACGCACGCGCACTCAAACAAAACGCCAACAGGCATGCCTCACTTCTCGAATAACCTTGAGGACAGTCTCCTATAGGAAGGCTTAAACTAAGCGGGCTCTGATAGTACATCGATCGCTTTGATTCCCTGCGCAAGAGCCACGAGTCATTATCATAACAAGACATCACAACTCCTTAACACATCTTCCCTCGCATTGTTGTGTTATGTTTCTGACTTAATTTTTCTTGTGCATGCTCCCACACGTCCATGCACGCACAGCAATCCCGTCTCTCACATAATCGTCTCATAGATCTCGTGTTTTACCAGCGTCGGCAACGCTAGTCGGCGTTTTTACGGCTCAGTTCCCTGCAGAGCCAGGTTTGACTGTTGATGTCAACGATATCCCCGCTATCTCGTACCTTAGCCTCCCTCATCGCCTTCTCGATCACGTAAGGCGGAATCGACGTCTTGTTACCAGCTCCTACAACGATGTTCCACCTCCCGCACTCTTCGTCCCACTTCCATCGCGAAACTGCTAAGTCGGTTCGGGCCATGCCGTCCTCGTCGAACCAGTCTCTCCGTTGGATGGTTTGAAACCAGGCTCCTAGCTGCACGGCCACACCTCGCTCGCGAGATCTTTCAACACCATCTTCACCGCTATCAAGCGTGAGCACGTAGCGGTCGTACTCCAAATTCGCAGGGTACGCGAGAGCAACGTCTTCCCAGACTTCTTCGTAGTCGGTCTCCCTTCCGGTCTCGGGATTCACCATCGAACCTTTTTCAAGGCTTTTGCCGTCCTCCTGCGGATGCATCCATCCAGAATCGGCAACTGGCGTTTCATCGAGAAGACTAGTCCTCGAGTCCACCCAGTGATCCCATGTGCACTTTCTCGGTGAACCGGCCGTCGATGAGCTGCGTCCCGCGAAGGCCCAATCCAGCGCCGCATCTGAAACGAGCTCGTAGCTTGTGAGTTGGTGGATTTCGCCACGCCGCGGGCGCAGCATCCGATCTTCAGACGCGGGAAGACATGATGGTGGAGCACCACCCGTCCCGTGCCTGATGCGAATATCGGTATAGTATCCCGTCCCTGATGTCAAAACGAGCGTGCTTGTCGGCTCCGACGCTTCGTCGGGCAACCAGCGGATTGAATAGCGGTGCGAGATGGACGCCATTGTTTCGAGCCAGTGAGCCCGAACCCTGGCGATCAAAACTTGCACTACGAGAAAAAGGACTTGACTGCAAGTATAGATCTTCAAAATCTAGAGAGTATTCACAGCTTCCAAAGCACTATCTGAACCTCGTCAAGATCTTTTCTTTGATCATGAAGAAACCAGCAGGTTGTATACTTTGCATCTTGTCTACGAAAGTCAAACTGTGTCACGTGAGGGCCAGTTAATCCTTATCCTCGAAGTCCGTGACTTCCAACATGGCACATTTGAGCTGTTGAAGATACGAAGCACGGCTTAGTTATGAATTCCTTCAGTCGTCACAGAGTTGCAGAATCAGCAAGGCGAAATCTGAGTAGAAATATCTCGTTGTCTCAAATACAGTCGTTACTGATAACACAATTCCTCTCGAATACAATTGTGATGACATCTAAAAGAAAGCAAGATCGCTATCGGTTTAGAATGACACCTATCTCTCTAAATTCATGGGTTTGCTGAAACGGGTGCGGGTCACCACAAGGGTTTGGACGTTGGAAAATTTGTGTTCAGCAATGTGGTCGTAAGAGGTCCTGCCAGAAGCCCGCTTCAAGAGGGGTATACACGCTTGCCAAAATCGAAACCGTGCCACTCCACGCGTAAAGTTTCTATGTAGTTCATGTCCGAAAAAGTTCGATACCAGCTCAGAATCCAGACAGCAAGAACGCTTGGGCTTTTGGTCAGCGCCTGTGTGCGAGAGGGCCTTTGTCGTTTGAAGCTTACCGTCGAAGTAATCATCCAGCCACTTCGTGGCTTTCGCACCACTGTCTGGCGATCTTCCAATGAATCGGCCAACTGTGCCCACATAACCGTCTGGTCTAAGAATCACGATTCCGACCTCGCTGCCTCTGAGACCGCCCAGCCACTTATCAGTGCAGCTCATGCATCGCGTGTCCAGGTGGGCCACGTCGTCAGCATAAACCGTGTATCTGGAATTCCGCCAAAGCTTCGGCAGCTGGTCCAGTTCAAAGTCGGCGGCGTTCATTTCCAGCACCAGTGCAAACGTGAACATGCCGCTGACAGTTGTATACCTCTCCGGCCGTGTGAATTCGTCCGACAAGGCTGCAATTGGTGGCTGCAATGTGTATGAGGCATTAGCAGCATAAGTCAACTTTCCAAGCACCGAGGTGTACGAAAGAGCATGGGCAGACAGTTCTTCCATGAACGGCTTGACCTGTTCCAAGTTCTTGACGAAGTAGTAGATCCGAAATTGGCCAAGCAAGGGGATGTCGAGTTGGATGTCGACTGGATTCGAGTCAAAATGGCGTGTTACCTTGGCTGGAGGTGGGAAACTCCCAGCTCGTAACAATCCGCGAATGCTCCCTTTCTCTTGCACGTTTAGTACGTTTGGAGGAAGGTCTGCACCATATCCAGAAGTGAATCGAGCACTTCGTTGGAAGTCATCAGAGAGCGCCTTGAGGTCACCTGACGAGAAAGTATTGGTGTGTTCATAATCGAAACCTAGCATGTCCTCGGCAACCTGTCTCCGCTCTTGCTCATACGTTTTAAGGAGACATGGTTTTGCGAGGCCCCTAATGGTCAGATTCAATTTCCATGCCAGGTTAACCGCGTCGTGAACCGCCGAGTTCATGCCTTGCGATGCATTTGGCGATTGAGTATGTGTAGCATCCCCAACGAGGAAAACTCTGCCCTCATCATCCTGAAACTTGGAGGAAATTTTTTGTCCAATCTGGTAACGGCCAAACCACTCGATATGCTGAAATCTCAACTGATAAGGCTGTATACTATTCATCAGTAGGTTGCGCATCTTCTTTACAAGAAAACAAGCTTACCTCGAAAATCTCTCGCGCGATGTTGATCACGAATTCCTGGCTAAGTTTTTCTCGTGATGCAACGTCTCTAAGCTGAGGGCTGAGCTCAATATGCAATCGTGTCATTCCCCGCTCGCGCGGCAAGACGATCATGGTGCCTGCCTCCTTATTGTGAATTACTGTTTTGGAATAAATGTCCGGAAAGTCAGTCTCGATCTCCCCATCGATCACGCCCCAGATCTGATCGTAGCTCGATCCAACCATCCTAGCGCCCATAGATTTGCGCACGTTGGAGTGTGCTCCATCGCAGCCAACTAAGTAGCTCGCAGCAAAAATCTTCTTGTCGTCCGAGTATGCAGATTTGCATAAGACTTCGATGTTCTTGTCCGGCCCATTACTCTTGTAATAATCGACAAACGTTACGTTGCGATGCACGTCCACACCGCGTTCCATCATATCCTTGAGTAGCAGATCCTCAACAAAGCCCTGATGTGCCAGCAGCAAGAAGGGATCAAGGCAATCCAACGCTTCTGGCGGATACATGGTCTCTTTTGCTATACGTTGCAACGGCTCATTCTGCCCAGACATCCAAAGTCTTATGTCGTTGACTTTCACACCTTTCAACATGATCCGGTCGGCTATGCGCATCTGTTTCAAGGTCTCGATAGTCTTCGGTTGAAGGCCGTCTGCACGTCCCGTGGCAGTTCGCTCGGACCGATTGTCGATGATCTCTGCATTAATCCCGAACCGTATGAGATGGCTCCTACATACAGCGTTAGTGCGTATCTACAGCATTTGAGCGGTTCATTTACGTCAACATTAGCCCAGTAGGACCAGCTCCTACAACAAGCACGTCACTGGGGACTGGAGGCGGCGGTGATCGGACCATGTGTCCAGTTCGCAAGGACGATTTTCGATGAAGAACCTGTTGCTCGTTTGAGCGGCCTTTAGAAGTGTGCACTGCCATGTTCGAGAGCCTATCAGACAGGTCCTGTGCCGAATCATGAGGAGTATTTATTTTGTGGTGATGTCGTATTTCGAGAGAATCTGAGGGCGAAACTGAGATATCGGACGCTGCCGACGGAAACGCATCTCTCTGCTCTCGGCTCTTTCTTCTCATGCGGAATTTCGGCATATTCAAGGCCAAAGTCACGCGAGCAGAGGAAACAGGGTTATCTTCTGCAGGAGGCTCGGGGATATCTACGACTCAGATGAGGATGCAGACGAAGAAAGACGAAGATACGAAGTGAACGAAAAGATGTGAATGAAACGGGAGGAAGGTGAACGAATTGGGAAGAGATGAGATATGAAAGGAAGAAATGAACACTCTCAGGCTAATCCTCAAGGTCATCACCATAATCATCTCTGAAGATAGTCCACTGCTCAAGTATTTTCGTGTCCATGCACGCGCAAAGTTCCGAGCTAGGGTCGAATACCTGGCGATGTGATAGGGCCGGGAACAAGGCAGTAACGGCTAGCTTTCGACGCCATGATGTCGATAGACAGGCTCTGACATCGCTCGGCGTAAATAATAAGGCGGCCCGGAAGGTTGATGGTGGGCAGATGCGAGACAATGCTCTGGCGTTGGCTGGGTGGGTCAGTCTATGCTTGGACCAGCACTATCAAGCTGGCTCTGCGGTGCCTGGCTCGACGTTGTCGCGGCCGCGTCGATTAAAGTGGTTGGAACGCCTCTCCCGCTTCCTGAATTGTTGATGATAGGCCCAAGCTTGTGAGATCACAAAAAGAAATTGTACCCACTAGTACGAGGCTGGTTGGGGGTAGTGCGAGCATTGAGGTCTGGGATTATTACAGATCACAGCGCGTGAGACAAGAAGGGAGAATCGGGCATCCATGTCCGTATCTCGCGATTTGTCTGCTACTCTTGGGCTGAGAACGATCCCAGAGATCTTTTGGCCAGGGTCGAGTTTGCGAAGCTACTACACTGGAGCCCAGAGGTTCGGCACCGTTGAGACTGCCATAACGTTGGCAGAAGTAGCCCCAAAACCTCCAGCTTTTCGCCCGTTCCTCCTGAAAGAAGAGGGAAAGCATCATAAAAGGGGCCATTCAATGGCCTTTGAGCTAGAAAGCCACACAGCTGACGAAGTTGACTTCCAGAAATGCTCCACGTGGAGAGGCAAAACCCCCTTGCAATCAATCTGCAGGTGCCACATTCCGGCACACTGGTAGGGAAAGGGATGGGGATAGGGGCTTAGCCCGCGAACCAATTATCTGTCCGGTGTGCCCGGTCCAAGTGGTGAGACGAACCTCTGTTCTTTTCAGCGCTTGCTACAAATGTGATGTTGGAGCGAACCGATGTGCTACCGTACGGATGGAACAGCTGGGTCCAGCGCTGTGTCAACCAGGAACTGACCGAGCTCTTGTTTTTTTTTGTTTGCCGATTATGTTGAGTCAACCGGCAACCCAACCGGGAGTTCGAGATGACTTCGCTACTGACCAAGAGTGAGATTCTGCCGTCAAGTCTATGCGCAGCAGGCTAGACGCCTTCCGTTCGTCGAGCCAAGTAGTCGTGGCTCAAAACGCCGTGCCATTCAGCCGTTGTTCCGGACCAGTCTGTTCCTTTGGGGTAGGGACGGCACGGATGGGCTTTTTGTCAAATGGACAGCGAGTTTGCCGCCAGAGTTGATGTGACGGGGTGCACGCTAACAAAGACACCATGCAAGTACTCCTGCAGCTGTCATAGAAAATGCCGAATGTGGAGCTCATCAGGCAATGCGCACCGGAGGTTTGTTTTTCAAAAGACGATATTTAGGAGGATTTCGGGGTTCGTCCTCGTTTGCCTTGATGGCTAGCGCTCTACGCCAATGCTCGCTTGCAGACATGTGCCGTGCTTTTTTTTTTTTTTTTTTTTGACAAGTCACACATGAGACGATGTGGCTACCACGAGGATGGTCAGAATGCTTTTTCAGGTCTCAGCAAAAGTCCGTATCGACCCGGCGTGGTCTCCGTGTTGGCCTTCCGAATGGCGCGAGGATACATCCGCTTCTAAATACTTTGAAGCTTAGTACGGCGTTTAACATGTTGGCACTCTGGCTTCACGCAATGATGGCATTCACTCCTCCCCCTGCTGTAGCCGAATCCCCGATGTATTTTACATCATGTATGCGGGGAGTAATAGGTCCCGCTTTCGTTCTGCCGTCGAGATCAGATCATTTGTCGTGCTATGCCACATTGAGCATTTCAAGTAATTAGCGTCGGTTCTTCCAAGTTGAAACAGTCCCGGGTTCACACTTTGTAGATGACGCACGGCTTCATTCCGCAGAATGCTTGCCTATCTTCGATATCGAGTCAACTTAGTTGATAAGAGTCTTGACGCAGTACATGAACGTTTTAGAAGTCAGATAATTGTAGATTTAAAGGGAAAAATTTACAAAGAAAGCTGTTTATTTCCTTTCTTTAATCTTTCTGTTCCCTTCTCCCACGGCTGTTCGTGCTCCCAGCTGAATCATTCTTAGCTGCTGCGTTGGAAGACGTCATCGTCTTGTTTCATCCTTGGTCTCGACTCGAGATCTTTGAAAATGGGCAAAAAGAGAGTCCTGGTAGGCTATGGAGTTGATATCGACGCCGTGGCTGGCTGGCTTGGGTCGTACAAAGGTGAAGACAGCGTGAGCGACATTAGTCGCGGACTCTTCGCCGGCTCCACTGGCGTTCGTCGCCTGCTCAAAATGTTCGACAAGTACAATCAAAAGGCAACGTGGTTTATTCCGGGCCACAGCCTGGAGACCTTTCCGGAGGAGTGTGCAATGATCAGGGACGCCGGGCATGAGATCGGGCTTCATGGATACAGTCACGAGAACCCAACGGCCATGAGCTTGGAGCAACAGCGAGATGTTCTTGATCACACATACAGACTGCTCACAGAATTCTGCGGAAAGCCACCAAGAGGAAGTGTGGCACCATGGGTCAGTGTTCATCTCTTCCTCTTTCTCATTCGTCGCTTGGCATGAACTGCTCGCTTGCAGCCGTTTAGCTGCGCGGGGGACGGAGACTCGATCCGGTCTTTCTAATTCAAGTCGCTTACGTCCTGCTAGTGAGTCTTATATGTCGCGCTCTCGGACAAATTGCATCTCCGTAGTCCACGTGCTTCTCTCCGTCATGCCTTGCAATGATCAACTGCACATCACGTTGGTTCGTACTGATCGGGCGAATCCAGGTGGGAATGCAGTCGCGAGGGTGCAGAACTCTTGTTGAAGTATGGTATCGAGTACGATCATAGCATGAGTCACGAAGATCATACAGCATATTGGCTAAGAACAGGCGACAAATGGACCAAGATCGATTACAACAAAAGCGCTGAGTCGTGGATGAAGCCACTTGTCAAAGGCCAGGAAACTGGCTTGGTCGAAATACCCGCAAGCTGGCATATTGACGATTTACCTCCACTCATGTTCATGAAAGCTGTTCCTAATTCGGTACGAGCATATATACATCCTGTTCCCTGCGACTGTGACTAATGCCCAGAGAGCATGGCTTCGTCAATCCTCGGGACGTGATGGAGGTTTGGAAGGATCACTTCGACTATTTCTACCGCGAATACGATGAATTCATTTTCCCAATGACGATTCATCCCGATGTCTCGGGCCGACCTCATGTGCTTCTTGCCCATGAGAGGCTGATTGAGTATATAAATAGCCACGAAGGAGTGGAGTGGGTCACGTTTTCAGAGATGTGTGAGTAACATCGTGAAAATTTTGTCATCCAGCACTGACCATGAATCAAGGCGATGATTTCAAGAGCAAAAACAAACCACCCGAAGGTGCTCTGATGCCTGCTACCCAAGACGAGGTGAAGGCAATGCTCGCAAAAGGAAAACCTGACGTATAAAGCTACAAATTGGCTTTCTGTTCCATCATGGTCTGCCAAGCGAAGAACTACACCGAGTCAGTACAGCTCGGCATTTATTCTGCTTCTGAACACTGCGCCACTTACCACGTTATTCTCGATCCTCCCGCTGTCCAAAACGACGTTGACTACAACCGGCACTGTGGCTTTGAACCCTTCAATCGTTGCCTGTTTGAGCTCTTCCGCCGTCCGCACGAAATAGCCTTTTCCACCAACGGCTTCCGCAAGCTTTTCATATCGCACCTGATGTGAAAGGGCCCATGACCTTAGCGATTTCGGTCCCGGCTGCTGGCCTTGTTTCTCCACGAATTCTTCTTTCGTTTTTGCATCGCCATGATAGATCCCACCGTTGTTCATTACAAAGATCAATATATCCATCTTGTGCCGAGCCATTGTCTCGACTTCCATGGCGCTGAAACCAAATGCAGAATCGCCCTCAAGAGCAACAATCTTCTTTCGTCGGGCGGGCCCGGAGGAAGCCTGGGCCTGTGGAGCATTGTAGGCGTCGTGAGCAGCAATCATATAAGCAAGCCCTAGTCCCATTGTCGCATAAGTCCCTGCATCGAGCCTCAGACGAGGATGCTCAACAGTGAAGATCGAACGACCGATATCCATGGTCTGAGAACCTTCCGACACGTAAACCACGCCGCCATCACCGGGGGGACTTAAGGAATGCAAAGTTTCCTTGATGATCGTAAACGCGTGTTCAAATTTTAGCGGCGAACCAGCATCCCTTGCCTTCTGAAGCGCGACCTTTTCGTTTTTTTCCTTTGTCTGTGCCAGCTTCTTGGAATAGTCAGATCCAGCAGCTTGGTACTTCCAGCCTCCCAAGGCTTCTAGAAGCTGAGGCACCGCCATGTTGATATCCCCAAGTATAGCCAGGGACGGGTCGCCTCCGTTTCTACCTAACTCTTCGGCCGAAAGATCGACCTGAATTATTTTGACGTTTGGATTCCACTTTGGTGCTTCACCATGATGAAAGATCCAATTTAGCCGCGCACCCAATACAAGAGCTACATCTGCATGTTTAAGAGCAGTCGATCTAGCGGAAGAGGTGTTCAGAGGATGAGAATCGGCTATGATGCCTTTGCCTGACGGTGATGGCAAAAAAGGGACCTTTGTTGCTTCGACGAATTTTCGAATACAGGCCTCGGCACGAGCATACGCTGCGCCTTTACCAACAACTAGAAGGGGCGCCTTGGCATTCCTCAAAACTGAAGCAGCCTGGGATATTCTGACAGGATCCACTCCTGCCGTAGGCGGTGGAGGGATCGGTGCCGTCAACGAGAGCACTTTCGCCAGGGCAGGCTTTGACCTGCCACTAATGACATCTGCAGGTAGATCAATGAACGTTGGCCCGGGCCGTCCGTACCATGCAGTTTTGTATGCATTGGCAATGGCCTTCGGGATAAAGTCGGGTGCCTGCGGGCGGATAGCAAGTTTGACGTGTGGCGTGATCACACTGATGGCATCCATCTCTTGAAACGCACCTTTGGTCGTCAGGTACGATTCGTGGCTGCCGGCTAACACAAGAAGTGGCCATGCATTTTCAGATGCATTCCCAATCTTGACAGAATTAGCTTAGCGAGAAAAAAAATTTTTTATATTCGATATGGGCTTACACCGGCCATGCCATGAAGCACTCCAGGTCCACCGACGAGAAGGCAGACGCCTGGTCGTTTAGTCAAGTAGCCATGTGCGGTAGCCGCATAGCTCGCAGCTTGCTCATTTCTGCATCCAATGTATCGTATGCCTATGTTTATTGCAGCTTCTGCAATCTCCGTGACAGGTACGCCAACTACTCCGAACAGAGTGGTAACTCCAAGCGTATGTAGTGTTTGCGCAGCGAGTTGGGCACCGGTTAAAGTATCAGAAGACATGCTTTTTGCTCTTCAGCACCAAAAAAAGTAGCTTCTTGGTCTTTTGAACATGAGAATAATGAACATTCTCGAGACATGCTCGTTCGCATGTTCTGCCAAAAGCGGAGGTGTTCTTCTTCCTCGGTCGAGTCAGCTCCTCTTCCTAGTCCTAGGATCGCTGCACCACAATACCGTACCTCAATTGGAAGGGCACAAGCTCAACGTAGAAAGTACGGTTATAAATTTCCGATCATGCCATCGATTAAGTTGGACTCACTGAACCTTCTCAGTGCAAAGATTCCTTTCCACTGCTCATTATTGTCCTGTTGCTATCGAACCTTATTGCGCAACGCTTTATTCAAGTTTGCGCTACGCACAAAATGCTGGATCGATTAAATCTTGAAAGCTATATTCAGGAGTCTGCATAGCATTTAATAGGCCAAGAGGTGTATCGCAAGCTGAGGTCAATATGCTCAAACTAGAAGACTGTTTATTCCTTTCAAGGCGGACGGTCACAGGATCTACCTTGACACGGAGAACACTAATCATAGTGAAAAATAGATTCAATCATAGATATTCATTGCTACCAAGTCGACAGATTTCTCTTGCCTTGAGCACGAAAGTAAGCATAAGGACAATCTTAAGTGTGGAAAGCATATCTTTGATCTAGGTAGACCACCTATCCTTGACTGCGAGGGGCAGTCAGAGATTGGTTAGGGAAACCGTTGCTTAGATCCTTTGCGCAATCAAGTCCGTCGAACCTGCAGCTGACTGGAGGATTAGCAGAGAACATGACCTCTCACTTATCTCTTCAGGTAGAATACGGTTTTGAGAAACTAGGCTACCGATCATCCGTTACTCAAGAAGAACGATAACTGACAGAGAAGCTTGAAATATGAGCTTGATTCATTTTCGCAGCATGCATTGACGATATTCAACTGCGCCCCAGACTTGCTTTGAATTAATTACGGAGCCGTTGCTTAAGGGGAAGACGTGAATTTAGAGAGTGGGAGCCAGCGCGGGATCTTGCGTTCATTAGTTTCACTCACACCTTGTATGAAATGGATACAGGCATAAAACACGTTTAAAAAAAACCTAGTGTTACGGAGTATTATTAAACTAAAGCTTGGTGATATCGAAATCACAATGTTTTTAATACGCTAGACTTAGTCACGACCACAGTTCGGACTCGGAAAAAGTGATTATGCGAACCAGATAAGTCAGAGCCTCCATATAAAAAACCTCTTCGACATCAAAGCTCCTAGAAATCCCTACTAGCGTTTGATAATGGAAATAAAGTTCAGGAGATACAAAACCGCATTGTGACGACATTGTGTCAGGTTGTAATTGGAAAGCTATAACCAAATGGTCGAGTATTCCCAAATCAAAAGTCAACACAGAAATAATAGTATGCGAAGCGAAACAACCCCTCACAACTGTCAACTTCATGGATCTGGAGTGTACAATAATTAAGCCTTTATTACACACTTATCTAGTAGCCAATGAACGCCGACCTTGACGCTAAATATCACATCTACCAAAGCACTTCATAACCCGGCGTGTACATAATTGCTGTTCATACATACTGACTCAACCAGCGAATGCCCTCACCGTAACCTTGCCGAAGGACGACGCTGCACATGAACACCTCGATAGGCCTAATCCCTTCGAGGGGAACCTGTCCCTTGCCAGTAGTCTGATACAAGCCCAGTACACTCCTCAGCTGCTCCTCGCTAACAGCCTCTGGATGGTCAATCTTGTTGCCCAAGATAAGGAAAGGCGTCTTGCTCAGCTCCTCCATAGCCAGAAGCGCATCGAGCTCGGCCTTCGCCTCCGGGAATCTCTCGTGGTCCTTCGCATCGACGAGGAAGACGATGCCCGAAACCTCAGGGAAGTAGTCGCGCCATAGCCTGCGCGCTTGTGCGTGACCTCCGAGATCAAAGGTGGTGAAGCGGACGTTGCCGATGGCGAGCTCTTCGCTCGTCGGATGAAGGGTTGGCTGTAGAACTGCAACGCGGTCGTTCTTTAGCATGTGCAGCAACGTGGTCTTGCCGGCATTATCAAGGCCTAGGAAGAGGAGTTTTGCGTGCTTGTTCGCAAGGCCCAAGCTGGCGAGGAGGTCACGGAACCTGTCGTCGGGACGTCAGAAAGTGGTCGCATGATGCTGTAGATCGACTTTACCATTCCCAAATCCACATCTTCCACTTGTTGTGTCCTTTGAGTAGTTCGGCGGCTCCAGGTACGTATTGCGGCAAGCGATGGAGGAGATAGGAAAGATGAGTCTCTTTGATGATGAAGGTAGCAGTGGCTATCGTGGCAAAAGGCGAAAGGACAACAATCGGATTTGCTGGTGATAGAAGACGGAAATGGCATGCCAAGACATAGAGGGGCGGGGCGGAGCGGAGAGGGGCGGGCGCTCATCCGTGGCTTCTAACCATCACTCCGGGGAGATAAGAGAACACGTTCGAAATGTGGAGAATAGAACACGGGGTTATTACTCAGCTTGAACAAGCTGTGGAGAGCCTCGGCTCCATCAAGCAAGTATTAAGTAGTAAGGGAGCGTCGGTTGCGTGGATCACTTTCTCATAATTTTGCTACAATCACTCTCGACGTTTTGGCTTTCATGTGAGTTCATTGGCTTGGTTGTACCATACAGCAGACCTTAAATCATTCATCTCATCCCAGCGAACAACTCTACCCAAGGCTCAATGTTTGTCTTCTTCGTGTCTGTGGGTTCCCTTGTCCATGTGCACCGCAATATGATCGGTCATGTACTTCTTGATGTCACCGAGGAAGAGTGCACAGATAATGCTAACACCTCCAAATGCCAATGATACGTAGTAGACGTATGGATAGCTTTTGGCATATGCAATCTGACCGGCATACACGAGCTTGTCATACGCCTCGGTGCTGTTCACCTGGGGCAGTTCCTTAAGAGTCGGCAGCAGGCCCGTGCCCGTAATGCCAATCACAGTTGCAATCTCCTCTGGTTTGGTAATTCCAAGCTCATAGCAAGCTGCGCCGAGGTACTTGACTGCATTGACAGTGAATTTCTGGACAAAGACGTTATAGTAGATCGCGTAACCGATGGCGCCACCGAGCACGCGAATGGAGAGTGTCAACGCTGCGACAGTAGCAATGAGTCTGACTTTTTGTTAGCTTGTGGTCCGCTTATGCAGAATCGATACATACTCGTCGGGGCAAATGATCGTGGATATGATACTTGCCGGAACGACGATGCCGCCAATTCCAAGGCCGGAGATGATAAGGAGAATATAGCTGAGCCAAAGATTGTCCCGGTTCAAAGCAGCAAACGCGCCGCCACCAGCCGTCATGACGCAGCAAGATACTAACATCAGCTCTCGGATACGACCTTTGGTAAACGATAGAAGAGCAAGACCGATGCAAGCACCTGCCAATATGGGGAAACCAAGGCACAAATTACGCTTGCCGACCTCCCACGGATCATGGCCGTAAACGTTGTAGCTCTGAGTAGGCCAGAACATCAGCACGGAGAAGAAGTTGCTGCCGGAGATGAAAGTTATGACAAGCGTGAGAAGCAATATGCGTGGTTCCTTAGCAATCGCGCCAGGGAACATCGGGTACTTTGCAAAAAACTTCTCATATACGCAGAAGGCAGCGATCATCACAACACCAATGACAAGCGTGGCGATAACGTGCGCGGATCCCCACTTGTACTGGTACCCTCCCCATTGGAGAGCCATCACTGGATAGAGAAATTAGCCTCAACCGAGTCGTTGTCGGATGCATGGTCGGAAACTTACTGAACATAAGGAAACCGCCAATGCTAAGGAAACCACCGACATAATCGATACGAGCTAGGACCTCGCGCCGGGTCATGCCTACGGTCATATCTCGAGGTGGAGGGTGGTAGAAAATCGCCGTCATGACAAGGCCGATAAATGCCCACACGCCACAGATGAGTCCGATCCATCGCCAGCTGCCGTAGTATGCGATCAGTTGACCCCAAAGCACAGATGGGCAGAATGGAATGATGGTGAAGACCAAAATGGACACATAAAGGCCACGCTTCTTGGTTGGTGCAAGCTCTGATGTCACAGCAAGCGAAGTGAGCTCATTGATACCTGCTCCAATGCCGGCAATAGCCATGCCGCCAATGAAGGTGTTCATATTGTGGGACGTAGAGGTGATAATGTTGCCAATGACTAGCAGTGTCGCTCCACCAATGGCAACCCACCGTCTGCCGAACAGATCGGATAGCGAGCCCACGAATGGACAAGTTGCTCCTAAAGCAAACAAGTTTGCAAGAACGAACCATGTCCATCGATCGAGACCGCCCAAATCACCGTAAACTTATTGCTTTGTTAGCGTTAAGAAATCTATAATTGCAGGCAGATTCACTCACTGTAAGGGGGCACGCCACCGTAGAGATATAGAGGGATTTGGGAGCCAGTCCTATACCACACCTGTCAAATGAGGAACATTGACGGCTACTTAGCAGTACTGACCATAGGAAAGCCATGGCGACTAAAGCCATAGCTTTCGTAAATGTCATAGGCTCATCGCCAGTGGAAAGTTGCGACTCCGCATCTCTGCTTGAATTTTCCGAGGCAAGTTGCTCGAGATGAATGACATCCTCTCGAGGCTTCTCGTTGATGTCCTGCTGGTGCGCGGCTGGCGTTGGAGTAGCCATATTTGCCGACAAGAGATGGTAAGGAAGAGCTGAGGAAATGGAACGGGACTTTGGCGAAAAGGAAGGAGGCGAGGAGATCAGACGAAGGGAACTATTTGTAGACCGTCCCCTGCGACGTCGACCCAATACCGGCCACCAGATACTCCACAAACGCACACCATCGCGACGGTAAGGAAGCTGGATGGATACACCCTCATCTCTTCCCCACAATTCGTTCGTGTGCCTCCACAAACCACCGCAGTATGGCGTCCAACGCGATATTACCCCAGCTCGCTATACCCAGGAAGGCGGATTTCCGGTGGGTTCCCGGTGGATTCCAACTTGGGCCAAGATCAACGGATCGCTGACGGCTCTCGATGACACGCACAAGCGGACAGTTCAACCACACGGATTCGCCACGCGAAGCTTGATCGTCGCTGTGCCTCCCGCACCATCGACACGGAGAACCATCCTGAATAGGCTTGACTCGAGCGAGATGTCTCGACGTCGATGTCGAAATGGACGGGTTTTAGTGATCCGCTTGTCTGAAATCAGCCTAAGTTGTAGTGGCAGCTTTTCCTCCGCGCGTGCATAGAGTCTAGATTTTGGGACTTGGTCCTTCCCGCTTTCTGGGGAAGTGGACTTTCGTGCGGGGGAACCTTGGCGAGCCGAGGTTTTTTTCCCTGACGAACATCAAGATCTTGGTTGAGCTTAAATTTTCTTGAGGGGCCCTATCCGACAGAATCGGAAAACGAATGTCGAAGTGAGGGGACAGGAAAAAAAATAAAATGCTTTGAGCATCGTCTTTTGAAGACATCGCTAGTTTTGGATGTTTGCGACATCAAGCGATGGAGGTTCTTGCGCTCAAGAAACCTTCTCTCGAAGCCTGACAAACTTTACGACTCCTCTCTTGCTGTGGCACGAATTTGAGATAATAAAAGGCGGAAATATCGAGTCGTTTAGGCGATTCTCCGGAACCCCTTGTCATTGGCCGTATCCTGAAGTACCAATGCGGGCGACGAGTTGGCGCCGGGTTCACCGCACATCCAAGCTGACTTCAAGCACGTTGGTGGCGCGGATCTTGACATGGCGTTACGTTTGCTCGGGCTAATTAACTCAATGTGAACAAGCGTGTCGACATGGAATTGAGCCCGTCGTTCTAGAGCAATGGTGTCCCTTTGATACACCAGGTGGCGGGGTATTTGAACCAGTGAGAATGAAATAAGGTGTGTCTATTTCCGTGGTCTACTTCACAGGTTGAATAGCCGTCTACGGCTATGTCAACGAAGCTAGAAGAAACGGGACAAAGGGATAGTCAGTCACTCATGTCGCCCCCCTCGCTTCCCTCACTCATCTCGACCGTCTTGATTCCCCCCTCCTACATTGAGCAAATTAGAGTAAAGTCACACAAACCCAATCAAGATTAGAAGATAGCACAATCATTGAAATTACCTTCGTCACGATTCGGTAGGACTGACGTAGATGTGCCCACTCCGACCTGTGCGATACACTTTGAGCTGGGCCAGGGACTGATAGCGTTCCTGCATTGTCTTGCACTCTGCCTTGAGATAGTCTGTCCACGTCCCCAATGGCTTCCGCCATATCAGCTGAACGCTCGTCGTCGCTGTGATGGACTCCGGCGAATGGCGGAAAGGAGCAAGGCTTTCCGTCTCCCACACACAACCATCCCACCGCTCGCTTCCGCTCATGATGAGAAGCGTGATCTTGGGTGAGAAGCCGGACATGTCAGCCCAAACTTGAAGAGCGCGCACCTTGTTCTCGCGCATCGAGCGCTGGCACTGCCACGAGCCCGGGTAGAAGTGAAAGTCTGTTTCGTTGAACTTCGAATAGTCTGGGTCCTCGACCTCCATCACGTTGGCAGACGGCAAGAGCGTGTAGCCCGGCTTGAGATGGCGCGAGAACACCATCGCGTCAATGAAGTCCAGACCCAGCTCCTGGTAGCGATCTCGACTGTGCTCCCCTTGCAAGCCAGGCCAATGCCAGCCGATCACATCGTTGCGAGGCGTTTCCAGCACCCAGGCGGCGAACTCACGCGGCGCATCACCCCCGATGCGCGCCAGATACTCTGACGGATCGAAGTTGACAAAGAAGGGCTCTAGTCTGTTGCGCACGAGGGCTGCATAGGGCTCAGATCGCGTGACACGCCGCAGCTCGAGGAGGCGCCTGCGCTCCAGCGGAATAGCCGTGGAGTCGCACAGCGTGCGGAACAAATGACAGACGTTTCGGACGGAAGCAAGCTCTGTATAGGACAGTCGGACAAATATCTCCTCGATGAGTTCTACGGGGAGACTGTCAAACGACGTCATTCTGGTGAAAAGAGGGCCTGGGGCCGACGCGAGGGAAGCGGTGGAGAAAGTGATCTTGCCCACGACGCTGGAAGACAGTGAGAGCGACGTGTAAATGAATGATGGAAGGAATTCTATTTGACTGCAAATCACGTTGGGCTTGTTTGGATGGAATGGCCCCTTGGGACAGTTGAGGATGTGTAGAGGGGTAGAGAAGCACCAGTGAAGTCTAGCTCGGAACTCCTGACGTCTGAGATAAGTTAAGCTGGCGGTGACGAATCAAGAAAAAGTCAGCCGTGAGATCCACTTGGCCCTTGGCGTGTCCAAGACAAAAAGGAAAACTCGATGCTGCATTTGGACGTGTCTCTCGATTAGCTACGTTAAGTCTCTAGAATGCTTGACGTGAAAATGCGAGCCTTCACCGTCAGGCGCGGGATGCAATCGCACTGAGGAGGATAGGACACGAGAGCAAGCGAGCGTTGGAGCGAAAATCCTCATCCACTCCCGTTCAGTCGTCGTACACGTAGAGGAAAAGCGTACAGGGGAGATTTGATGGCGATCGGTCCATGCTTTAGCGTCCTTCTACCCCTCAGCTTGACAGACGAGAAAAGGATGGCTAGCCATCGAAGCGCCCACGACAGAGGAGCTTCTCGCCTCCTTGAATGTGATGCATTTTCAGCGGCTTGAGACTGAAATGCTCTTGTGCCATTTCACTGCCATTGTCCACTTACGATGGCCTGGCGGTGCCTCTTGGTGTCGGCGGATTGGCAAGAAAACCAAGCGCCGACGCTTGTGCATGTTGACAGGACCAATGTGAGCACGGGAAACAGCGTCGGGTAAGTGTGAAAAGACATCCGCATCGAATAAGAGAGCAGCGATGAGTAGGATAAGTTATGGTGTGGCCGTGCAGGCCAGCCGAGACTGAAAGGGGAGCGACGTGACGGGCTATTTTTAGATCTAAAAATAGAAACCATGCGACGCCATAAGCACAACGCGACCACACAAGAGCCTCAAGCTGTGCCAGCGATCGAGACACCTGTACTAGGATCATCTCATTCCTTCGTGTTACTGGCTTGTCTTTCGATCTGGCGCCCGCAGAGAGCTCTCTCTCCCTCGCCGTTGGATGGGTATAACGGTGAAAGGGGGCCAAGAAAAGTGCGGCACAGCCCAAGGTACAGAAAGGCTCTGGTGGAACAGCTCAACGAGGGTGCGGGCAATGGAAAAGGGCGTAAATGCAAGGCAGTCATGGATCGATTCGAAGAGTTTTGCAAGCGAGAGGTAGTAGTGAGGATCTTGTGCTGGCGTCTTAGCGCCAGTACGCGCGAAGCGTCGAATGTCAACAACACACGGTTCAGTTCACGTCGGCGCCGATCTATTTCCTAAACAAGCACTGCTTCGAGAAAGTAGTCAACTCATGGCACGCGCGGGCCTCTCTCCCTTGTAGCTCGGCCAGAGGAACTTTCGGGACGATGCGGGCTGCTGAGAAGGACGCAGTGCGGAGATACCTCCGCCCACATCGACGCTTTGGCCTGCGCAGCAGACGGTTGGATTCTCCAGAGTCGGGCGCACAGCGGGAACGAACGACGGGAAGGATGAGCATCGCCCTCTTGAGCCAAAGCCTCGCAGCGGACAGGGAACAACAGAGGGAGCAGAGCAGATGGCGTCCGGATTAGGGAGAGGCTATTCCAAGTTGAACGATAATGCAGGATAATACACTCAAAATAGACGACTAGGACAGCAAAATGAGCTGCATATGCACAAGGAGCCAGAGCAGGAAGCAGTGGAGGGAGCCCGAGAAACCAGCGAAAGAGCGTGCGGAGTGCTGGGCGTGGTGGCACCACGAGCAGAGCGCCTGTTGCGCGTGCCAGAGTCTAGTGCGCTCTCCCCCCCAAAACTCCCCCGAAGCCCCCCCCAACACACGGGGGCACCCCCCCAAGCCCCTGCCCTAACCCCCCTCGACCGGCGGTCCTCATCAAGCTGGGTCCTGCTCTCTGCTGCCTCAGTATTTAGGCCAGGGTCCTCCTGCGTGGCTCATGCTCCCGCCCCGTTCGCCCATCTCTCCCAAACGTTCCCATCTCGCATGAGATATTAATAGCAACCACCACCACTTGATCCATCCTTAGTCGTGATTTTTCGTTTGCGAAAGTCTCGGTATCGCGACAGTGCCATCGCATCGTTGCGCACCCATTGTCTAACACTGCCCATTGCTTGCTATATACCCGCCGCTCTGCCTCCAGGCGCTCCTGCTCACCGTTCCCCTAACGTGCGCTGAAACATCAGACGACAATTTCTCACCCTCGCGCCGTCACCAGCACCGCCATCGAGCCACGCGGTGCCTCCATCGATACACGAGCTCTTCGTGTCGGGTCAGGCCTCTGCCGGTCCCCATTCACGCGTATGAACTAGCTGGCCGCGTGTCTACACCACTGCTGCAGTCATGGGTCGCAGAAAGATTGAGATCAAGGCCATCAAGGACGATCGCAACCGCTCGGTGTAGGTGCTTCTAACAAGCTCTGCTCAGCTCCGCTGCTCCAGTAGTCGCTCTCGTTGTGCCTGATACATGCTGACATTCCCCGCAGGACCTTCTTGAAGCGAAAGGGCGGCTTGTTCAAGAAGGCTTACGAGCTGTCTGTCCTTTGCCAAGTCGATGTCGCCGTCATCATCTTCGGCCACAACAAGAAGCTGTACGAGTTCTCGTCCGGTGATATCAATGAAGCGATCGGCAGGTATCAATATGTACGTCTATCAACCTCTGCTCTGAAAAGACCAGCGTCTCGCAGCCCCTTCTGGCTACCTGTTTCAAACTGTGCTGGGAGCGATTATCCATGCTAACACTCGCGTTTTTCTAGTACGGCGGCGCACACGAACACAAGGGCCCAGAGGACTTCAGAGACAAGAAGGATGGAGGCAGCGACGATGAGGACGACGACGCTGAAGAGCTGCCTCGGGAGTCGAGATCACCGCCCCACCCAACCATGGCACATCACCTTCACGGACAACCACAATTCAACCACATGGGTTCTGCCTCGCCTCCGATGCCAAATGGCGCCTTTCCACACCGCGGACCGTCGCCTCAGCCTCCTCACAATATCTCGCGTCCAGGCTCGCGGGCGCATATTCGCCAGCCAAGCCAACAACACTTGATGCCTCCACAGCACCCAGGACACATGCAAGTTTCGCAGTCTCCACCACAACCTAATTTTGCATACATGCCAAACCCACCCATATATAACCCGCAAGCGGCTGCAGGCATGCAGCAGCGCCCGCAGCCTGGTCAGGCCATGCCACCGCAGTTTCCACCGCAATTTGCCCCGCAACCTGCTCATCAGCATCCCCAGCCGCATCCGTCGCAACATCCCCAAGCACAGCACCCTCAGATTCAGCAGATCTATGCACAGGAACAACAGCGTCGATCAGTGCCGCCTCAATTTCCCCAGCAGCATCCTCCTCCGCCGCCCCCACAACAAACCCAAGAACAACGGCCGACGCCACAACCGCAGCCATCACCGCAGCCGCCTCAAAGCCAATTCAGTAGCCCCCCTCTTCCACAGCCCAAGCCACTCCCTGCAGCAGCAAAGACGCACAGCATCTTTACGCCCATCGATGACAGCAGATCTCTGCTCGCGCAGCACTGGGACAGCTCGCGAGACGATCCACCTCGATCAGACCCGCCGGTCAAAATAGAGGAACAGAGATCGCAATCCATCGATGTCGCAACGATCAATCGGAACGGATCCAACGGCATAGCGCCTCCACCGCAGCTGAACACGTCGCAGCCGCAGCCGCAACCGCAATCTCAGCCACAGCGGACGGCGTCAACACCTATCATCCCTAGTATCCACGCTCCTCACCCACCTTCGCGAACGAATAGCTTGCAGTCGAAGCCCCGTGGGCCCAGATTGACCGTCCAAATTCCAAACGAAGATGAAGAGGACGAGAAGACCACCGCAGCTACGTCACCTCAGGCCACCGCTGCTGCGACCCGAACGCCCATAGATGGCCGGCCTGGCGTCGTCCTCCCGCCTCCCTCACCCTCAGCTAGCGCCCTGCTCTCCGCGGGAGCCTCAGGACCACCGAACCCCTTTGCCAGACCGGCGCCACCTGGTGCTGTAAATGGATTTAGCAGGTCCGATATCGAGACGCCCATCTCGGCGCTGCCTAGCAGGTTTGTTTCGGATCAGCTTCTTCCTTCGCCGAGTAGTTTCTACGCGGACTGGTTTAACAGTCGCGATAATAACATGCTTCCTTCGCCGCTAACATTCCCGACGCCCGTCGCGTCCAGAGGAACGGAGCTTAGCGAAGAAGACGAGCGGAAGCGGAAATTGGACGACGCGTCCAATAATACGCCGGAGAAGCGAGTGAAGACTTAAATTGTCCTCCCCTTGGTTCGTTGGCTTTTCTCGAAGGATTACACGCTCATCTGTTGATTCCAATGGCTTTTGTTGGGCCAAAAACCACACTTCGCGATACTGCTGGATTATTTTTGTCCTTTCTTTGCTCAATTCTCGGGTTTCTACAAGTCGGATATACTACGAGCATTGGGTGGTGTTTTTTTTAACATGTCCGCTCTATCAGATGGACTACGTCGTTATGAAAGGGACGTGATCGAACTCCCTTGGAAGGGTCTGCTAATTTCTTCTCTAATGGTGTGACCTATTTAAACGAACTTTGTTCTTCGGTTTTCTTTGTTACAAGAGATTGTAGTAGTTCACCGGTCACAGCCACAAATCAGAGCTGGGCAGGCGTGATAACGCATTCAGAGGCGTTTTTGAAATCGATATATGAATTTCTTATACTACTGCTTCGCCAAAGTGCTCACGTGGCGTCCTCAATTTGTGGCACCATCCCACGGTGCTACCAGGAACTCTTTTGCACGTTCTTGAAACAACATGCTACGCATTATCCTTTCCGTTCTTTCTCATATCTTTTTTTTTCGCTGATGTATGATCTTCCATGAGCTCTCGGCGTCATCTTTGAGCGTTCGCCCCTTGGTTCAATCACTTCCCCCATCTCACGTTCATTCCTCGGCAGCAGACAAATGAACATACTGGCTCTCGCACCAAAGTGCAGGGAGAGATGCATGCTCCATCGCTCCTACAGCTGCGGACCCACGAGGCTCCGTCGGTCAGCAAACGTGCTCGGGCTCTCCAGCAACGGAACTTGGCCCCAGATCAGATCGCAAGACACGCCCAAACAGCTCAAGCAGCATCTGGAAGCAGATGCCCGCAATGGCCGGGTCGTACCTCCCCTTGCTCAGCTCGTCCCGGATGAAGGCATGCTGGGCGTGCGCAACCTCGTACCAGGTGAAGCAGACGCCGGCGTCGTTCAGCGTCTTGCGGATCAGATCCCGTCCCGCCGGCGGGACGTGCGTGTCCTTCTTGCCGAAGATCATGACGAGCTCGCCCTTGATGTCGCCCGCGCGCCGCAGGGAGTCGTCGTTCTTTCCGAGCCCCAGGCTGTGCGAGTGGATGTCCGTCGCGAAGTAGCAGACCGCGCCCTTGACGCGGGCGTCCAGCGCGCACCGGTACGCCAGGTGGCCGCCGAGACACATGCCCGTGGCGCCAATGGCGCCGGTGCACGTCGGCATGGAGAGCAGGTGGTCGACGGACAGGGTCGCGTCCTCGTCGTAAGCCTCGAGCTTCTTCTCGATCTTCCACGCGTTGCCTTGGTCCGTGCCGGGAACGTCGTACGCCAGCGGTTCCGGGCCCGTGAACTCGTGGTAGCTGCTTGGAGCGGCGCATATGTACCCGTGAGACGCGATCTGGCGCGCGAAGCGTGCGACCGGGCCGGTGACTGTGCTTGCCGTTTCAGAACGGTGACGATTCTTTGCACGGAAGGGAGAGATGGTTAAAAATTAAAGGAAAAGGAGAGAAAGAGAAGAAGAAATACAAAAAAAGGCAAGACGTGTGGTGCTTCGGTTGCACAGCACCGTAGTCAGGACTCCGTAGTCATACAAAACATATCTAATCCATGTGCACACAACGATCCACTTCCCGCACCGTCTACAAACAGAGATGCTTCAAGAGAAGACCGGGAAGGAAGCCTACCTTGGTAGATCTCGCTGAACACAACCACGCCCGGAAACTTGGCCTTCGGATAGCCGTCGATCTTCGGGTGGAAGATGAAGATTCCTGCGCGGTCGATCAGCCCAGGGCGTTTCCCTGCGGTGAACCTGGCGAGGGCGCGGGAAAAGGAAGACTAAGAAGGTAGGTAACTCTCTTACTCATGTTCCCACCCGCCTTGGTGGGCACGTCGACGTGAGACTCTTCGATGAGCATCGTTCTTGATCCGTCGCTGTCGCCGGTGCTGGTCTTTTACAGAGAAGCCGAGAAGCAGAGTGTGAAAAAGGTGTTAGGGCACCAACGGTCTTCTTACAGGTCCAATGGCTGAAGAAGCTTGAATGGCGCAGCCCCACATGGGTCCGACATAGGCTGTGAGGATACAAACAGAAGTGGGAGCAATGGCACGATCCAGGCTATGCTCAACAACAGGGAGGAGAAAATTGTCTGACATCTCAGTTCGTTTTCTTCATTCGCGATAGACATCTAGAATTGACGATTCTTTTGATCAATGAGCTGTTGCAATTCCCCATCCTAAATGGTGCCGCATATGTCATGAAAAAAAATAACGCCGAACACGTGCCTGTTTTCCCAGTCCAGAAAAACTTCCCGTTCTCTTAGCTCTATCAGAACCCATACTGCCCTCCACGCGATGCGTCATGCTTAAAAAAAACCGCAGGGCATGTAGCGCTTCCTAGGGGGGTATCATAGATGCTAAAAACGCCGCGACGTATACTCCTTCGAGAGCTACTCGAAAGCAAAATAGACCGCATTTTCCTGAACACTCAACGACTTGTGTTTGACTCCGTCTCTGTCCGTTCATCGTAAGCCCTTGCAACATCCTCCACGCCATCGTCCTCGACCTCCGAGTCACTTTCTTCCGCTTCATCGAACTCCGTTCCGGGCACGGGTTTCCAGATATTGTACTCACCCTCGATCCACCGCTTGCTTAACGGCAGGTTGTATGGGTCAAACGGGAAATAAGCGTCAAGCTGATACTGTGCATCTCCCATCTTTGCCGTTGAAGAGCGCTGGTTCTCGGCAATGATGCTAAATGCGCCGCCGGAATAATTGGCTCGTGTGAGCCGGATGCGCTTGTTCTGCTCAAGCTTTGATTCGAGGAACATCATCTGGAGCTGACGAACGACTATAGCGAATTGGTTGACGATGGGCTGTGCGCAAACTTTGAGGGGGTTGAGTCTCGACTTGATATTTTCACGAAAGGTGTCGACGACACCACGTGACCAAGTAAGGTTGTTGACGTCGAATTCATCTTCGTCGAATTCATTGGCGGTGAGATCGCGCCAACGGAAGCAGAAGACGTACATGACGCATTGGAAGATAGTGTAGTATGGTCCAAATCGATCGACATCAGGACGGCAGTTATCATTTTTTTCGTGAAGCTCACGCAGTCGATTCATTTCTTTGCTGAGGGTGTAAAATGTATGCTCGATAGTGTCGCGGGAGAGGCGGGCTCCACGAGCAATGAAGCTGGCCAGATACGCCGCTGCCGAGCGACGGATCATCTTGTTGGCATCCCGGTCGGTAAGAACGCCTATGAGGGATTGAACAAACCGCTCGCTCAGTTCCTCCGTGGTTTGTGCGTAATGGAAGAGCAAAAATTGAGCAAAGCGTGATTTATTCGTGGGAAGAATCATACGGGAAAACATGCCAAACATCTGGTCCAAAACGGCCTTCTGTTCTTGGATATCCGCCTTTGAAAAGTCGAATGATGGCTGAAAGTGGTTGAACATGAGTTCCATGATCAGATCCAGCTTTGCAATCTGTTGTTTGATCTCGTGAAGCCGTTTTTGATTTGGATCATCGAATTCATCCACTACTGACTCCTCGTCATCGCTGTCTAGGTCATCTTCATCGTCATCTTCTAAATCCTTGTCTTTGTTCATCAGCTTTGCGATCTCCTCTGCCAGATTCTGCCCTAGATGCTCTTCCAGCTCGTCCTCAAAATCTTCAATGTTGTCTTGCATTTGGGTATCCAATACAGTGAGCTTGTCGAAGATCAACGCAACGATATCTGCTTTGATGAACGGGGCGTATGATGCTACGCGGAGGATGTTCTTGACATAGTTCATATGTTCCTCTAGTGTGTCAGCGGAGTGCGGAAAGCTCTGGTTGAGCACAGCCTGCAATTCGTTGATTACGGAAGGCACTTTTTGAAGTATGTGCTGTATCGTGTCGTGTATCCGCTGAAGCATGTCCGAGTATGTAACCCTCTCCTCTTTCGGAAGCTTTCCGTGGCGTGGCTGAAGTGTCATGAACTTGTCCACGAGGGATTCGAGAATCTCATGCGCGTAACCACCGTACGTTGTAATCAAGTTGGCCAGAAGCCGCTGGTACAGCTTCACAAATTCTTCGTCTCTGCCCAGCCACTTCATCTGCGTGATTGCCTGGACTAAAGCAGAGCCTCTTCTGCCAATTACCCCGCAAAACCCGGTAATGGCAATCATATACCGCTTGAGCAATGATGAAGAAGGTGCCTCCGCTGCATCTGGCTTGGTGGTCAAGATCTCGCGTAGGCCGTCGTACAGCGCGTCCTCGCCCATTGAGTGTTTGTCTAGCGCCCGCCTGACCTCCTCCCTCACGAGTGACAATGTCTTATTGTCATCCCAATTTTTTAGCGTGAACACCGTGTTCTCAGATTTGAAGTCCACCTTCTTTGGTCGTTTAGCAGCCCGCTGGCTAGCCAAGGGAGACGTCGAGGTTGCCTCAAGATCGCTCAGTGAGCGTTTCAGGACGGGCTTAACGTCCGGCGTCATCACGGGAGCGACGGACATCTTATCGGTCTACAGTGTGACGAACATATCTATGTTTGAAATCGGTCTAGAAATGAAGACAGTGGGGGCATCGGGGTTAAAGTAGAAAGATTTGGCAAAAAAAAGTTGCAGTGTGGGGCGGTGTCGTGTGGTGAAGGCAAGAGGCACGTATCCGTGCACGACGCGAGTTCCGAAGTTTAGCCGACTATCCTAACATGGGATTCGAACCCTTTTTCGCTATGCAGTTTGTAAAGCTTTCCGCTTCAACAAACACCCTGATGAGACGCATTCCAGCTCACAGGGGAGTTGAATTCCTCGAACTTTCATCTGCTCTTGACAATAATACAATACATCTCGCCGCATGACCCTCCAGGCAAGTAGTTCATGCGGGTCCGACCCGGTTAACAACATGCCCAGGCAGCAGTCCGTCTAGAAGGATAATAGTACGGCCATAAAGACGCTTGAGCATCGGCATAGTCTTGCATATGCCAGTTGTGGAGCACGGAGAGCACGCTATGGATGTATATCTGGTCTCATTTCACAAATCTGCAGACAGCATAACATGCATGCGTGTGATTCTTTCATAACCTCGTTACGTCTTGTATTGGTTGTGCTTACAAAACTATGACTGAAAGATGGATTGCATGGGCTAGCGTGCGAAATCATTCAACCATACTCTTCTCACTTAGAGCCTGAGCGACTAACAGTCTGCTGCCGGATAAGGACTCCAAATTGAGGCATTAGTTCTCTCTGATGAGCATCGAAGCTCAGGAGTCGTTCCCACAGCAACACCATCGGTTGCCTCACATACATCTCTTCCAATGCTAATGCGCCCTATCTTGAGTTCAAGCCCAAGGGATCTTTTGCGGTTCCTCTTCCAACTGTTCGTTGAGGCGTGGTCCTAACTGGCGCGGATGGAGACCAAATCCCTTTCGTTCCCGACAAGCCAAGTGGATTGGAACCAGTCGCTGCCCGGGGACCACTCGCGCCTGTGGCGTCTTTTATAGCATTGCCGTAACTAAACAAACCTTGTTAGTTGGTGACAAGCGTGTTGAACTGCTTGGATAGTTTGGACACGACAGCAAAGGTATGGATCAAAAATTAAAAAAGCACAAAAAAAGCTGGAGCCCCACCTTCGGACACTATCCGCCCATCCTCTTGTAGTTCCTGTAACGCTGTTGCCGATGCCTCTTCCTGTGCCTGATACGCCGTTGCCGACTGCATTCACAGCGCCGCCAGCCGCGTTTCCTGCTCCAGCTACCCAACCTTGTACCTTTCTCGAGATCCAGTTGTCGTTCGAAGCCATGTTCTGAAATTTGGGAAAGTGCACGAATGACTATGGGATCGAGACGGCTCTGCAGAAATCCGGGCATGAATTTATTGTGCATATAACTACAGCGTTCGCCACTTTATCCAAATCAAGTAGCCATCCCTGTTGCTTCACGTCATGTGTATGCCTCAGGCTGTAACACGACAGGGCGCGAGGCCGCCAAGAAGTTCTAAGGCGTTTCACTCGTCATCCCTGTTCACGATGCTAGTCCTGAAACAGAAAGCAACATGTGTGCATCTTCGAGGACATCTCACTGTACAGATAGCATGGCAATTTCTTTCCGTTGAGAATTCGATCATGGACCTCGACAGGCTCAACCCGCGCCTCGCAGGGACGAGGCATCGGCAGGCTCAGGATGCTCGGAAGATGCAGACGATCGTCGAGGAGCGGCTCAACAAGAAGGGGCTGAGCGTGCCGCCGTATGAATTCCTCGAATTGATCGGGAAAGGCGCCTATGGACGCGTTTACAAAAGGTGGGAGTCACCTGTTTTCCTCTCTGTACGCTGCATGCTGACCTCAAACCCAGCAAAAACCGCGAGACGCAGCAGGAATGCGCGGTTAAGATTATCGAGGTGGATCAGCAGGATTATCGCGCAGGTCTAGAGGGCAAAGATGAGACTATCAAGGACTTCATACGCGAAACTAGTATTCTAAAGACCCTGAAAGACAACAAAGCTCGAAATGTCAACCAGATTTTCGATGCTTTTAGCGTTGATACGCAACTATGGATCGTCAGTGAGTACTGCCCCGGTGGTAGTCTCACGACCCTGATGAAAGCGTGCAATCCACCTGGGTTAGCCGAAAATTTTGTCATCCCCATTGCCAGGGAAGTCGCTATTGCCTTGAAGTACGTTCACGATGCTGGCATCGTACATCGCGACATCAAGTGCGCCAACATTCTTGTGACGGAAGATGGCCGGATCCAACTCTGCGACTTTGGCATTTCAGGTGTGCTCGAAAATCAGGTCTCGAAACGTACAACCATCATAGGCACCCCCCACTGGATGGCACCAGAGATTGTGGAGCATCTTGGATCAGAGTTTCCTGGCGTGAGCTATGGTGCTGAGATCGACTGTTGGGCTTATGGCTGCATGGTCTTCGAAATGGCGACTGGACGACCTCCAAACTCTAATGTGCCACCGCACAAACTTGGAATTACACTGAATATACGAGCCCCTAGATTAGATCCAACGAAATATCCGGAAGCGTTATGTGACTTTACCGCGTTTTGTCTTGAGCAGAAACCGGAGCAAAGGCCGAATGCATCTCAAATCATGACTCACCCTTATATTTTTAACACTGAGGAACAATATCCAACTAGTAGTATCACCAAACTAATTGAGAATTTTGCGATATGGGAACAGGAAGGCGGTCAGCGTAGCTCATTATTTGATCCAAACTTGGGAGCTCAAGGTCCAGAACAGCTAGACTCGTATGCTACAGAAGAGGAGTGGAACTTCAGTACAACGGCAGACTTTGACCGCAGAATATCTATGCAATTTGATGAGAACTTCGATATCAACAACGCAGGTAGCGGCGGAGGTGCAGGCCGAGCTTTCAACTTTCTAGAAGAGCAGAGAAGCAAAAGAGGCGAAGCTGCACTAAATCGACTTTTTGATCAAAATTCCACTCCCTACGCGTATGGCGAGCGACGAGGATCAGATCTGCCTCTTCGTGATTATCAAGACATGTCAACTGGAAATCGAGAGACGATGATCAACCTAGATGACATTGGCATGCCGGACTTCAACCTTCCGAACTTATCTTTGCTGGATCCTCCCACTTTGCGACCGAATAGAAAGCGTATTGACAGCGATACCAGCAGTGAGGGAGCGCCATTCCAGACGGCACGTCGAACGACGCAGGATTGGACATCTGGATTTGCGAGTCAACCACCAAATGATGACAAGAAGCCGAGACCGCCAACTATGGCTTGGAGCTTTGCGGCTGCGCAACAAGAAGCGAACGGAGACATACCAGATACATCGGATGTGATCACGCCCCCAGCAGTCATCCATGAGACGGCACGCAAATCTAGCCTAAAGCCAACCGATCATGCTGCAAAGCGGGGCACGATGGCCTGGAGCTTCGCAGAAGCACAGTCTGAGGCAAACAAAATGACATCGAAGCACCATATGTCGCTCACGGCTCATGATGCAATCCTTGAGCCTTTGCGACCAGCTCTCAGACATGCTGCAACAATGCCAGTTGCCAGCGAATTCCCTAAATCAGATCGATCTTCGTCGCCAGAGCGTGCCTCCATGATCAACCTTGATGATGCACTTGAAATCAATCTCCCTGATCTAAGTCGTCGGCCGTCGTTTGCACATTCTGCTACCGACTCTGCTGTCACAGACATGACACAGGGTGACCCATTTGATTTAGAAGAGCAGCTCGAGTTGTCACGAGAGGCGAGCCGAACTTCGCTGCACTTGAAATCACAGTCGGAGCCCACGGTAAATTTCTTAGAAGGCAAGCCTGGCAGGGATGATTCGACTAGCATGTACAACTCAGATATCGACACGTCGACTCACAATCGCAGCTCGAGCCTGAATCAATCCGACCGCTCTGATAGGGATAGGAGCACATCCAGACCACCTGGTGGAGCTTCAACACGCGTACGAGCACGCAAGCCAACAGCATTGCAAAGACATCTTGCCGATCGCGCCAGAATGCCTAATAGCGGTGACAGCACAGTAGCTTCGTCACGGGGTGGAAGCATGGATTCAACAGGCAGCATTATACCGATAGGAGGCCATGCACATAATCTTAGCTTTGGCGCTTCAGACGAAGAGCTTCGCAAAGAAGAGACGGCATTATGGAGTCAAGTTCGCTCACGACATCACCGCCAAAAAACGTCGGACGGAGCATCGACGATTGCATCGAACGCAAGCCGAAGTGATAGCGATGGGATCACGATGCGTCCATCCTCGCGACCGTCACGGATAATGGGTAATTGGAAACCTTCAAAAGGCTCTGACGGTTACATCCTACCATACGAACCGGACAAGCGACTACTGCTGCCCGATCCCCCGGAAGACCTGGCGATACGTGAATTTAGCAGGCTGTGGTTCAATTTACAAGCTATGAGCAGTCAGAATGCAGACCTGCTAGAAAAGGAGTATGGCGGTACAATTGACGACGCCGAGCTGGAAGCTGAGTTCGGACCCAGGGCGTTGTGGGCTGCAGTGGGCGCTGGGAAGTTGCCCATTGTTGCCGGAAGCGACAGTAGTAGTGAGAATCTGAGATATAGCGAGGCGAGCACGTTAAGGGGAGATTTATAATGTACTGTATCATCTGTTAATGTTAGCAAGCCGAGGAGACAAGAATAACAGGAACTCTGGGGTCTGGCTGTGCGTCGCATGAGCTACACTTTCAAAGTCTGCCGCTTCCTTCTTGTACAAGTCACGTCCTGCATTACTAGCCATTGAGCAGCGGAAATACGCTCACTGAGATATGCAGTGCATCAAAGGGATACTTTGGATACATACGGTAACACGCTACGAAGAAGATTATGAGCACGACAGATTGCATATGCTGTAAATGCGCTGATATAGAAAAGTCGCGTTGTTCTCAAACTTCATGAAGGACCGATTTCGAACCCTTCTGGGGCTATCGTTAAAGTTTGCCTGTTCGTAGGATACCGCGACGCCTCTTTGTTGCTTTCCAGAACATCGTATTCCGGTAGTTCATAACCCCTTGTGTCTGTCACTTCCTGGGCTTTTGTAGTACCTTTTACGCCTGGCCAAGTCCCCAAAAAATTTTCAATTGAATGCGTTGCACGATTCCAAGCCTAACCCACCCTCTTTGCCTTGCTGAGCCAGGGTTGTAGGCCCTCCTGCGACCGCATGATTACGGTAGCCTCAACATATCACCATAAACTGTCTTCGGCTGAAGGCCTAAAACCAAGGAGAACATGCCTTCGCAACCCGAATTGACTATCCTTCGCCTGATCTATCAACCAAACTCAGCTAGAGAGGTGATCTGGGTTTACGATCCCAAATAAATTTGTAAAATCTGCTGTTTGAGCTGAGCATCGCTTAATTTCAGTCTCAACAGCAAGATTCCTCATGAAAAGCGAGTGGACAAGCTGTTCGTCCTGGTGAGCGCGATCTAGACCAACCATTACTATGGCAGGCTTCCTTAGCCTCACACCAATAGAACAGCGTTCACGCAACCGTCGTTCTCTGGATTGTTCGTGATCTGC
The DNA here is from genome assembly GCF_000836295.1 of Verruconis gallopava. Lineage (NCBI taxonomy): Eukaryota > Fungi > Ascomycota > Dothideomycetes > Venturiales > Sympoventuriaceae > Verruconis > Verruconis gallopava. The sequence goes on from NW_015622150.1 coordinate 174,751, forward strand.
GCCCAGCGACCCCAAACAACCTTACCACCAGCGGTAACCATGCCTAGCTCGCTGACATTGACTTCGATGATGGTACCTCTTGTCAGCACGCCAAGCTGGGTGTAGAGCGGATTTGACGGGTTCTTTTTGACGCTGAGGATTGGGAGCTGGACGGTGACGCCTAGCTCCTTGTGCGTGACGTTGGCCTTCTTGTAACGAAGACCGGTTGGTCGAATGAATCTTTCATACTTCACTGGGCGGCGCGTGAAGTCTGGACCCACAAACGTCGGCTTCGTGATCATGCGTTTCCACTGCATTCGTGCGTCAGTTTCCGGCTCGAGGGCAAATCTTGGGAGCGACTTACGGCTTTCTTGCTTGTCTTCTTGCCCGTCTTGACGACTTTGAAGACCTCCTCTTCGCTAATACCACGCACCTTCGGCAATGGCACACTGAACTTTGCGGCTTTCTCTTTTCTCTTTTCTTTGATCTGACTGCTAAGCGCCTTGGCGTCGTTGCCCTTTGTTCTGTCAAGCAAATACTGCGGCAGCGCTTCCTTGCTTTCTTTTTCCTCGCCGGCACCCTTGACATTCCTCTCTTCTTTGGCGCGTATCTTCTTCTTCATCTGAATCTTCTCCTTCCGCCGTGTCTCCGCATACTGCTTTGCGCGGAGACCGCGCAGGTTCTGAGCCTTGTACGAGGTTTGGTGGGCCTCACGAGCCAGTCGCTTCCTTGTGCGTTCTTCATGATCAAGACGGCGACCGTGTAACTTCCGGTGTCTCTCGATGTACTCGTTCTGAGGCATCTTGTCTGTATGTAGGTTCTGCTCTGGGAATCTTCCATGCGAAGCTTGAACGCAACATTTTTTGATGGCCCAAGACGCACTAGTGACGCATGAGGACTAGCGTTTCGGCGTAACATCGCCGCCGAGAACAAACTTCAACAACTAGCTATCTAACAACAATGTGCAGCATCCCATTCGAACCTCATGGAAAAATTGTTCCTTATGTGGCTTACTAGAATAATCTATGCAAAGTATAACGTTGCTGTGTTTGCAATTTAGAAATGATTCAGACAATTAGAACGACTTTCTCCTCACCAATCTGAAGATGGAAGTGGTGCTAACAGCAGCTAACTGCGTCGTATCATTCTAAACCACACCCTTTGCCTAGCATCTTTGATACTCGATCGCACCCCTATATCCCTAAGGCATGAACAGTGGTAAGTGTTTAGTTATGGACAGATTTCGAGAGTTGCAAGTCCAAACCAGCGGAGAGAAGCTAAGCTACCTGCTTGGAGAGGTTATTGCTTGCAGAGCCTACCACAAGCAGCAGAAAACCCTCCAAAGAATGCCTTTGCGATTTCCTCAACGATCGTGTCAGCAACCTAGTTAGATTCAAGCAGCGAAAGAGCACGGTCATTTGGAATTTTCATGGTTTCTATGACTACTGCAAACATGCCAGGGATGATCAGTGCACGTTGTTTGGAGGGCTCAACTCGCGAAAATCTCTGAAGAAAATTCGGTAGCTGTTGAATTCGGCATTTTAATTGTTTCCATTCGTTTTTTACACATAATCTGCATGAATCCACTGTCCTCCCGATCAGCCTATGAGCCAGAACCAGATCTTTGCAAATGTTCTTCTCGACTGTCTATGCAACAATGGTTCAACGTAGTGTATACAACAAGTAAACCCAGAGTACGCGCCACAATGCCAAATCTTGGCTTGAACCATTTGCCCTTTTTAAAAGGTACCCTTAAAAGGCAGCGCGTAGCTCAAAAAAGCAAATGCGGAGCATTTTGATGAGCCTATGCTTAAATCTCGCTGATTGCAATCAAGGTCATACCCAGCTTCTCGTCTGTCTCAGGCTCCGGAGTAGCTTCTCGTCTCACCTCCGCCTCTGGCTCTGGAAGAGCCTCTCGCTTGACTGGAGGTCTCGGTTGGCCGTTTGGCAAAACACCATTAGCGGCGCTGTTGGCAGGCACATTGACTCCTGCATTCTGGGTGATTCCAAATGCAAGCTCAACTCTTGGCTGGGTCAGCTGGGCGTCGCGGGCGTACTGGAGGGCGGCTCGAAAGCCATCGATGTCGCGCTTGACCTTCTCTGCAAGCGCTGTGGACTCTCTCTTGCTCTTTCTCACCATCTTCTCGGGTTCTGCAACAGCCGGCGCATCCTCGACGACGACGTATCGTTTCGCTTTAGCCATGTTAGGATATCTATTGCTCGCGATGGCATGGGAGATGTATTCAGCAGGCAATTGATTGGCGTCTCCGGAGAGCCCAGGTGCAACATTGACGTTTGGCACGGCATCGCCGTCGTCTACAGACGCCGCAGAGACCAGAGGCGAGGAGATGCCCTCAGGCTTGGTGCTAGGCGTGCTGCTTGGGGTTGCTGCTGCCGCAGACGGGGTGGCCTCACCTGGTCGAGTTGCTGCTTCACCACCGCCTGAAGCGGCCGGGGCAGCTTGGCCAGCTGGTACAGCGCCATTTTGAGCACCGGTGGAGAGAGTTTGAAGCACCTCGGATGCTCGTTCAGGGCTTCCACCGAATGATATTTCACCATCACCGACTACCAGTGCTGGAGAGTATGCTCCAAGATTTATGTTGAGTGGAAGAGCGGAAACGGAGAGAGCAGCAAGGGCTGCGAAGAGGAGTCTTTGAGTATACATCTCGAGTGACTCACGAGAGTGATATCGTACAGCGCGATGCAAAGGAGTTGAACGAATGCCCAGCTAGCTCGTTCGGCAGGAGAAGTATTAAAGTAATGACGTTATCGTACCAGCGACAGATTCAGTAAACAAATCAAAGATGCTTCACGGAAGCTCGAAAAGAGAATGGAAAGGACCCGGCACTGCGAAGTCTAGAGACGATTGTAGGTGATGATGATGATGGAGAAAAAAATCACACCACTCGACGGCTTATTCCCATCCTTAAGAATGTTTTCGAGGGCCCTCTTTCAGCGCAAGTAAAATCATACTCCTGAGTAGTCACTCTATACGATGCCACTGGCTTGTCTTCTCGAAACATACACTGCGACTCTTGCCAAGCTCGTACCCATGAAGCCCAGACTTTAGCACGTACTTCTTGTGAAGGTAAGCTCAGCTCGATATGCGTGTATTCGCACATATGTTGATACTTTTTTCGACTTTGCAACAGCCAAGACATTCGCACTATTCAGCACAGAAAGGAGAAGGTAGAATCGTCAGACGGCTTGGCTAAGCGGCAGAAACGTGCTCGAGGCACGAGGTGCGCAGGTCGAGCCTCTGGGCACGTGTTTCATGTCGAGCCAAGAATCCCCTCTTGGAAATCAGCGACGCAAAGACAAAAGCTAATACAGACTTTGTCTTGCACGGCATTCTTGGCTAGTGAGGAGTCCGTCTTGTGGGTAGTAGATCGTGAGCATCCGACGGCTTAGGGACAGCCATCTAGTGGACTGGGAAGTGTCTCGACGCTGAACCCACTTCTCCAGATTTTGCACGAACATTGCTCTGGGTAAAAATGCCAATAGTCCTTCAATTCTTGGTATGTCTTCCCCAGGTCAAGAACCTTGGAACTTCCGTTTTCAAGAGAGGACAGTTGCTTGACTTTGCTTGCAGTCATGCTAGAGTTATAGCAGCAGAATGTTATGGTTTACCCTGACACATGAGGTTAAATTGTGACACATCGCAAGCAGGTCTTGAGAAGGCCAAAGCTGCTGTTTATCTTTATTTTTCACTCTCAGGTCGTCTGGAGGGAGATTTACTCACGATGTCAAGCGGCATAGCCGCGTTCCAAATCAGAAGCTTCTACCGGGCTTACGATCACTTGCAAGGGCAAGAGGTAGGGTACAATCTTGGTACCAAGCAACGGTTCAGCATCTCCAGAAACACATTTGTTTGAATCACTGCATGATTTACACAACAGCATGCTTGTCAGTCTTGAAAATATTGGCATAGCACGTTCCATATCTTGTGCCTCCACACCCTCAATGGCAGCTCTACATAACGGATCTTGCAGCAGCCTTGACGCGTCCAAAATCCATCCCTGCTCATTGTTTGCACGAGAAGCGTTACAAGTGACTTGGTGATGGGTGCCACTGCTTCAACCGCCACACTATTATTCGAAACAGAAGTTCACGTTGGCCAGCATGAATGTTGAGCCGCTTCGCTTACAACTTCGTTCTCCGAGAAAGCCAAACGGGTGTAAATTTCATTTTCAACCCTTCAACTGACCATCAGCTCTTTTCTCCGGCAGCAAGACCGGCAGTGCAATGCTCATCCCTCCATCTCCTCGTCTTCATCTTCGTCCTCCCATCCGTCTTGGCCCTCCTCACCAGCTTCCTCCCCGTCACTGCTATCCTCATCGCTGCTCTCCTCAACTCCGACAAATCTTTCCTCAACCTCTGCATCGCCTTCTTTTCCAAAGATACCCTCCCTCACTCTTCCTGCGAATACGCTTCGAACGGCTTTGTTTGTGCTAGTGTCCCAAACTTTGACATCACCTTTGCTTCCTGCAACGGCCAATCTAAATCCCACTTCCTGGTCTGGTGCAAAACTCGTGGCAAAAACTTGACCAACACCAAGATCACGTGATACAACCATGGACGGGCCGGCGGCTGGATCAATGTTCCACAGTTTAGTCTGTTTGTCTGCTGAGCCCGTGACTAGAAACCCTGGGATAATGGGATTGACGTCGAACGTGGTGATAGCTTTGTCGTGTGCTTGTAAGGTCCATAATGGCTTTGTCTTCGAAATATCTGTGGGCGCCACCCGAGCATCGTGGTAATGAATGACACCATTTTCTGTCGACACCTGCGAAGATAAAAGTAAGCCTCCAACCCTGACAATCGCTTGGGAAAACATACGTAGAAGAAGAAGGGATCATGAGGGTTCCATCGCACGCTTTCCACATCGCTCTCGACACCCCAGCGGCGAACCTCTCCATCTGGCGCACGCATGTCCGCCAGCACAACAGTTCGATCGTAACTTCCACTTAACAAACCCGTCGTATCCTTTGGGTTCCATGCTATTGAGCATACTTTGTCCGTGTGCCAGCTATACGACTTAGCACATTGCGTCGTACTCAGATCCCACAGTTTAACTGTTGTGTCCGCGGACGCAGACGCCAGCAGCTGGCTGTGCTGTCTGTTTGCTGCCAAAGATAACACAGCATCAACATGGTGATTTTCATTAGGCTTCTTCGACTTCTTCTTCTTCTTTTTCTTCTTTGACTTGTCCACTTCCGTCGCCGATTCTGAAACCTGGCCAAGGACGGCATTGGGGTACATGCTGTCAACGACGTCCAGATCCCAAATTTCGATCTCCGGGTCCATGGTTCCTACAGCGACGAAATTGGCCTTCCCACCTTCGTTTGCCTCGCGGCCAACGCCGTAGTTTAGCCATTCCACCGTCAAAGGTATAGCTGGGAGCATGATATCGTGATGTACATATAGATTATCGGCCTCATCCTCGTATACATATACTTCAAGGTGTGCAACCTCATCTTCTATCCGCGCAGCAAGAAGCAGGTTATCGGTGTCCATGATCTCAAGCTCTTCTCGCTCCGAGTCTGAGTCCTCGCCATCTTTGAGTGTGATGTATGGATCGTCGTCGTTGGATTCATAATAAGCAAGAGACTTGATATTAGAGAACATGCCCAGAACATTCTTTGTACCGTCTTCGTCTTCCTCGTCGTTGTCATAGTTGTCCAAATCGTACTCTTTCAAATCGTCATCCACGTCTTCCTTCTGATCGCTCGACTTTTTTTTCGACTTTGCATTTTTAGCAGCGCCGTTCGCCTGTTCAGTGCCTGTTACTTCTTCCTCGACTTCCTCGGCTTCCTGAGCTTCCTCTAACTCTGCTTGTGCATCGTCCAGTTGTAGTTTTGCGAGTTTCGCTATTCGTGAGTATTCCTCGCCGTCAAAGACAGCCTTGGTGGGGAACTGCGCCGCCTGGCCTCGCGGCACCCACGTTGCTGCAGTGACTATTGACATATCTGCAGGCGTCTAAATCATGCGCCCGCTTTGGGAAACTCAAAAAATTCAACTTAAAAGGCTGTGCAGAGCCCAGGAATAGCGTACAAAAGTTTTGCGGCGAGATTTCCTGGTCTGGAAATTTTCTTGTGACGCAGGTGGAAGGTTTCCGCGCTCGAAGTGGGAAACTTCGAATATTGTTTACACCATCGACTTTCCACCGACTGCGCCCACGACAAACCAGTGCGCCGCCCATTTGGACCTTGCTTACTTTTCACAAAATCCTCCTTTCTTCAAATATGAACGGCGAAAGCAGTCCAAAGCGGCGCAAGTTGGAAGACGGCCGCTCAGCGCCGCCTTCACGCGAGGCGACCCCATCCGTTCGCGCAGAAATCCAGCACCGATACCTGCCCTCCAGCAAACGGACATTTGTCTCACAAACTCACCGCATAGGCCGTGATGGCACTCCTCAGCCTCATCAACATGAGTTCGACGGACCTGAGCCAGGCGTGGACTTGGAAGACTCGATTGCATTGGATAGAGACTGGTATGGCGCCGAAGAAAATGGCGGACATGCCTTCGGTGATGAGACGCATAATCCCTTTGGTGGTTTCGAGAATACGTACTTAGACCAGCAGAAGGAAGCTGCGATGCTGGAAAAGAAGAGATCACGCAGAGGAGATTTACGGGCCAGGCAGAGGCAGAAGGAAAACGAAATGTGGGAAACGAACCGTATGCTGGGATCTGGTGTTGCGCAGCGGAGGGAACTAGATGACGATTTCCTTGAAGATCAAGAGGATGTACGGGTCCATATATTGGTGCATGATCTGAAGCCGCCATTTTTAGATGGCAGAAAAGTATTTACGAAGCAACTCGACCCCATTTCAGCAGTGAGAGATCCGCAGAGTGATATGGCAGTAATCGCGAGGAAAGGCAGCAGAGTTGTCAAGGAACGGCGACAACAGAGGGAAAGGCAACGAGCAGCGCAGGAAGCAACTAATCTGAAAGGCACCATCTTGGGTAACGTGATGGGCGTCAAGAATGAGGAAGATACCGACAGTGCAGCACCTATGGGCGACGAAGAAGGATCTAAGGGAAACAGCAAGTTTGCCGAACATATGAAGACGAACGACGGGCAGAGCAGCTTCAGTCGAAGCAAGACGCTAAGAGAGCAAAGACAATACCTGCCTGCGTTCGCCATGCGCGAAGAATTGCTCCGTGTGATACGAGACAACCAAGTAACGATAGTAGTCGGCCAGACGGGTTCAGGAAAGACGACACAGCTCACTCAATTTCTTTACGAAGACGGGTATGGCAAAAGAGGACTGATAGGTTGTACACAACCCCGACGTGTGGCCGCAATGAGTGTCGCCAAGCGCGTCAGCGAGGAGATGGAGTGCAAGCTCGGAGGTCTGGTTGGTTATGCGATCCGTTTCGAGGACTGCACCAGTGACGAAACTGTCATCAAGTACATGACTGATGGTGTCTTATTGCGTGAGTCAATAACAGAACGCGATCTGGACAAGTACTCCTGCATCATCATGGACGAGGCTCACGAACGCGCCTTAAACACCGACGTCCTTATGGGTCTGATCAAGAAAATCCTCACCCGTCGCACCGACCTCAAGCTCATTGTTACCTCGGCCACTATGAATTCTGAACGCTTCTCGCGTTTCTTCGGAGGCGCTCCGGAATTCATTATTCCCGGCCGTACTTTCCCAGTGGACGAGCAGTTCTCGCGTTCTCCTTGCGAGGACTATGTTGATGCTGCTGTCCGCCAAGTACTTGCCATTCACGTTTCCCAGGGCCCAGGTGATATTCTAGTCTTCATGACGGGGCAAGAGGACATCGAAACAACATGCGAGCTTATAGAAGAGCGCCTGAAACTTCTCAACGATCCTCCGGAGTTGCTCATTTTACCGATCTACAGTCAAATGCCCGCGGACTTGCAAGCCAAGATTTTTGATAAGGCACCCCCAGGCGTTCGCAAAGTCGTTGTGGCGACAAACATTGCGGAGACTAGTTTGACAGTCGATGGCATCATGTACGTTGTCGATTCAGGATACTGCAAGCTTAAAGTATACAATCCCAAAATGGGCATGGATACTTTGCAAATCACACCCATATCACAAGCCAACGCATCGCAGCGAGCTGGCCGTGCCGGCAGAACAGGACCGGGAAAGTGCTTCCATTTGTTTACTCAGCGAGCATTCCAGGACGAAATGTACATTCAGACGATTCCTGAACTACAACGCACAAACCTTTCCAGCACAGTTTTGTTGCTCAAGTCATTGGGAGTAAGAGATCTGCTTGACTTCGACTTTATGGACCCACCTCCTCAAGACGTACTGAATACTTCACTTTTCGACCTCTGGGCCCTTGGCTGCCTCGACAATTTGGGCAACCTCACCGCCTTGGGTCGCGCCCTAACACCCTTCCCTATGGATCCCTCGCTTGCTAAATTGATCGTTATGTCCGTACAGTACGGCTGCAGTGAGGAAATGCTTACCATAGTATCCATGCTCTCTGTACCGAGCGTCTTCTATCGCCCGAAGGAGCGGCAAGAAGAATCGGATGCAGCCCGTGAGAAATTCTTCGTTCCGGAAAGCGATCACCTCACACTACTTCATGTGTACAACCAATGGCGCATGAATGGCTACTCCGATGGATGGTGTGCGCGTCACTTCTTGCATCCAAAGGGCCTGCGTCGAGCGCGCGAAATCAGAGATCAAATCGCAGACATCATGGCCAAGAACAAGATGGAACTTGTGAGCTGTGGGACGGATTGGGATGTTGCGCGTAAATGCATTTGTTCAGGGTACTTCCACCAAGCTGCCAAGGTTAAGGGTATTGGCGAGTACACCAATCTTCGTACGGGTGTTACCATTCAGCTGCATCCCACCTCTGCGCTGTACGGGCTGGGATGGTTACCAGATTACGTGGTCTACCATGAGCTCATTCTGACAAGCAAGGAGTACATGTCTTGCGTAACTAGTGTGGATGCCCATTGGCTCGCTGACCTTGGTGGTGTCTTCTATTCTGTCAGAGAGAAAGGCTATGACTCACGGGAGCGAAGGATTACAGAACATGAATTCAATCGAAAGGCGGAGCTGGAAGCTAAAATTGAAGAGGACCGGCTGAGACAGCTACAAGCGCAGGAGGAGCTAGAGAGGGGAAAGAAACAAGCAAATATAGGAAATGTAGTCAAGAAGTCAGGCGCTGTGGTCAAGAAGATAGGAGCCAGTGGTGTAGTGAAGAAAGTCGGGATCAGGAAAGGGAGAGGCTTTTGACCATGTCCCGAACGATGGCTCTATTATTCTGCTTTTCGTGAGGTGAGAGGGAAGGAACTCACATCAGGTGCGCGAGAGCATTCAAGAACTTATCAGATGCCCGTGAGCTTCCTTTTCTAAGGTGCCCTTTTCGCACTGTCGATTTCCCGTCACATAGGTGGATGCCACCAAATCGGTGGTTTTCCCGAAGAAAATGATGAGAATATAATGAAATGTTCCGCAAGTGAAATCCCGTCTGCAGTTGATCTTCGTCGTCTCTCCCTCCATGAAGGGAAAATAAACCCACACGGAGCAAAAGGTTGAACCGTCACGTATCCAAATTTCGAAAGCTCCCATCGGATCTTTCATGTAAGGAATTCTATTGTAGCAAGCGAAGAAGCCTTTATTTGGGGGGATGAATTAGAGAACTATGATTTCCTCTCCTTCAGGAGGGACTTGCCACTCCTGGAACTGGTTAAGATTATATACTTTTAGTCATTACCCCGATGATCGTCCCAATGTAGGTTTACTCTTGCTACTACAAAAGGTTTCGAAAAGCGCTTGTCGAGTTCAAGAATATACATATATATATATATATATAAGTTTGTAATCCGGCATAAATCTTGATCAAGCCGTTGATGAGCACAGCGCGTTGTGTTTCTAGACACTGCTTCAGCGTTATAAACGCTCAAAAAAAAAAAAAAGGTATCCTCAGTCAAGGTTGCTCCCCTTTGCCATCTCCCATTCTTGCTTCGTCGGGTAAATGCTGATCGCTAGTGTGCTTGTCCAAATTTTCCCTCGTTAGTTTGTGACCTGACTGCAGTTTCTCGCTTTTTCGCTCGTTTCCGGACAGACTTCGGCGCGGAGCTGTTGGGATATCTGTCACGGCCAACATCTTGTCGTCTCGCAAGATTGAAGCCTCTTCTTCATTTTGAAATCTGTGCTGCTGAATGACGCTTTGTGTGTTGACGGAGTCGTCTCCAAGCTCTGCTGAAGACTCTCTGCTTGATGATGCCACGTTCGGCGGAGAGGCCTTTCCCTGGTCATGGACGTTCGATGGCGACTCCCCTGACGGCGTTCGTTTCCGCTGCGCAGGACGCATGTTGGAATGGTCTGATGTGCTTGGAGCTGCAAAACCCGCTTTTCTGCCACCGGATAGAAGTGGAGAGTGGGGTCGTGAAGGCGCAGACGACTCAAGCGAGTATTCAGACTCAAGACTCAAACTCTCGTGTCTCCTTGTTGAATCCCTGTGTTGACCCTGTGAAGACCACTTGAGTAGCATTTTCTCTAGAACAGGAGCCCTCACGGGCTTGCTAAGATAATCGTCCATGCCTGCTTTCTGACATTTCTCCTTATCTCCCTGAATGGCAGAGGCGGTCATGGCGACGATAGGAATATCTCGAACCCGCCCCTTGAAGGGTTCTGACGTCCGTATAGTATGCGTTGCTCGATAACCATCCATGATCGGCATTTGAACGTCCATTAGGATGATGTCCGGCCGAGGATGCGAGGGGGTTGGTTCCTGGAGAAGATAATCCAGCACTTCCTGCATATCAAATTAGTGGCATGTTTACAGCAGCAGGAAATCCAGCCGCAAACAGACGACTTACTTGACCGTTCCAAACTGCGCTGACACTGAATCCTAGCTTTTTGATCGTCTTTGTAGCAATCTGTTGGTTGATTGGATTGTCCTCGACCACTAGGACGTGTATTTTAGCCCTCGCTTCCGGAGCAAGATTCATGAACTCATCCGGTATTTTGTTCACCGAGGTTTGTATGGACTCGGAACGTGAAGGAGTGTCAATTTTTGTCCCAACTGGCGGTGTCGAAGGCGGTGTTCGATCTGGATCACTTGCCAAAGACATGGAAACTTCGGATTGGAGTCGATCAGGTATTGAAGAGATGTCGACGATTGCGTCCTCACCAGCCTGGTTTTGCACCTTCTTGAAGGGCAGCCAGAACCTCGCCGTTGTTCCCTGTCCCAGCTTCGACTCCAGCTCAATTTGACCGTGCATAAGTTCTACAAGGTTCTTGCTGATTGTTAAACCGAGGCCAGTTCCACCGAACCTTCGAGCCGTACTGGAGTCTGCTTGGCTGAAGGGTTTGAAAAGCTTTTTCCTGACCTCTTCCTCAATCCCAATCCCAGTGTCTCTGACTTCAAAAGAAAGCGTCGTAGTGTCTTGCGTTTCGCTGACCGTGTGAACGCTCAAGCTGATCGATCCTTGAGTGGTAAATTTAAGAGAGTTTGTGAGCAGATTTTGTATAATCTGGCGCAATCGGCCCGGGTCGCCCGTAACTTTAAAGTCTTGTGCAATACGTGGTTCGATGTAGCTCTCGTAGGTCAGGTTCTTCCGCTGGGCAGCGAAGGAAGTCATCTTGCCGATATCTCTAATCACAACAGATAGATTGAACTGCACATCTTCGATGTCTAGTCTGCCCGATTCCACCTTTGAGAAGTCCAGAATGTCATTGATGACGGTCAGCAGGCTGTTCGCCGAACGATTGATGTTTTCGGCGAACTCGCGCTGCTCGTCATTCAAGTTGGTGTCCAACAGAAGCTCACTCATGCCGATCACGCCAGCAATAGGCGTGCGGATCTCGTGGCTCATGTTCGCGAGAAACTGGCTCTTCATCTTGCTTGCTTCTTTTGCAGCTGCCTCGTTCGCCAGAAGTTTCGCGTTTGCTTTCTCCTGAGCTTTCAACTCGGCCTCTCTCCGCCGCAATTCGGTGGAGTCGACCGAAACCCAGATGATTCCATCGATAACTTTCGCGTCGGCATTGCCCTTGTCTGTGTGTTCCGCGTAGAGCGGCAGACCTCTGGTACGAAACCATCTGTCTCCACCTACGTGTGACTCGATAAATTCGTCTTTGGAACTGCCGCTCAGCAATCGATCGACGGCAGGCCTCCATGTTTCAAGTTCGACGATGTCGTCAATATGTTGACCGATGAAAGGCGCTTTGCCATGTGCAATAGGCGATTTGACCATGTTTCCTTCTAGCAGTGTAATTACGCCTTTTGTGTCAATTGCCCATAGAGTGACCTGAGCGTGCTCCATAACCCGCTGGAGTTGTTCTCGGACATTTCTAGCTTCGCGTCTTGCTTCCACAAGCTCGTGGATATCTGTGCAGGTGCCAAACCATTTTACAATCTTGCCTTTGTCGTCGAGGAAAGGTGTTGCACGGCCCAGCATCCATCGCCACTGTCCATCCGCTCTCTTGCACCTATACTCTGTAATGTATTCTTCGCCGGTTGCAAGTGAATGAGCCCAGCGAGCACTTGTGACTGGCATGTCTTCTGGGTGAAAAGCACCTCTCCAGCCTTCACCGAATGATTCTTCAACGGTGAGTCCGGTGTAGTCATACCACCTCTGTGAATACCAGTCATGAATACCCTCAGGCGTCGTCCTCCATACCATGATTGGAATCAGATTAGCAATATACTCAAATTGCTTCTCATTTTCCTCGATTTGCTCAGCAATGCGCTTGGTATATTGTGTGACATCCTTGAAAATGACGATGCCGCCGAGGAATTCGTCGCTCCCGTCATCAAAGATTGGTTCACCCAGGACTTCGAAGACAATCTTCGCCTTTGTTTTTGGATGACGCATCCCGATGCGTCGACCATCAAACCTCTTTTGACTGCGGCAGAGTTGGATGATTGGAAATTCATCCACGCTCAACTCGGATTCAAAATCCTCAGTGTACAAAGTGAATTCTGAAAGCCAATCTCGTTGGTTACTGCCCGCGAATGGAGCACCATCCGGATGCAAGGCAAGAAGTGCTTTGTTGGGAATTCCGAAAGTCTCGTCTTTCCACATTGCATATGATGGCATGTTTACGGAGTTGAGAATAGCATCCTTGAGACGACTCGCCTTTTGAAAAAGCGACCTTGAAGATCCTATATTTGCCGATGGAGGACCGAGGGGAGGAAATGTAGGAGTTGATATTAAAGGAGAGGGCGTTGTAGAGCTACCTGTGCTGGAAATTGTGCCTGCGACGGACCGTTTTCCTGAAGAGCTGGAGCTTGAGGAACCAAGAGGGCGAGGGCTTAAGGTCGTACTTCGATTAACGGTACGTCTAGTGGTCTTCGCTGTCTGAGCAGAAGTTTGTGCGGTCTGCGAATTAGTAAATGTCAACGTGTGATAAGAAACATCGTCAATCGACCATGTTGACACAATCATGTTTGCCTGAAGCGTGCTGTCGTCAGCACTCCGCACCGGTTGGCCATTCTTGTTGGCAGTGGGAGATCGCTCGCGAAACGATGTGATGATCACTTCGACAGAAGAATCAATAACAGTTGCAGGGCTGGAGGCCGAGGGATTCTGCCGAAGCGACTCCTGTTCTCGTCCTAAGGAGTCTGCAGGTCTCGCCGCATGGTTCGCTGTCGGGGTACTATCGCCGCTGCGAATTGTCGAACCGCTGGCGGCGCCAGATTTGTCTCCGTCTAAAGCTGCTTGTCGATCTGTCGCAGCCTGCTGTCCAGACTGGACGATTCCGTCCAGAAAGTCCTAACACAGTTCTTAGCCAAAGAATCGAGCAATCGAGCGGCGGAACAAAGACGTACATCCCAGCTAATGAGGATAGGCGATCCGTGAACCAGAATCTCAATGCCCAGCTGTGACATATGGCTCCCCTGCAGCACGTCGGTAACAGTTGCGACAGGGCCGTCGTCGTTTGCTAGCTCGCTAGGGTCGATGCCCAAGAGTCTTCCCATAGCTTCGTTGGCAGCCACGACCGCCTTCAGCGAATCCAGGACCAATACGGGCATGGGAAGATATTGCAACGCTGTCAGCGCCACGATTGTATTGGACGAGGCGTTCGCCAGTGCAGCCGAAGAGGCGACGCTGCGGAGAGATGTCGGCGACTGCGAGCCATCTGGACGTATGTCGAAGTAACTGTCAACGTTTGCGGTGCCGATTGGATGCTGCGAGGACCCAGGAGACACTGCAAGATTTGCTGCCAGTAGATTCGCATCGCCAGTCAGCAGGCGATCCTGGCGCATATCGCTTCTACCACGGCGTGTTCCACCCGGCCCAAGTCATGGATGCCGCGGAGAGGACGACCACGTGCTGGCGAGAAGAAGCAGAACCCAGGTACTCCGAAGCTCTTGCACAGCGCGTAGAGCGAACACGAGCGCAGACAAAGGGACAGAAGTGGGCGCAAGTAGATAGCCGGACAGGAGGCTCAGAAGACTGCGAGGTCTCGAAAAGGTCTAGAACGCTGGCCGAAGCGGACAATCGACGCGCTAGTGCGAAGAGAACGATCTGGAGCGGAGGATGCGGGATTGAGGGCGGAAGAATGTGCGCAAGGCCTTTGATCGACGTGTGGGACAGGCTCGGGACGTCGTACAAGGCAGAATAACAGTGCGACTTTGGCGAAGAGTAAGAAGCGCATCGGTGCTGCACTCCGACAGTCCTTTTGAGATGAGCGAGAAGGTGACATCATCACCGGCCGCCAGGCGCTCTGGTTGAATTCGGCCCGCGCACTGCCAACGGTCTCTTCTGCTTGTCCTTGGAGCCATTAGTGCTACGCTAGCGAAGAAAAACATCCTTCATCTGGCGACCTCGACGCGGCGACGGAAACGGACGGCCGGCCATTTATACACTGCATCTACGCAAATCAGGTTTTGACCGCTGGCAACCGCCGCTCCGCGTACTGCGGCTCCTCAGGCGCACGCGTCGGCGGCAGCTCGCCCCCTGCTGGCAAGGGAACTAGCGTCGAGGATCGGCCCTCTCTTGCGACTCCAGGGGTATAACGTCGCCGTCCTCAACCGTCAATAACGAGGGAAAAGAAAAAAAATACAAGCATGTCGTTGCGCTGGTCTCTTGGCTACCTTGCTATCCCAGGCGTGCTGGCTCTCATCTTCTTTCTGGCCTTCTCGTCGCAATGGCTGTTCTCAAACACAGAGCCCGGCCCGCTCACCGCGCACCAGTCCGTCCAGTTCAACGGCCTCGTCGCCGCGCTCCTGGTATGCTATGCGCGGGCGGTGATGACGGATCCAGGACATGTCCCAGCGGACTGGAAGCCGGACAGGACGCCGCCAGATTCGACCGCCAGCAGGCAGAGATGGTGTCGAAAATGCAACGCCCATAAGCCGCCGCGGGCTCATCACTGCAAGATCTGCCAAAGATGCATACCGAAAATGGATCATCACTGTCCGTGGACGGTGAACTGCGTGTCGCACGTCACGTACCCGCACTTTCTGCGCTTCGTGGGCTACGCAGATGCTGCCATGCTGTACCTGGAGTATTTCCTTTTCGTCCGCGCGTCTGTTGTGTGGGAAAACAGAGACATGCCCAGCGTTAGTTCTCGGCCACTGAGCTCGACCTGCGCGTACTAAGTGCTATAGTACCTTGGCCCGACAGTCTTCCAACTCGTCCATCTTTTCTTACTGATCATCGTGAATTCCCTCACCCTGTTCGCTCTGGGCATCCTCTTCATCCGCGCTCTCTGGTGCTTAGTAGTCAATACGTACACGATCGAAGGGTGGGAGATCGAGCGCCACGAGGTGCTTCTTCGCCGAGCAAGAACGATGGGCGGTTATCTAGACGGGCCCGACGGCACCAAGGTGCGCATCGTGAAGCAAGAGTTCCCCTATGACATTGGCTTCTGGAACAACATAGTCCAGGGCATGGGCACATCCAACGTAGGATAAACTCCATACCAAAGCAAAGGGGAGCCACTGAGATGCCTCCAGGTTCTGGCTTGGTTTTGGCCCTTCGCCGCCTCACCATCGAATGAAAGCGGCCTGCATTACGAGACCAACGGCTTCGAAGGTAGGATAGACTCTGCACTACTCAGCATGCGGCACTGACGATACCAGATCCCTCACTTTCATGGCCGCCTCCTGACCCAGATAGGATGCCGCGTGGAAAGGTCAGATACGACCCTGCGGAAGAGGCAGCATTCAACTCGGGCTTCTCGAACGACGAGATCGATGCATTTAGACAACGCCAGCAAAGAGACTACGCCAGGCTATCCGATTACGAGACCGCGATCCGTAGACGACAGAAATTTCACCGCAGGTATGACGCCGATGACGAGGGATCTGTCAGGCAAACTCTCGACGAGGAGCTCAGCGAGGGTGAAGAAGGAGAGGAGAGCTGGGCGACCAGCGAAGGTGATCGACTGGCTGACTATGGCGTCGATGAGGAGATTGAATTCTACGACGAGGAAGATCTGCCTCTGTCCGAACTTCTGAAGCGAAGACAGACCGCAGCATCATGAGGGGAGTGCAAGCAGTGTGAACTAGATCATGCCAATGTCAATAGAACTACTTGTTGTGAGGGCGCTGCCTCAAAGCCCTTTGGCTAGCGTGCCCGCGATGACTGCGTTCTTTGGAAAGGCGACCGTCGCATCCTCGATCGCTGCGGTCGGAGCCACGAACTACAAAATTCGATGCGCGATCTTATTGACAATCAAACTCCAAATGATCATTGAATCACATCTACAAATTGCAATGTCCCATGTCCGACGCGGCGATCCAATATACGCCCAGAACGTGTTGGAAGGATGACACGCGGTCGGCTTTTTTTTTTTTTACTCTTTCGTCCAACATGTCTTTCTCACTTCGCCGCGCGCATTCGGTGTAAAAACAACTGGTCGCCTGGAGCTTATTTTGACCTTCCAGATTCGATATGCTTGGAAAAGTGTATACGGTAGCATTCAGCTGCAGACATGGGCAGTCACAAAAGAGCGTGGTTACAGTCCACATGGCGCTAATTGCGGCTTTCGTCGAGATTGATCCCATGACGGGGAGCCAGAACAGAACTGGCAAAGTTGGTCACATAGGTTCGATACGATGCTCTCGAGCGTGTGGGCTACGTTTTCCAAATGCCATCGGCTTTTCGGCATAAGCCATGCGATACCAAGACCTTGCCCATAACTCCGACAGCGGCAGAGTCTGGTCCATGTGGAGTGTCAATGACGAGTCATATTTTTTAGGTTGTGATTTCCTGGTTCGCGCGCCAGAGCAAGAGAAAAAGTGAGATAAGGTTCAGAGACTGGAAAAAAAAACAAGGGGCGGTGGGAAAGAGATCCTTGAACTCGTATCAGCACGCAACGGAGATGAGAGACAGTGAGGATCGTCGTCGGGTAGAGAGGCCAGCGCGACAAGTTCCTGACGATGGACGATTTCACAATTGCGTTTTGTTAGTCGACAAGAGTCACGGCTGTTCTTCGAGCAGTGTCATGTCGAAGAGAGAGCCCGCGGCAAGGGTGAAGATAATATATTGGAAACTATTGATTTTTTAGCTTTGACAAACATCTTACTCGAAAGGAAACAGGAAATAGGGATCAAAAGCGTTAAACGGGTCACCCAATCGAGACAAATCGTGAAGCCAAACAACAGTGCACACGTCTTTTGCACGAGTCGTAGCAAACGTCTTGGTGGTGGTCCACAAGGCAAAGCTCCGAGCATCAGGCGCACGTTTCCGATAGTCCAGCAGACGGACCCTGATTGCGGGTCAGCAAAGATTTTATCTAAAACGCTTGGAGAGCGGGAATGTGATTGGACTGACTGATGGCCTTTTTGCTCAAGCACCAGTTCGCCGTTTCGAACTTGCCAGGTCAAAGGCCACTAAGGGGGGTTCATCTAGAAGCAGTTTTGAACGTTAGCGGCTGGGATGCCTGCAGTTCGGTCGAGAGATCCGCTGCGACACTAAATTATCACTGTGCACCGTGTGTCCTGCGAGACGCATCGTGTTGGAAAGATTCACGACAGGCACCTGTCAAACCTTAATTTCGTTTCTATCGATCCCAGAAAGACTGACCCTCCGTGTGCAAGCGAGGGTTGAGGTGAGGTTGAATTAAGAACGATCTAGGCTTGCCGACTCGCGATGATCCTCAGATCAATTGCCCTATTCAACTCCCAGAATCCAGAAGAGGTTCACCCCGAGTCATTCTGCACTACCGCTTTCGACTCTGTTGGCACGATGGATGACATGGATCATGAGCACATTCCTTCTCACCTTCGAGTGCCTCGTGTGCACTGGACTGGACTCGTCGCACCCGGACGCCCGATTCGACCTCTGTGCTACTGTACAGCGTCGTGAGGGGGGAGACACGAAAAGGGGGAGGGGGGAGGGGAAAAGGACGAAAAAAAAAAAAAAAACCCTGGGCAATGACCGAGCATCTCTCTCTCGACGATGAGCAGAAAGGGACGAAATACGTCCCATGCCTGACTTGTACATGAGCGCGAGAGAGACCATTTCGGGTGTTGCCAAAACGGCAAACGCGAGCGGTGCCTTTCCACGGTGCCCATTAGGCTTGCCTTCTGCGGTGCAGAACTTTGGGATGCGACCAACGCAGACTAAAACACATCCTAGATCTTGACAGGACTCATGCATGCGGAAGGAATAAGAGGCTTGCGGGGGCGTCAGCGCACGGCGGAGAAAAGCGCCCTTGCCTTCAGCGCCATTGGTGATAGTACATTGGAATAATGGCAGACCTTGCCGAAAATCATCGTGGAAGGACACTGGAAATTTCCTTTGGCTATTGTCTCATAGGCCAGGGTCACGGAGATCAAGAAAGCTGAACGCTTCGAGAAGTGCACGTTCCCTCGCACTCCCAATGCGTCTTCCCTACCAAGGTGGAAGACAATAATGATCGCTTACGTTTGTATCCATGTAGGTTCAGGCCGCCATCTACAGGCTCTATTCTGCAAAAATGCGTACGGAAGAAGGGCCTGCTCTGGCGCAAAAGAATGTGGAGACGCTGCCAGGCAAACAAAAGAGCAACAGCTCTGCAGACAATCTGGTGGCGGGCGCTATAGTCGATAAGGGATGAAGCCATTACGCCACTGACATCGTGGATCGGGCCAAACCCAAAGGTCAACGGGCAGCTAGAAGCTTAAGGTTCAAAGGATACCCTTCTACGCGGGAGGTATAGCCTTCCACACATATGATGCAATCCGTCCAGCCCTGCAATTCGGAATTCCGAAGCGAGAAGCCAAAAAGGTAGCATGCCGGGCTCCGTCATTTTGGCCAATTGTTAAGCAATCGAAAGGCTGCTTCTGACAACCCTCTGCTGACGGGGGCCACGGCGAGGAAAAGCCTAAGGTGCCGCGTGCTCCGTGCAACCAGTCCTTTCGTTTCAAAGCATACCGAGAGAACGGAACACTATCACATATGACGCAAAACTACGATCAAGAGACCACGACGGCATGCGCTGAACCATGAGGAGCGCACAAATGCCTGCAGTCTTGGGCAGAAACGATGAGCATGGAGGTCGCATGCGTGCCGGGATGGATTGCCGTAATCTCGTCTGCCTCACTCGCACCGCCTATCTCAAAATGTCATACATGAGCGTCCTGGGGCCGTGTCATTGCGTTTGCTCCAGTCACGAGGAATTGCTGAAGGTAAGAGTTAGAAGAGCGAGTCACGGAGCAGACCCATCCTTGGCGGGTGCTTAAGCCATCTGCACACTAAGAAGTAAGCATAACCATACGCGGATTAGACAAAACAACTATCTCCAACGGTTTATCAATATGGATCCAACTTTTCTCTTCTTCTGTTGCGCGAGCAGTTTGACTCCGCATCAAAATGATGTGCGGAGTGGGGGGGGGGAAGGGGAGGGGGGGAGGGTGTTGTCACTTTATTACACTTTTCTGCGGGAAAGCAACGTAGATTGGTGTAACGAGACCAGCTTCTGCCAAAGGTGCGGGTCGCTTGCGCCAAGAAGGTTTGGGTCAGAACGCAAGCAAAGGAAAGAAGGCCTTCACACCGCCGCGAGGAAAAAATACGAGACTGCCGACGCCGCGCCAGCAGCCACTGTCGAGATCTCTCCACAATTCCCATGCAGCTTTGGCGGCTGTCCAACCCCATTATCAGACGATCTGATTCTTTGCGGCTCCAGGACAACCTCGGGATGTCGCCATGACGGCCTATCTAGCTTGTAAGAAAGTGCGTGATCACCCGCTGCTGGTGCTGCTGCGTGGCATTGTCCAGGAGGATGTGTGTGCAAGATTGGGACGAAATCTGTAGGCAAACAAAGGGGTCGGAAATTTCTTTACCGCAACCCTGCCCGACCATGTTTACGATGCCATGCGGTGACACTCTTCGTGAGGGCCCGCCAAGCGGAGCAGTCTAGCAAGCAGAGAGAGTCCATGGGGGGTGTTTTTTTTTCTTTTCTTTTGCGCATAGTTTGCTCAGATGGTTGCGCAAAAGGTCTTGTGGATGGTGGGTGTTCACGGTGCAAGAGGCAATCTTAGTTCCTGGCGATCAATATTCGAACTGATAAACCATTCTGTGTTGTTGAAATTGATGTGATAGTTTTTTCGATATCACAATCATCCGTTACGGAAAAGCGCCACGGCCACGGATCATCTACGAGTTATCGTGTTTGGTACTGGCAGGACGAGAAAGGGGATTGTCCCAAGGCCAGTTCAAGGGCCCTAGTCGACCCACGAGGGCGGATAGGTGAACTGGATGGCAAAAGCAGTTCGTTCATGGTCATCCGCAAAGCGTGGTCGTGAAAGGGAGCAGAACCCACCAGGCGACCTGAATCGTGAGCATCCTTGTAGAGGGGTGTGCTCAGTGTGGAGAGGTTTGGCACCGGGAAAGGCAATGGCACTGCGCATCAATACCGATTTCGACACAGACCATACCTGCTAACGGCATAGTACAGGTCCGCTGTCATTTGGCAAAAGGCTGTTAGGAGACGTCAATACTTCACTATCGACCGTGGGACATTGGCAGAGAAAAAACCAGAGCCCGGACCGGCATTTTCGACTTGTCAACGAATCGCCGCCGGGCGGCCGTCCGCGCTCACACGGGCGAAGCGTGGAATTTGGGCCTGCTCGGGAGGGGTTGATTCCGACGAGAGGTCGACTGAGCAGCGGGAAAGGGAAAGGCAGCCGGAGGTACGAACTGGCACTAAACGTATGCTTATCGGAGCGGTGATTGTTTGGCGTGCCTCTGGCTTGCAGACAATGGCTGTTCCAGTGGGGCCAGCGGGCTGGTCAGGCTGGCTGGCTGCGGAGAGGAACTGGCAGAGGGGAGCGAGGGCTCAATGGCATTGAGGACCTGTAGGGGGGTGGGTTTCAGTCGCACGACGGCTCCCACAGCTGGTGCTGGCGGGCATGCTGCTGCTCGTGCCGCGACTGGCCCGCACAGGACAGCTCACGGCGCTAGCCAGTGGGCGGAGGACATCCTGAGCAGCGTTGTAGGGCTTCACCTTGTAGCGGCTGCGAGCCACGGGGCGGACAACTGTGAAGTCCCTGCTGCGATGTTGCAGCTCTAAGCCCGGCACGGCATGGACGCACTCTCGAACCTTGCGAAGGGCGCCTGCGAGCGGGCGTGCTGGCTGCCGATGTGGTTGGCCCATGGCTGGTGCGAGGTCCGTGGGCAAAATCTTGCTCCAGGGGTGCGACGCCACCGCCTGGATGATGGAGGATCTTAAGCTGGTCGCTTAACGCTAGCCAAGACGTTATGATCTCAACCTCTACGTCAAATTCTCGGTCGACGTTCAGAGCGCTCGCTGAGTCTGCCAGCGAAACAGCAGACGTACTTCCTTTTGCACAAATATCTGCACTGCCCTCCCCACCCCCGCCCCTCTGACCGTCATTGATCTTCACATACATCTTCCCAGCCGTTGCCTCTGATCCACCCTTTCGTTTCAGACGGTGCGCCCGCCAGCAATTTACCTCTGAACATCACTTCCTGCCGTATGCGCTGGAGCCTCAAATCATTTCCGCAACAGTCGCCAGATCCCAGCCGCTGACCGAATCATCCTCCGCCGCCCGAACCTGTCAAGTTCGCTCTCCCACTCGTCTGAGCCGGGGAGGGCCTGAGAATCCGACCTTTCTTGTTGTTGGCTTGCCAGCGTCACGGGCGCCGACGCCAGAATCGCAACCAGCGGTCGCCACGCCTGTGGGATATACTCCACGCATCCCATAGTCGTTCCCCCCCTTGGAGCCAAAACCACGGATCACGTTGTCTGTGTCACCTCGCGCTGGACGATCTGCGACCTGCAGCACTTGTTAGCTTTTCCTTCCTCGGTAGCCGTCAGCAGCGTATCTTACACGCCGTGATCCTCGACGGCTTCTTAAAGCGCGCTGATCCCGCCCATCGTCCGACCTGATCGACTTTCCCCACGTTCCGGATTGTTTCTGGCGTTGAATCCTCCGTGATACCTTGACTATCACTCCAAAACTTTCTCATCCCAATCGTTTACCACCACCGCCGCCGCCGCCGCCGCCGCGCCGTCGTGGTCTCTCTTTTGAAAACCCCGCCTTGCTGTCACTCTTCCATCATGGCAATGGCTGTCGATAGTCGAAACCAGCAGTCTCACCTAAATCTACCTGGGTACGACGGTCTTCGCTACCAGCACGTCCCTCAGTTCACCAACCCGTGGTCGGCGGCAACCAGTGCGCCTCAGTCGCACATGTACGCTCCTTCGTCCGTTGCTCCGTCCAGCGGCTTGGATGCCTCGCAGCAAGCCCAGAGGCCAACGACACTGCCAATGCCAGCTTATGGAGTTCCAGTGACCGCTTCTACGGTACCAGGCGCAGGTAGCACACCCTCAGGACCTTTCTACGATGTACAGAATGGAATTGACATGTCCCAAGATTTGCTCAACGCTCCTCGTTCGTACGGTGCTCAGTATTCCACGGCGGGCGCCAGCACAAGCTATGCTCAGACATCAGCGCCTGGCTACCCAATGGATTACGCCAGCAGCAAGAGTCCGGCGGCATACCAGCAATCGTTCGAAAGGCGATCATCTCACCCGTCAGTATCCTCCGAGGCCCTTCTGGATCCGCAGTTAGATCCCTATCGCCGGAACTCTTTGATTGACATGGACAGATTGAACACGCAAACAACAGCGGCACAACGCACCAGCTTCAGCGACGCCGTCGACGCCAGCAGAGGAATGGTGTCACTCAGCCAAAGCGACATCACGCCGCGAAACATCTACGATGTTCGAAATGCCAGCCGAAGCTCGACTGATTCGTACGGCTTCCCCTCGACGCATTCTTCGCACTCGTCCATCTCGTCTGCAAGCACCTATCCGTCGTCCTACGGCTACAATCCGTCCGTAGCAGGCTCAGACATCTCCGACTACAGCTCTGCGTCCGAATCCGTGGACGTGAACTCGAGGACCTTGCCCCGTCCGACCAACTTCCCAGGAACAGCACCACCCCCTCAGTCTATGATGGGCCAGTTCAGTTCCAAGGTTTCGTCCAGCTCGCAGAAGAAGCACAAGTGCAAGATTTGCGACAAACGGTTCACGCGGCCGAGCTCGTTGCAAACGCATATGTACAGCCATACCGGCGAGAAGCGTACGTCTAATCTTTTTTTTTTTTGTTCTTATAATTTTTCTTTGGCAGCCATCACTCGTGTCTAACGCATTTGACAGCATTTGCCTGCGATGTCGAGGGCTGTGGACGCCACTTCTCCGTTGTCTCCAATCTGCGACGACACCGCAAGGTTCACAAAGGAGAGGGTCGTGATCATCCTTCCCCAGAGGATTCGTAGATCAGCGTCTGTTGATCTGTCACATCACTGCCTCGGTTACCGATATGCGCATAAGACATCCCAACACGGAAGAAACAGCTGTGTTGGCTTCTTTCACTCCGAGTTTAATTCAACGTACACCAGTCGGTTGCTTTGCGACAAATGAACGCACGTCGTTTTGTTCACGGCAAACCCGTGGCGCAGTTCGTGCGTTGGACACGTTTGTGCTAGACGTTCGCTACTGATACCCTGGGCTTCTGAGAGGCTGCCCTCTTTTACGAAATGGCGTTAATGGAGAGCAAGGACGCAATTTTGTTTTTCCTCTTTTTTTTTTTTTTCTCTTTGATTGACGGACATATTGTGCCTAATATTCTTGCGGGCATTCAAGACAGAAGGCTCGCGATACCCCATTATACACTGTATTATTATGCTGATCGTTTTGGAGAAAACACATAATGATGTAAGGGTGGTGCGCCTTTTGCTACAGCTACGTGCTACGGTCACTATCACTCGCTACTCAGAGAGAGCATGCTTTGCACTCGATATGCTTTGCGCCCCTCCCCCTTCGTTAAGAAGGTCACGTGTACGATATGAAAGTTGGGTTAAGTTAGAGAGGAAAATCATGGATTGATTGCGGATTGATTGGACGCTACAAAAAGCAAAAGTCCACTGGCCAGGTGTGTTACGTTGTAAGCTAAGCAAAGAGAGCACTTGCATCAGACAATGACAGGAGCCCCGTGCTTGCCACTGTCATAGTTCCTCACTTTTCTTGCCGCCGTACTCATCGCAAGTTGACTCGCCTCGCTCGGTCCCGGGCTAGCTCGTTCGTCGCCCATCCACAATGACGGCATGCAGTCGACAACGGCTGGTCCACACAGCCTACTTACAGCCCTCTGAAACCGGCTCGACAGGAGCAATGAAGTCATACACGGCGAACGCAACCCTTGCGCGCGCTCGAAGGGCACCGAGCGGCAGTGCGTAGGGAGCCCCGACGGGCCAGCTCGCGGCCGTCCAGGCGGCGACGAGCACAGCGCGATTCTGATGAACAAGCGGGCATGGCCCTCCACGCCCAGCAAGCGGCCGTCGCAAAGCGTCGCGCTGGACGCGGAACGGAAACGTCAACACAGGCAGCGAGGTGCCAAGAGGTTGACGAGCAGGGCGCATCAGCCGTCGACGTCACCGTGCCGGGCGCTCATTTCTCAGGGTCCACGTCCCGCCCGCCCACCATCTTGCAAGCGGCCATCGCATCCATCGTGCATCCAGCCAATCGCGCGGCCAGCCACGACGGCGCGCTCGTTGGCGCCTGAGGGCCCAAGGCGTCATCACTGTCCTCCGTCCGCCGCCGCAGCACCAGCAGCATCGCGCGGGGACGGCCACGTCGCAGCGGCACGTTACATCTGTCGCCGTGCTTGTTTGTTTCGCGCGGTGGCGGCTCTGAAGGGGGGAAGACGCGGCGGCGTGCTCGAAACCCACCCGAGGAGCAAGCACCGCCCTCGCCAGCAGCCGGGCTCTCCCAAATGCGCTCTCGACGACCGGGCAGCCTCGGTGGAGATCCTTTCCCTATTCCTTCGGCTTCCCCCTTCTGTGAATCTCGCAAGAGAGGGCGTGGAAAGGGGACGTCTCGCTCCGCCTCACTCTTGAGGCAGCGGCCATTCCGCCCGCGTCGTTTGGGCCATCTCCGCCGCGGAACTTGCAAGGCCTCCCCGCGCCGTCTTCCTTGACCGTCCCGTTCGATACCGGCCTCGGGAATAAGCACGCTGGCCTCCTCGTCCGTACAGCCATCTCGCCGCCCAGCACAGCGCCGTCCCTTTCAAGGCTGTGCCGTCTGGCCTCCGTAGGCGTGGACCGACAATGAACGGTGTGCTGGCCACCCGTACCCGTGCTGGAGCGTCGGCAAGACGGTTGGATTCTGCTTTTTTGGCCAGAGCGCATGTCCTTCACGCGGGCCGTTTCAAATCTGAGCGGAAAAGCTTGGACTGGGTCTTACGCGCCAGTGGCCCTCGACTGGACGCCAGACTGGTTCCCTTCTCCGACGGCCTGCATTGTGGCTGGCATGGCATTCTCCTCCACTGAGCTTGACAATTCCCGTTTGCGACTAGGATCTTCCGTCGCACTAAGCATGCGCAGGGACGCCCGCTCTCGGCCTCTCTCTCTCTCTCTCTCTCTGTCTCTCGCATCCCCCAGCTCGCCCTGTGGGATAAAATGAGAGACGATCATGCTGCCCGATCGTTTACCCGCCTTCATGATCTGCAATAAACGATAAATTGATTGGATATTGCACAAGAGGACCCTTACGGCGGTGTACATAGAGATTTCGAACGTGTGCAGGGCCGCTTGCCCATCTTTGCCCGAAAAGGCTCATTCGTTTGGCTCGTCCTATCTGGAAAACACCTTTCAGGGCACAAATCTTCTTGTTTGCGCGCACATGCAGCGTCGGGAAACCAATCGCTGAGCCTTCGCAGGTAAAACCTTGATCTGAGAATGCCCGAAGCCTCCAATCAGACGTGGTCCCGCAGCTACCGCAAGGACTTTTCGGCCTTCCGTGCAAGTACGGAGTCAGCCAAAGAGACCCCGAGGCAGATCGTAACGGGGTCAAACTGAGAGCATACTGTCAGAATTTCCAGCAAAGTGGACGCGGCACACCGGTGTGCTGAAGCCTTTGCCACTCACCCGTCACCACTCGCACATCTCTCTGAGATGATGCATTGCTTCAGCGGAGTACGAGTCGTGCCCTTCACGCAGTGGAAACTCCCCACATCGAATCAATGGCCGAGTCTCAGAAAATAAGGAGACTTACTCGACCTCCCTCAAGGGCACTGATCAGCGTAGCTTAAGCGTCGTATGCCCAAACCACGGCGCGAAAATTGAAATTTCATTTTCAGTCCATTGCACGTGGGTGCTCAAAGCAAGGGCACCTTTGCACGAATCTGGATGAAACCTGGCGATGAGACACCAGAGCCGTGCGGTAACACGGTTGCAAACATACTGGTACCTGTCAATCTCCAGGATCGCTGGAGTCCGATTCTTGTCTTATCGTAGGAGAGCCACGAGGGATCATCGTTCTCACCTTGCCGGCTTCCCGGACGAGTGTCAAGTCCTGCGAGATTCTAGAAGAGCGTGATGGGCATCACCCATCGGGATGGCACGTTGTCAAGGATCGATCAGCGCGGTGAGAATCCACAGTGTCGGACAGAATCGATCAGAAAAAGCTTAATAGGTCTGCTCCCCGGTTTTCTAGAATGATTAGAGTTTGATTTTTTTTTCTCCCATCGTATATATCGGCGTAATATCTCCGGTCCTGTGTCTGCTTCCTCATCTTGCTCGGTCGAGAATTGCGATGTATCATCCTCGAGCCCTTAACGGCGGCACCGGTGTGGCCGTAGACATCTTGCTCGCAGCCGACTGCCACGACGTCTGAATGCCACGTCCTCGAGACCGAATGTCATACGTTATACGCGCTAAGAACTACAATCTTCGACGTGATGGGATCTGTGACGTGCTTGCGAGAGGCCTTGGACTTGCTTCTGTCGATGACCACCCCATTCCTGGCTCGGGATGTGAGGGAGTGTGCTTCCTGGGTGCCCGGAATCGATGCCCACACAGGCTTCGCACTGCTCGATGAGATCGCACACGTAATTATGCATTGTTGGAGTCCGAGACCAGCGCAGCAGACGGGCACCAGCTTGAGCTTCGGCCTGGGCTTGGATTTCCAGTGCTTGGGACGCAATTTTGTGAGGCGAAAGCACCAGGAATCCATGAGTCCGACCACCCGTCCCTTCTTCGTCATGGGCTGGCTCTGCCTTCACGAAACTTGCGAACCACATTCCATCCATTGTCAAAAATCTTCCTAGCACGGCCTGTCCAGCCTCACTTTTCCTTGAACCCCCTTTTTCGGCGATGCTTTCAGCAGCCAAGTCGTGCGCCACCAAGGTGTCCTTGCTGTGCGTCGTCTGTCGCTTCACGCATCTTGCGAGGAGACTGATGTCAAAAAATGCTCCCTGCAGGCCGGACAGGCCAAGTAGTCAGCGTCGTTTTGTGTCGCAGTAAAACTTTGCTGAAGGATTGGCCGGAAAGATGATTCACGAAACTCCGTCCCTTTGCTGCTTCAGACGGTCAAACGGGCGCCATAGAGTTCCGAGCAAAAACAACCAGACTGTAGCAGAAATGTCCATTTTTGTATTTCCATGTCTACCAAACATTGACGAACCCACAGCTTGGGGGGGGGGGGTGAGTCTACGAGACATCCACGAAAGTCCTCTTTCGCCTCGCGCTCTCTGCCATTTCTACCTTCTCAACGTCTTCCACCCTCACGATACTGCCCTCTTTGACCCTCTCCTCCACGAGCTTGACAGCGGCGCCATTGAGCCCTAACAGGTCCTTCACCTCTCCCAACGAGTTCCTCAGTTGCCGCCTCATCCCTTCCAAGACCCCCTTCAATTCGCGGCTCGCCACGATCTGACGCTGGTGTGTCTTCAGCATGAAGAACAATATCCGACAGCTGAGCGTGATGTCCCATTGTCTTGTGATCCAGATCGAGATAAAGGTGAAGAGCGACGGGAGGACGGAGAAGGGCAGGACGAGAAGCGCGTCCTGGAGGTGCGACGCGGGGATTTTTTGGATGGTGTTGAGCACGTAGCGTTCGGCGCTGACGTTGTTGTTCGCGAGGAACATGGGATCGCGCTGTGGAGGCGCGAGATTCGGATTGGCTTTCTTGCGACGTTGCCAGTCTTCGACGAGTTCCAAGTCTGCGATGCCGAGTTCAAGAGCCTCCATTATTCGTTCGCCAGCCGTCAGCGTGGCCATCGTCTGCTTAGACGCCGCAGTAGCCTCGACCTCGTCCCCGTTGGCCATGTCGCCGTCCGCCTCCAACGAGCTTGTAAGCGTCTTCTCGTACAACTCCTCCATTTCCTTCTCTCGCTCTTCCTCCAGGAAGATGGGCTCGTCCGTCAAACTCCAGATCCGTATACTCTTATCGTGTGAGCCGGTGACGAGAAAATCGCCCGTCTTGCTGACGACCATGGCCCAGATTTCGCCGTGATGACCGTCCAGCTTCTGGACTTGCTCGAACTTGTCGCCGTCCCAAGACTTGATCAAGCGGTCTCGACTCGCGCTGAAGAAATGATGTCCTTCTTCGCGAGAGGGTGGCTGCGGTATAAAAGAGACTTGCATGACGCTGTCTTGGTGGGCGAAAAAGGCTTTGTGACAGTCGCCAAAATCAAGGCCCCAGAGTCGCACGTTCTTATCCGCGCTACAGGTTGCGATTATCTTGCTGTCTGAAGAAACGGACATGTTTAGCACGGGCAGCTTGTGGCCGTACAATGTAAGAAAGAGTTTGAGACTGTCGTCGAAGAAGACCTTGACGGTATTGTCAAGCGTCGAGACGGCCAGCAGCCTCGCATCTGGTGTGTAGCATATGCTCAGAATATCATCGTTCATCTTTAATATCCTTGTCTGGACCAGCTTCAGTCGTGGCGTCGTCCTTCGTGTACCCGGTATGTTCTCCTCCACGATCTCGAACTTCCAGAATTTGGCCGACTTGTCCGCGCTACCGCTCACGAGCGATCGTCCGTCCGGGTGAATTTGCAAGGCCATGACCGCCCCGTCGTGCGCAGGCACGCTTTCGAGCAGTGTAGAAGACGCGATATCGAACAGCTCCAAGTCGCCGGACTTTGTACCTACGACGACGATCCGGTCTCCGGGTAGGAATGCGCAGCACAGGGAGTACCCGCACTCCAAGGTCCTTAAACACGTCCCCGTCTTCACGTTCCAAATCTTAAGGGATCCACTTGACGCTGAAGCCAGCATCTTGTCGTCTGAACTTAAGGCCAGAGCTCGCACGTCCGTCCGATGACCCGGTAGGTCTATTGAGTAAGTCCTTGTGGGCTCGACGGCCTCTTCCTTGGACTTTGAAATCTTTTCATGAGTAGGTATTTCGTAGGCACCCAATTCGTTGTTCGTACACGAAGTCAGCAGCTGAAGAGATTTGTGAGAACGAACGTCGATCCAATCTACAGATGCGACCTTGCCACCAGTCCGCACGATCGTGTACGGCACGAAGACATCGCTGATGGTGGCAGTCACGTTGTCATCAACGTCTTCATCCCCCGTAGTCGCTGCCTTTTCTCTTTTTCTTCTTCGTTTTCTCGCCAGGCTCTTTTGTACCTCTGCGTCCGGACGTATTCTCCAGATCTCAACCGCTTTTTCCGCCCCGTGGACAGCGAAGTAGTCTGCGTGTGGATGGAATTGAACAGAAGTCGTACGGTCTCTGCCCTGTCTTCGCAAAATCCCCCTATCGCTAAGACATTGTCTGGGCTTCTCTTCGACGCCGCCCGAAAAGCCAGCCAGAGCTGCGAGGTCGATAGACCATACTTTGAGCTCGCCATCGCTTCCGGCAGTTATGCACCCGCTCATGTCGGGCGACACGCCCATAGCCCAGCATTCGCCGTTTGTCTGAGCCACATGTGTCTCGATACAGTGCTGCGAAGAGATGTCCCAGATCTTGATTAGTGCGTCTTTGCTCGCCGAGAGAATGAATGCACTTTCTGGATGAGAGCCATTGACCGCATCGCTGGTCCCATCCTCTTTCCCTGTATATAGCCATTGCAGAGACACGATTTGATCTTTGTGCCCTCGAAGCTTGAACAACCCGACTTCTGCCACCAAGTCCCACACCACAATGTCCGTGTCCTTTGAGCCGCTGGCTAGACGCGCACCGCTACTGTCGAATGCTAGCGTCGTAATCGCGGTTTTGTGGCCATCGAAGTTAATCAGCACCGTGCCGATTCGCGCATCCCACAGCCTAATTGTCCCATCTTCGTAACTACACGGCGTTAGCAGCTATCCAGTCTCGCATTTCAATTGATGTCTCGTACCCTACGGCGTAAACATCAGGGTCAGCCACACTCCTCGTAATTGCCGTAACGTTTGCCTTGTTCGAGCCATCCTTCCATCTGCCTATCAATTCTCCGGTCTTGACATCCCACTGGTATACCTCTTCGCATGCGCCCACGACGGCGAGTCCAACTCCTGTACCACGCCGTCCCCCTTCCACAACGGACAAGACATTGGAGGAGGCCGAGTTCACCAGTCCAAACGTCCTGGACGCCTCGTATTTGTTATAAGTCCGGACCATCGCGAGTCGCTTGGCTTCGCATGCGCAGAATTCAGAGTTCCAGAAATTTTTGGTGCCGAAAGAGGAAAGGCACGAAAATGTGACGGCCCCACCAGAACAACGAGCTGCGTCAGTGCCAGCTGGGGCTGGACTGGATCTGCCAAAGTGCGGCCTCGCAGGCACCTCCGAAATAGCCACATCCCCCGCCCACTAGTACACGCAAATACCGCTCTGGAATACAGGCCGGAGCCATCAAGATGCTGCTCCTAGACTACCAGAATGTGCTGATAGAGTCACTCCTCAAGGAAAGGTTCTCTGGGTACGACTCGTCTCTCCCCGCGCGCGCACACATTCGACATATTATGACCGCTGACCTGGCTGTGCTTTAGAGCTGCGCCCGTTTCAATTGACCAGGTCGTGTCTGACTTTGACGGTGTCACTTTTCATATATCGACGCCGGAGGCGAAGACGAAGATATTGATATCCATTTCGGTCAAGTGCTTCCACGAGCTTGTGCAGTATGGCGCGCAGGCAGTGCTTGAAAGAGAATATGGGCCCTACATTGTGGCGCCAGAACAGGGCTACGATTTCTCGGTGCAAGTAGATCTCGAAAATCTGCCGGCCGAGCAAGGTATGTCGGATCGGTTTTGCTACGCTCTACACGGGATTGCAGCTAAAGCAACCTCTTAGAAGCCCGCGACGACCTCATCCGACGCATTTCGATCCTCAAGCGGAACGCCATGGCCGCCCCTTTCGAGCAGGCCTTTGACGAATTCGAAGCCCTCGAACAAGAGGCTTCTAAGTACACAACTGAATCCGCGCCGCAAGGCGTGCTCGAGGGAGGAGAAGTGCGAGCCATCCACTACCGCGAGGAAGAAGCCATCTATGTGAAGGCAGGCTACGACCGCGTGACGGTGATTTTCAGTACCATTTTCAAAGACGAGACGGATCGAGTGTTCGGCAAGGTGTTTTTGCAGGAATTTGTCGACGCTAGACGGAGAGCCATCCAGAACGCGCCCCAGGTTCTCTTCCGCAACGATCCGCCGCTGGAACTGCAGGGCATTCCGGGGTTGGCGTCTGGCAAGGGCGAAATAGGATACATTACGTTTGGTATGTTGATTTAGTTCGAGGGTCTTGATGTGCGCTGATTGAGATGCAGTGCTCTTCCCTCGTCACCTGACTCGCCAGCGGAGAGAGGAGGTCATTTCGCACATCCAGACTTTCCGCGACTACTTCCACTACCACATCAAGGCTTCCAAGGCCTATATTCACTCGCGGATGCGCAGAAGGACCGCGGACTTTCTGCAAGGTGAGCGAGCCGCTTGTTCTATTTCCATGTGTTGCGCTAACGAAACAAGTCCTACGTCGTGCTCGGCCCGACACAGAGGAGAAAGCGGAGAGAAAAACGGCCAGCGGAAGAACTTTCAGGGTGCAAGGGTGAGAAGATCAAGGGCGCTTCAATGCACGCAGCGAGAAAACGTGCGATTCAGTCAATGCTGTATGAGCGGAAGGGTTGTACTTGAACCCTCAACTACTGCTCCTCAATCCCAGTTCCAAAGCAGATCAAATATACATCGTAACTCTTTGTGTTTCTTGCTCGCGCCTTCCACCCGTCTATTGCTGTTTAGAAGAGAACAAAGTGTGGACGACGTAGATATCACGTGACCCAAATGTAACCCTGACAACTTGCTCCTTTCGGTGAGCTCGACGACAACATCAAGGATGCATCATGAGTCAATCATTTGGTAAGATCTCACCGGAAGCTTATGGCATCTCTACGCAGAACGTTAAACGTGATGTAGAAAAAGTAACGACCATTCTGGTCGTCTCGGTCATCTTGCTGCACCTCTCGTATGCGCCGTTCACCAAAGTCGAGGAGTCGTTCAACATCCAGGCAACACACGACATTCTCGCGTCCGGGATATCATGGAATCAGACCGGTGAATTTTTAAGGGCAAACTACGACCACGTCGAGTTCCCCGGCTCCGTGCCAAGAACGTTCGTGGGCGCCGTAGTGCTGTCCCTACTCACAGGCATTCCGCAGCTTCTTGGGGCGGCGACCGCAGGCCTCGATGCCCAGGTTTTGGGTGCGTCCCCCTATTTGCGTGGAAGTCTTTCGGCGTGCTGACCTGGACCACCTAGTACGGGGCGTGCTGGGGATTGTAAACGCCTTCTCGTTGATCTCCTTTCGCAACGCCGTCAGCCAGACATTTGGCAGCACAGCTGCGACGTGGTACATGATCCTACAAACGAGTCAATTTCACCTGATGTACTATGCCTCACGAACGCTTCCAAATATCTTCGCATTTGTTCTGAGTACGTTTTATCGTCCCTAATGACCGCGCTCGTTGGGATGCTTACTCTTGAAAGCTACGCTGGCACTCCGTAACTTTGTGTACGGGCTGAGCGCTCGATCCGATCAAGCCAAAGCCTGGTACAGAGAATGCCTTTTCTTGCTTACTTTTGCGGGGGTGGTCTTCCGATCTGAGATTGCCATTCTGGTGTTTAGTATATCGGCTTTTCTGGCTGGCGTGAACAGCTCCACGATTCCCTCCGTTGTCGTTCCTGCTGGACTCGTCGGCGCGGTAGCCGGCCTGATGGCAACACTCGTGGTGGATTCGTATTTCTGGAACAAGTTTCCCATGTGGCCGGAACTGCAGGGGTTCTACTACAACACGATTCTAGGGAAGTCTTCGGACTGGGGCGTGAGCCCCCCGAACTACTATTACACCAACGCAATCCCGAAACTCATGATGAACCCTATGACGTATACCCTACTGATACCAATTGCTGTCTTTTCCCCAGCAACACGATCCAAGAGCCTGGCTCTCCTCTTACCCTCCATCACGTTCGTCTTCGTCTACTCCTTCCTTCCACATAAGGAGTGGCGTTTCATCATTTACATTATTCCTGCGTTAACGGCGGTTGCCTCTGTTGGTGCATCTTGGATCTGGACTCGTCGCTCAAAAGGTATTATCTACCGATTGCTGTCTGTTGTCTTGGTACTTTCGACCGCGGCTAGCTTTGCTGCATCAGCGAGTCTCCTGGCAATTTCCCGTCTCAATTACCCAGGAGGCGAAGCAGTCATGCGTCTCCACGCCTTGACGGCCGACAGCACCACAACGGTCCGCGTTCATGCCGATAACCTCGCGTGCCAAACGGGTTTGACGCGTTTCCTTGAAGATCGTTCTAATTTGACCGAGTCCGGCTCTCCCAGGTGGATCTTTGACAAGACAGAAGATGAGCAGAAACTTCTCGACCCTGCTTTCTGGGACCAGTTCGACTACGTGATAGTGGAGAAGCCGGAGCGCGTCATCGGCAAGTTCACCATAGTAGACTTGGTGCGTGGCTACGGAGGAATCCAAGTCAAGAGACCCGGCGAGATGCTCGACAACCGATCATTTGAGGATAGGTTCGTGGGTGGGAAGATTTTGAAGCCAGAGCCTTGGGAACAGAAGTGGATAGACCTAGGGGGATGGGCGAGAGAAAAGTTTACAAAGGGATGGTGGCCAATGGTCAAGATGGAGACGAAGCTGAGGATCATGAAGAAGCAAAACAGTCCAGTGAACACGGTGGTTGGTTAAGGCTTGACGTTGATTTCACCAGCCTTCAGACGTCTAGACTCCCCTTCTCTTTGTGCAAACCGAAGACGTCAAAATGAAATCGAACTTTTTTTTTCCAATCCCATCAGCATCGTCACGCTCCGCTGGCACCCATTTCAATACATGATGTTGCGGGCGTGTGCGTCTCGCGAAATGAACTAAGCCAAAGCGACAGTTCCTGCTATGGAATAGTGCAGATTCCTTCCTGTGGCTCGACGCCCCCCTAGAATCGGATGAGTGCTATCGAGAGGCGGCAAAAAGACGCTGGCGATAGGGGGGAACGGGGAACATGTCGGCTCCGTGGGTCGCCACGAAACGAAGTATTCGCATTTGGAAAACGCGGTGCACGCTCCCAACGCGAACCTCGCTCTTTGACTGCTCTCGCGCGTCGTCGCGACTAGAATTCCACTGACGACGAAGGCGGATGATTGTCGCCCTTTAGCGCTTGAGTCTGGTGAGAGACAGGTCCGGCTTGACGAGGGCACCATTTTTACATGGCGCTGGTCGGTCTTCCTTGGGGTGGTTCCTGCAGGGACATCGTTGAGAGTCCGCACTTGTGATGGAAACGTGCTCTGGCTTTGATGCTGGAGCTTTGGTGAGAGGCATGAGGACTGAGTTACATGGATTGGTGGTCGCTGATTCTGACCGAATTAGAAGTCTATATACAATGATGGCTCTACGCCGGAGGCACGACGATATATACAAGTATGGGAATGAGAAGATTGTTTCCCTTTTCCCAGAAGGCAGAATCATCCAGATGGAGAGAAAAAGGTCATCGAAGCAAGTGAGGGCTGCGTCCTTTGGTTGTCCGCGTCTGAGATTCGGAAAGGCGAAGAAGCACCATACTCCAAGAACCGTGTGAAGCCACCAACGCCACGCTCGTACTGGGTTGTAGGAAGCGAGAGAGAGTGTTGTTGCCAATTCGTTACACGTCAACGACAGCATACCGTCTTTCGAACTCCTTGAACAGCTTGGGGCTGATTTCATCGCTGCTGTTCCCCGTGACCGTCCACAACAGACCTTTTCTATCGTAGTGCTCTAATAGAGGCGCGCTCGTCTCTTCGAACTGTGCCAGCCGCTTCTTCCATATCTCAGGGTCGTCATCGTCACGCCTGGTCAGCTTTTCACCCGTAACATCATCTCTTCCGGGAACTTTTGGCGGGTTGAAGGTGGTGTTGTAGACCCTCCCCGACGGGGCGTGCACCCACCGGTTGCGAATGCGATCCATTATGACGTCGACAGGCGTGTTTATGTGGATGACGAAGTTGATGGGGATCAGATTGTCGACTTGCGATGCCTGAGTGACATTACGCGGAAAGCCGTCAAGTATGAAGGATGCGCTCGGAGATTCGGAGTAGGTGTAGCCTTGCGTCATGGGGGCGCCGACGATGACGTCGTCGACGAAGGAGCCGCTTTGCGTGTCGGGCTGCACAGAGGACGAATAGTGCAGTGTGTAGGGCTTCATCGGTGTGTCTGACTGGACCCAGCCGCGCTTGTTGAGCTCGTTAAGGATCAGACGAAGCATCATGGTGTCTGGCACGAGCTGGCCCGCCTTCATGATGGTTTCGGCGTGGATGCCTTCGGGCAGTCAGAACAAGATGGCCATCACGGCAGGACGTGTACATACCAAGCGGCGTCCTGTTGCGCACATTGTCGCGCAGGAGATCTCCGGAACTGATGGCGGACAGTTGCGGGTAGCGTTTGAGCATGCGCTCGGTCTGGGTTCCCTTCCCAACACCAGGCGCGCCGATAAGAAGCAAGCGGACTGCACGGCTGAGGCTTTGCACCCTTTCCATAGCACGCCGCGACGTTGTGCACACGCTGACGGAAGCGCGACTGTCAGGACAACGGGGCGGGCGACGGGCGACGGGCGACGGGCGACGGGATGGCTCGGACAAAGCGTGTACCTCCGACTCGAGGCGTCGGATCAGCAAAGCATTGTGAGAAGTGGCTACACCCAAGAAAAACACGGTTTCTAAAAAAAAAAGCAAATGGAAAGACAGAGAAGATAGAGGAGGTTCAGAACAATCAACGAAGACAGCGAACAGCGGGTGAGGAGGAGGGAGGAGGGAGGACAAAGTACGGGGATGAGGGGGCGGCGTTCACAGATACCACAACGGTACAAGTATTATCAGCAGAAGCCACAGAGAGAGGAGCGACACAGATCTGGGATCATCATCGTCTGCACGTCCTCGTCGGAAGGTTGCGGGGAAGCCGGTTGGGGGCTGGCGCAGGCCCAAGCACGCCAGCGCTGCTCAGCGACTCAACAGGGGCAGACCCGCTGAGGATTTGGCGGTCGCTGGCTGGGGTGTGGCCGCAGTGGTGGCCTTGGGCCGGTCCCGGTCCCGGTCCACGTTCTCGACGCCCGTCAGCTTCCATCTCGGCCTGGCCGCAGTCCGTCAAGAAACGCCAGACGTGATCGATTCCCCGTCGTCGCATCATCCCTCCCAACATCAACCGTTTTCCGTCTGTCATCCATCATCGACCTTTGCTGCATCGCAGATGTCATCCACCCGATAAGCTGTCCCATCTCCACCCAATTCTGTACCTGCAGCGCCTGTCCCGCCATGTCGACGGTCAACCGTGCTGCCTCGAGGGTCGCTCCGGCCCTCTTGAGGAGCAACTTGCGCATGAGAGGTGGCTTTCGTCCAGCGCTGCCGTCGAAGATTCCCGCCATTGCCATCCTTGTGCCTCGTGCTGGCGTAGCCACCGAGACGTCTACCCAGTCGGGCTCCGTCTCGAATGGTCCTCCTCCCGGCTTCAACCTCAAGGAAGCCCAGAAGCCTCTGCCCAAGGACCAGCAGAAACAGACGGCCAGCGCGGAGGAGTCGAAAGAGAGCGCCAAGCCTCAGAAGGAAGGGCTTGGTGCGCAGGCTTCTGTCCAGCCGGCGGAGGCGCAGAGCCTCTCGCAGCTGGTAGCTCAGAAGGAGGCGGCCGAGAGAAACGACGAGAAGAAGGTGGCGAAGAAGGAAGAGGAGAAGAAGAAGCTGACGCTGTGGCAGAAGGTCAAGAAGGAGGCACAGCATTATTGGGATGGCACCAAGCTTTTGGCGACCGAGGTCAAAATCAGCTCGAGACTGGCGTTGAAGATGGCTGCCGGCTACGAGCTGACACGGAGGGAGAACCGACAGGTACGTCTCGACATGCGATCAAGTCCCCGCTCGATTTGAGCACACTTACTGACCTACTGTCGCAAAACAGCTTAAGCGCACCGTCCAGGATCTAGCCCGCCTTGTGCCCTTCTCTGTCTTCGTCATCGTCCCCTTCGCCGAGCTGCTCCTTCCCATCGCTCTCCGACTCTTCCCCAATCTCCTCCCATCTACGTATGAGGGCGCCACGGCCAAAGAAAACAAGGCCTCCCAGCTGAGAAGCACGCGCAAGAAGGTCTCGGACCTGTTGCGTCAAACCCTCAAGGAATCCGGCCTGCCCGTCACAGCGGCCACCGCCCAGAAGGAGGAGTTCACCGAGTTCTTCCGCAAGTTGCGCCAGACAGGCGAGACTCCCAGCAAAGCCGACGTGATCAAAGTGTGCAAGATTTTCAAGGACGACCTCACCCTTGACAACCTGTCTAGACCACAGTTGGTCGGCATCTGTCGATACATGAACCTCAACGCCGTCGGACCTGATGCGCTCTTGCGATATCAGATCCGTCACCGCATGAGGCAGATCAAACGCGACGACCGGGCCATCGCGTACGAGGGCGTCGATTCTCTCTCTGTGCCCGAGCTGCAGACCGCCTGTGCCAGTCGTGGCATCCGCACTCACGGCGTGTCTCCTGCCCGTCTCCGTGACGACCTCCAGATGTGGCTTGATCTGCGTCTAAAGTATGGCGTCCCCTCCACGCTCCTTGTTCTTAGCAACGCGTTCATGTACGATTCGAGCAAGGACTCCGGCGAGCTCTCTACGCAGATCGACGCCCTGCAAGCGGTCTTGTCCTCTATCCCCGAAGAGCTCTTCCACGAGATCGAGCTCGAGGTGCACAACGCCGAGGGCGCCGCGACGAACAAGCAGCGTCTCGAGGTGTTGAAGGAGCAGCAGGAGCTGATTGAGGAAGAAAACAAAGAGAATGAATCGAACGTCAAGCAGGGCCGTCAGAGCCCCAGGGACGACGCTGATATTGACGAGAAGGAAGAGAGATCTATGGCGGAAGGAGAGATCGCTGTGGACGAGGCGGAAGCTGCAGCACCCGCAGAGCAAAAGGAGCAGCTTGCTCGGGCTGAGCCTGAGCCTGCCAAGGAAACGCCAAAGGCTGAAGCTTCCACTTCACAGAAGAAGGAGTAAGGACTGAGGCACATACGGAGTGAAAACCATCACCACTTGCTAGTTCTATTTCATTTGTGTATTACCGGTATCACGACTCGGAGAAGACGGAACCCCTCTCGAGATAGAAGGCTCCGGCCTTGACTCAAATGCAATTGGAGTTCTTGGGGCGGGAAGGCAAGCAATCAAATCGATTGATTGATCGAAACTATAGAACAGCCCAAATACAAAACAAGGCGGGGGCGACACTGTATATCAATTGGATAGAAGAACAACGTCAGCCGAAATAAAAATGTATCTGCATAGTTTAAAGCGGTTGGGCACATCTTGCGTGAGACTGGTCTCGACGCGATGTGATTTTTCTGCTTTTCGCGCGACAGCAACGGGGGAGAAAAGTGTCGTGGTCCCTTCACTGTCACCGAGCAGATTCTCTCGAGTTTGTGATTTCATATCGGGTATCTTCTACGTGATGGTGATACATGATCCTCTACAATGACAAGATCTTTTTCCGCCTACTGCCTCCACAAGATGTCCAGCTGCACGTCGTAGTCGTTCGTAGAATACACGACCTGTTGCTCCGTGCCTCTGGGCACACTGTCCGCAGACCACGCACTCGTCCCGTCGCCAGTGATCAACTTCCCGTCCTTGACCTGGAACGGGGTGAGCGGCGCGGAGGGTCCGCACGAAAACTCGTCATCCAAAAGGCCACACGGGCCCTTGCTCGAGCGGAGGGTGACCCGGTCGCCAGCCCAGTGGGCGTGGAACAACGCGCAGCTCGATCCGACGACGGTGTTGTACCACTTCCCGCTGCTGATTAGACAGCCGCGCTGGCCGCCGTCCTTCAGCTTGACGACGAGTCGGCCTTTGGCGCCGGGGGAGCGCGTGCCCGTCGGGCGTGGCGCGGTGGCCGTGGGCGAGGGGCCGTCGCTCGCGTCGCGCTTGGGCAGGTATCGGATGCCCGTCTGCGGGCACGTGTCCTTGGAGCCGCCGACGCCGGAGAAGTCTGGGTCGCTGGGCACGAACTCGCCCTGCTGCAGCGACCCCTTGACGCGGAAGTGGTACCAGATCTCGCGCAGCTCTGTCGGGCGTCTGGGGTCGCACTGGATGATCGCCTTCGCGCCACGCGGCGCCTCGAGCGCCGCTTCGATCTCCGCGCGCGTGTACGTCTTCTCGTCCGAGGGCACGATGCCCGCTGCCTCGAGCCACTGTACGACGTTCAGACTGCGTCTCGCGAAAGAATGACCTGCGATGGGAACGTACCTCGAAACTTGGCAGGGACTTGTAGACCTCGACCGCTTTCTGAAAGTACTGCACCACTTCCTGCGTCGCGGTGTAGTTCACGTAGCAAGCCGGCTCCAACGTGCTTACGCACGTCCCGTGTTTGGACCACTCGTGTTGCCACAGATGCTCGTCGCCGTTAATCCCTTTCCAGTGCTCCCCCATATACCGCAGCAGATCGTGCTGCCCGAACTTCTCCAAGATGTTCGTGATGCTCGAGTACTCCCTGTTACATGACGAACGCGGGCACTTGTAGTTTGCAGACGAGCAGTCCCCGCTCCTGTTGCAGTCGCACACGGAGTCGAAGTGCCCATCGCAGTGATCTGGCCATAGGCCGTGGACGGTCCACGTGTTTTTGGGTCCAAGATACCCAGGCGGTCCCGCGTGCGGGTCAGAATTCCAGAACTGCGTCAGCGCAAACTGCCCGCCGGGATAGTTGATGCAGCAAGTGTCAGATGTAGAGCCGCCGTGGCCCGAGCAGCTGAGGCCTGGGCTTGGACATGACTTCAAGGACCCGAGGCTGGGCGAACTTGAACTCGAAGGATCGGAAAACAGAGGCGTCTGACCACCGATCAATGCAGCTCTGAAAAGCCTTTTCCACGTCGCAAGACTGTTGCCTGACTCCGGCATGGCGGAGATCGATGGCGACTCTTTGCCGTTCGCAGCAGCGTAGTTCTACACTGTGTTGAGTCAGAAATCGAAGGTGCCCGGACCTCCTGCTTTCTGCAGAAAGATCAATAACGGGCGTCTAATAGAAGGATGTTGCTACGGATACTTGGTTGTAAAGGGCATTCATTTGTGTGATTTAACAAGGGACTGAAGTTCCCTTTTATGGTGGATGGAGTCAACTGTTTTGAGGCTGAGGTGGCCTCCGCATGCGATGGGCGCCATCCTCTAGACCTAAACCATGCTTAGAACCTAATTTGGCTAACTCGCCTTGCCGAACGGGGAATCCGATCATCCCCCGTCGCCGAACCACAAAACGACATTCTTCCCTCTCTGAATCAACTCCCTCGCGGGATTCTAGATCAACCCTTCCCTGCATCAACCGTCCAAGGGCTGGAAGTCGAGAACGGTCCTGAGTAATGTCCGACTGGATCGTGTATCCGTCTTCCGCTGCACAACAGCCGGACTTCAAGGATGGCTCCAGCACGAGGACAAAGCGGCCGCACTCCAAGTCACGCGCAGGGTGCAAAGTATGTAAGACCCGCCGAATCAAGTGTGACGAGACAAAACCAAGTTGTAGGCAATGTTCCGATTACGGGCGGCAGTGTAGCTACTTGCTCATGAAACCTGAGGGGCTTGGGGGTCTAGAGCGAGACAGAAGAAGTAACGAACCCCATGCGGTTAGAGATGAACTATTGGAACAGGTCTGGGAGAACCTCCAACGCTGTTCTAAATCCAGGGCTCTTGCCGATGCTGCGGTGCAGAAGGCAGAGGTGCGAACTTTGGTGGACCACTTCACTACTTGTAAAAACGAGTGGCTCGCTACTCCGATATTCCAACAGCTCGTCCAGCGACATGGTCTTCAACTCGGGACGCAGGCGGAATATCTGCTTCATGCCATCTTGGCAGTGAGTGCCTCCCACTTAACACACCTGGATTCGACCGCGAGGTTGAAAGTTCTGTCAGCATTCTACTCTTCGCTCTCGCTACAGCTGTTCCAGGAGAAACTGAACGACGTTCAGCCGCAAGATGTTGACGCGGTCTTCGCCTGTGGCATGATACACATTATTCTGGTCATCTGGTCTACAATGTTGGACGCGACCACGTCCGGCGACGCTCTCGACTCGTTCGATGTCTTGCTCGCCGGTCTCAAGTCCTTCAGAAGTTTTCCGTCTTTCCACCGTAAGTTCCATCGCCAGACCCCGGACGTCCCCGTCCTCTTCCACGAGTTTTTCATCAGATGCAACATCCCCGGCTCCGCCGAAGACATCCGTCAAGAGCATCTGGCAATGACGGAACAGATGGCCGAGCGGGAACGTCACATGCGCGATCTCGTCGGCGACCAGGTGTTCG
This sequence comes from Verruconis gallopava, assembly GCF_000836295.1. Taxonomy (NCBI): domain Eukaryota; kingdom Fungi; phylum Ascomycota; class Dothideomycetes; order Venturiales; family Sympoventuriaceae; genus Verruconis; species Verruconis gallopava. The sequence goes on from NW_015622150.1 coordinate 216,668, forward strand.
ACGAGATATATCGAGCGCCGTTCCAGTATATTGTGCTCACCAGCAATCATGAGCCTAGCTCGGCCGTGGTCGATCTTTACCTCTCGTTTGCAACTCAGCTCAAAGGCCTTTACCTTCAGGCGTTGGAAGCGAAAGAACCTGTAGCGCTGTTGCTCGCATGTTACTGGTTTGCACTCCTTGCTAAGATCCAGCAATGGTGGGTTACGAAACCGGCAATCGCACTTTGCCAAAGATTCTACGTACATCTATGGGCTGCCTTACCTGCGAGCGAGCAAATTCGTGCACTGTTACTTGCACCTGCAGCTCAAGCAGCTGGGCTGTGATCGAATGAAACAAAAGCGATGCATTAGAAAACCAATAAGCTGTGTAGACTATGTATCGTGCAGTACATGACGTAAACTATCAATAATACTCGGTGACATCGGCCAGTGTGTGTTGATTCAGAAACCCTGTCAGTGAAAGAGGGTCGACCTTTGGGTAGCGTGTACTGTCTACATTCTTCAAGTCTCCTTTTCCGCTCAGCACATAGTGCACAAAAAGAAGCGGCGCCCAAGCTTTGACGTTACCAGGATCCTTTTGGCGCAATCTATCAATCATACTCTTGAGCGAGTCGAGCGTGCCGCAATTTTGGAGCGTAATCTTGGTCTGATACACTTCTTCAAGCTGTTTGGCAATGGCATTGTAGCAGACGCGGTCTCCGCGCACTATTATCGGAATCTCAGCAACGAACAACAACTGATCAAAAGTGCATCAGTTCACAAACCTTCGATTACCCCAGAGGCATTTGGGTCCATGACGGCTTCAACGGTCCATGCGGCAGCATCTGGCATCGCAGACACATCGAATCTCTCGTCTCCGGTTCCAAAGTACTTGATCACTGTATGTGCATCATCTGCGAACATGTGCGAAAACAGCACTTCCATAAAGGTGCCTGTGAGAATGTGCACTCCAAGTATGTCTTTCCCATCCGCTCTCTTTCCCTGCAAATAGCTGTATATAAGTTTCGACGCATCTTTCATGGGCACCTCTCCGAGCGCAAGCGCGCGAAAGTCGTTGCCCCAGTCGCTTGCAATGTATCGAGACACTCCAGCCTCGATACAGCAATCGACCAGAAGCTTTTGTCCGTCCGTCATAAGTACAGGCTCGCCAGAATAGCAGCATATGCAGACTTGGCTGCCCTTGAGCGCTTCTACTAAAGAGGATTTGTCAGTAGCATCAGCTTCGAAGACACCGATGCTTGACAACGTCCGTACGTTGTCAGGAACCTTTGAAGCATTGCGAACGATGCCGTTGATCTTCACAGCGGGATAGTTGTCCAAAAAGTATTTGGTGATGAGCTGAGCCATTCTATAGCGTCACGCACACGTTACTCAGATGCCCCAGGACGGATAATTTACTTGACTTTCAAAGGTCAGAAGCGAGGCGAAATGCTTACCGGCCGGTGAAACCAGCAATGGTGATCTGGGTGACCGAAGACATGGCAAATGCTGGGTATTCAAATGCAGATGGACTAAGTGCTTAGGATCTGGCTGGTGAGCTGACGCAAAGATAGTCAAAGATGAGTGTGTTCCCTCAAGAGCCTTTGTTGAAACCTACGGCCCATATATATTTTGATGAGCACATTGAAGAACTCCTCGTGTCGGAGCAACTTGATCTCCGAACATTAACAACCTCCATTGATGTCTGCCACGAGCCAGACTAGAACATGCTTCCTTTATTCAATTCTGGTCCGAAAGAAAATGGCCGAAGGGCGCACCTAGCCTTCGAAGCCATGGTTTGTACTGCTGATCATTGGTCGGGTCGTTTAGGATGACTCCTTGGTGCGATATGAGGCTCGTCTACGTCTCCAGTTCGACGTTCTCGGAGCAAAGAAAAGTGAACCCGCAGCTTGTCGTTCGCGTGGAATCAGCACAACCTCGTATAGTCACTGGCACTTCGCTGGGCTGCACAGCACCTCACGGCAAACGTAAGACTGGTGGTGGCGGTAACCATCCAATGAATCGTTGCCGTGTGCGTTCTTCATTTGGCATAGCGCACTTTTCAACATCAGCCCACCGTTCTTCGGAAGTGCGTGTGAGGGAAAGCGAGAATGGCCTCATTTCTGCCCTTCTAGGGTGCCTTCGGGAGTCCATCCATGGTGTACTGCAAGGAATCCAAAGGGGCAGAACCAGATTAAGAAACAAAGAAGCTTTGCGCCGCTTTGTGATACTCGTGCAACGCCAACACCAAAAGTTGCGCAAAACAAAGCGCCTGGCGGAAATAAAAGATTAGATCCTCGACGTGTGAAGTCTCGCTCATTGGAATTATACACAACTTCAGAAGATTTTTGACGAGCATAAAATGCAATTTATTCAAGCCACTCATGTTGCATGGCGATGCCCAATGCAATGGTCAGCTGGATTCCACAATCAAAAATTATAACCCATATCCCCCTTAGATCAAATTATATCCGCTTTTGGGTATCCATAATAAAAAGCAATACTGAGAATTAGATCCGTACGAAAGAAAAGTATCTTCACTTGTTCCCAGATCTAGCAGGCATGGTTACAGCGGGATTTCCTTCACAGTCTAACCAATGCAAGTCCTGTAGGGCAAGCTGCTTTTCGCTGATGACGTGAAGAAACAGCCACATCTCCCCCAAAGAATCTACGCCGCAGAATAAATCCAGCGATTCAGGGAGACCTGTCTGAGTGCGCTTGATATCGACCCAGGGGTCTTTCCCCATCGCGCCGCTTTCCAGATAGTCCTTGAGGTCCGTGAGGAATTTCAGCTGGAAGGCCGGGTCCCAGTCTGCAAGACAAACTCTCCAACAACCACGTTCAAGAGGGTCTAACCTGCGATGTATGACCCGGCGAAAGAGCATATGCTTCTCTGCGAGCAAAGATTGCTGGGCATCTTGGGGCTCTATGCTGTTTTGACTTATGTTTTCTGGCGGGAAGATTTGTCGCGGCATCGACTTTAGAGCGCAGTATATATCTGGATTGACTAAAGGGCTCGCCTTGAGGCTTGTGTTAAGTGATTCCAAACTACCATTATCATATGAGAAACTATCCAAAGCGGTTTGTGATTGTGGCTGTTGACAGTAATTATGAAATATAGGTGAGATTTGGGTCGGCTTTGGTACCTTAAGGTCAACTGCGTACGAGGATTTGAGTTTCTGCGGCTTCGTAGAGCCGCGAGCATGCGCATCTAGGGAACGCGACGTCGTTTGCAAACTTCTGTCATTTTCCGTTGTCTCCTGCAACACCGTCTCCCAATAATTGTGGCGTCGACGATGAGATTCGGATGAGACAGCGCACCCTGGGGAAGGTACTTCGTGTAGCATTTGATTTGATGCGCCTGAAGTAAGCTGCACACTTGATGACACGGCCTCGCTCTGAAGGAGAGCCTGTTGCTCAACATGCGGCGTGCAGGAGTTTATATCATTAGAAACTAGCTCTGCTCGAGCAGGATCGTCCGTGTTTTGCAATTTCTGGTCGACAGTGGGAAGAGCGATGTGTTTAGAAGTGAAGCTATTTACATCACTCATGGCTGATTCCGTGGTTTTGATTTCTGTACTCTGATTTCCAACTTGGCTCATGCCGTCAGACTGACTGAGATTATAAGTGTCTGGTAAAATGGAAGAAATAAAGTCCTGAAGCTGGGACGGATCCAGTCTCTGCTGACGTAACATGTCGGGTATGAGCCGACGCATGGCTTGAAAAGCTTCGATCTCTTGCTCCATAGCTGTGGAGGGAGAAACATCTCTGCTCATGCGGCTATCCTGCTTATTTTGAATCCCATCGGATATAGTTAGTGAAAGTCCCTTCTCTGAACATGACTCTTGTCTCGGTGATTGAACTTCAGCACTCTGGCTATCTCGACGAGCCCTTGGAGGTGTTTGTGTACGAGAAGAGTGTAAGCTATCGTGATCTGGAGACAACGCTGCAGAAGATAACGTGAATCGGTTTTGTTGATCACGATTTCGAAGTCGATATCTTTGCAGTCTTTGCCGTTTGCTGGGCCTGGAGGACTCAGTAGATGACTCCGGCCTGTCATTATCCGAGAGTTGACTCTGGATTCCAGCAGCAGCATGCTGAGTATTAAGCATTTGCTGAGTACTTTCATCAAAACGGTCTGGAGTGTGGGACTTCCTCGATCTCCGAGTAGCCTGTGAAGTTCGTCGTCTCTCCTGGACGCTCACTAGGACAGATTCGCCTGCGTCTAATTTCTGCGAGCTTTTCATCGCTGGTCGTATCTTCAGCAGATAGTCCGTTGCCCCGTCATGCTTGACTTGTTGTTCAGAACCAGCGTGTCTCATTTGCGCACTCGGCAACATCAAAATATGGTGGTTCTCCTGAGGTTCAAAGTTGCTATAACTCAGTGCCTGCTTTCGATATTGAGCATCACTTTCCCGTGTTGTTGGTGCTGAGATGTGTATAAGTGTTTCCACCGTTGACATATTGTATAGCTATTCATAGCATCACAGGGATCATCGTTGTGGATGGATCTTTCCAAAAGGGAGGCCTAAGCTAGCAGAACAGCGTTTCATCACCGGAAGCGCAGAGAACTATGTCGCGGTTTGCTGGATATCCATACATAGACCTTGGAACCTCAAGGGCGGAGAAAAACACTCGAGAAAGCTAATTTCATAGTGGCCAGATCTGTTATGGGAGCGAACGTTTTCAGGAGACCCTGGGCAAACACGAAACCCCGTGATGAGGTGGCAACAGGCGCCAAGGCTGCAAAAAAACCCAGCCCACTTCGCCAAGATATCAAAAGTGCATTTTCGCCAGCACACTTTGGCCTATCGTCGTCGCATTGAGTCTTCGCGTCGAATAAACAGTCATGGCACCGGCCTCTTTGCTAGACCTCGTGTCTGCGCTTCCATCCACTGAAGGATGGGGCCCGCCAGTGTCTACCGAAACCACGCTCGACGGCGTTCCATATGCACCGTATTCGAAAGCGGATAAGTTGGGACGCATGGCTGATTGGACTGAGGGCAAGGACCGTGATGCAAGAAGACAGCAGTATGGAAGCAGGGCCTACAGAGGTATGCACACGAATATGTACATTTATTGTGACTTTTCATTGACCTGTGGGTAGATCAACAAGTTTACGGTGCCAACCAGCAGAGCAATCCTTTCGCAATTCAAGCAGCCGAGGAAGAGGCTACTTTCTCACTTGTAGACAATACGAGGGCATCTAACAAGACTCGAACCTTTGGTCGTGGTGGCACTCAGGTCTTCCGTGGACGGACTCAGCGCGGAGGCGTGCAGCAACAACGTGGTGGCCGTGCTACATACCAAAGAGTTGGCCAAGGCCGGACTGCTGGACTACAAGACCGATCTCGCAACCCAAGAGGGGGTCGAAGAGGAGGCTATAGGGATGATAAGCCTCAGCGCAATCGTGACGCATCTATACAAGTCAAACCGGACTGGAACCTGCTCGAGGAGATTGACTTCGCTCGTTTGACGAAGTTGAGCTTAGATACGCCAGATGGTGATGACATTGATAGTTACGGGTTTCTGTACCAATACGACCGCTCGTACGACAAGCAGCCTGGCGCTAAAACGTCTGAGAAGAGGCTCAATGTCCTTGAACGTGCTGCATACAACGTCTCCACCTCAAGCGATCCTATCATCCAAGAACTTGCCGAGAAGGAAGAGGGCACAATTTTCGCTACCGATAGTATACTTTCAATGCTGATGTGCGCACCAAGAAGCGTCTATCCATGGGACTTAGTCATCACGAAGACTGGAGAGAAAGTATTCATCGACAAGCGGGAGGGCTCGACGGTCGATATGGTCACCGTAAACGAGAACGCGGCAGATGCTCCCCTGGAGACGTCTGAGGGCAACAAAGACAGCATAAATAGCCCAAGTCAGCTTATGCTTGAGGCTACGCACATTAATCAGGTCTTCCCAACTCAAGTTGTGATCGAGAATGACAGTTCGAGAAGAGACATGCCAAATGAACATCCGTTCTACAACGCGGCAGAAGAGACAGATCCACCGGCCTCGAAAGCCTACAAATATAGGAGATTTGACCTGTCTTTGGCGTCAGACGAGGAGCCACTTAATCTCATTGTTCGTACGGAGCTCGATGCTATTACCAAGAACACTGTCAATGGTGAAGATCAATTCTTGACCATCAAGGCGCTCAACGAGTTCGACTCCAAAGCACAAGGCAGCGGTGGCGCTCTTGACTGGCGATCGAAGCTGGCGTCTCAACGTGGAGCCGTTGTAGCCACTGAAATGAAGAACAACAGCTTAAAGCTTGCTCGATGGACAATACAGAGCATCCTCGCCAAGGCAGATATGATGAAGTTAGGGTAAGTTCTACTGCTTTTGAAATGTTTAGTTCATTACTAAAAGAAACCAAAGATTTGTCTCTCGTGTCAATCCTCGTTCGGCCCAAGACCATGTCATCCTAGGCGTTTTGGGGTACAAACCTCGTGAATTCGCCGCGCAGATGAACCTCAACATTGCTAACGGATGGGGCATTGTACGTACAATTGTGGATATGGTGCTCAAGATGGGCGATGGAAAATATGTCATTGTCAAGGACCCCAACAAGAATGTTCTGCGGTTATACGCCGTGCCGAACGATGCGTTCGATGAAGAAGGAAGCGTTGCTGAGAAGGACACCACCGTCGCCGACGATGATGAATGAGAAAATTTATGCCAGGTCTAGTGATTATAGAAATGAAAATGGATGCTTGTTTGGGGTGTGGCCAAATCTATCATCGCGAAGTATTGGCGGTACCGGAGCTCTCTCCTCGAAGTCCGTACAATCAGCATAGGCTTTCTGTTCTATCATTTAATTAGCGTTACGCGATGTCACTCGAAGCTAGAGTGGCAGCACTATGGAAGAATACGACGGATTGAGATAGAGATGAGCCTGAAATATCTAATCATGCGCCAATTTCCTTCCACAAGAAGTCATGTTCGAACGTGGACTTTCGACAGCTTGACTCCAACAATCTCTGATGTAGTTGCTAAATGAATACGGTCATAACAATTATATCAAGCACGGCCTCTCTGCGATCAAGATCTTTGCATTCGAGACTTTCTCGGAATTACATCTACCATAATAAGAAGGTAAACAATTACCAATTTTGTTGCAGATCTTTAACCTCGTTTAGTTAAAGTTACAAGAAGCGGGTGACGTAAGACCTAGCCTGAAAAGTGCGATATAGTCAAAAACTTGACATATATCAGCTCCTGAAGTGGAAAATGTCACAGAATCGAGGTGGATAAGCCATTACGGCTGCTTTAAGTCAGGCACTCCTCTTGACCAGTGCGTGGTGGTCAAGACGGTTCGGCTGCATTACGGGATGAGGGGGAGGGGTCGCGTACAGCCTAGGTTGCTCCTGGAACGCTAGTTGCGGTTCGGTAGAGTGTATCGAGTTGGTTAGGGGACATCGAGCATGGCGTATGATGAATCTAGTCGGCAATCGGACGTTGTGCTGATGGCCACGTACATATTTGAGTCTCCGCTTCATTTGCTCAATCGAGGAACCGAAGCGTATAAGATCGCATTAATTAAGTGGGCTCCCTTACGCGGGGAGCAGTTCGTTCCACCTCCCATCTCGAGGACTTGCTTAAGAAAAAGAAGAAGAACATTACAAAACATGGAAACGCGCCTGAACGCTGTGTTTGAAGCTGCCGTGGACAGCAAGAAGGTCTCGGGAGTTGGAGGTATCGTTCTCAACAAAGATGGAAACGTGCTTTGGAAAGGCTCATTTGGCCCGACGAACATATTGGATCCAAGCTCGGCGCCGTTCACTGTGGACACACCCTTTCTCGTCTTCTCGTGTACCAAACTGGTCACCTCGATCCTGGCGCTCCAGTTTCTCGAGGAGGGCAAGCTGAAGCTCGAGGACCCCGTCGAAAAGTATGAGCCGGAGTTTGCCAAGCTCCAGATTCTCGAGGGATTTGACGCCGACGACAAACCGGAAACAAGGCCGCCGAAGGCGAAGGCCACGATCCTGAATCTCATGACGCACACGTCCGGGTTGTCATACGACTTCCTCGACCCAGTACTGATGAAATGGAGGGTCGCGAATGGACAACAGCCAGCGCAGACGATGACGGTGGGAACAAAGAATGTGTACCAGACACCACTCGTCTTTGAGCCTGGAGAAAAGTACGCCTATGGGTTGGGCGTAGACTGGCTTGGTTTCGTGCTTGAAGCCATTTCAGGCAAAAAGCTTGCCGAACTGGTCGAGGAGCGAATAATCAAGCCGTTGCAGCTGAAGAATACCGGGCCCAGGTTCGTGGATGGTCAGACATACATGGCTGTTCATGTTCGCGGGGAAGACGGAAGTCTCATCTCGGCACCGGACTTGAAGCCTCTTGACAATCCAGAGGTTCGCGGTGGTGGCGAGTTCCTTGTGTCCACGCTTCGCGACTATTCGCAAATTCTCCTGCCCTTGCTGAACGGCGGTGAACATCCGATCCTTAAAGTCCGCATTCTGAAACCGGAGACGGTGCAGAATTACCTGTTTACCGACCTAATCACCCCGATAACCCGCGACATCTCCGGGATTGGACGCATTGGTTCTGTGCTGCCTTACCTATGTAGTTCAGGGGAGCTTCTTCCGGGTGTGAAAAAGACTTGGAGCGCAGGTTTGCTTCTGAACGAGGAGGACAATAAGTTGGGGCGAAAGGCGGGGTCAGGTTGCTGGGCTGGGGTATCGAACTCATACTATCTTGTTGATCCTGCAAGTGGCAAGCTGGCTTTCTTCACGTCTAGTATTATCCCATTCTTAGATCCAGAGAGTCTACACTTGTGGGACGAGATGGAAAGAGCCATGTATGGACATGAGGCAAAGAAGACATTCGGCGAAGCTGGTGGAAACCATGGGCCCTGGAGCCAAACCGCCTCTTTGTAGCGAAAAATTCGATGGAATAATCTACATAGATTCTTCGTGTTCTATTGTGTGTTCGATCTTCCGGCGACAGGGAAGCACACACGGCGCACAGTTTCGCCTATCTTCAAAAGCGGCGCACTCTTTGCCTTTGGAAATGGTTCGAGTAACTTCATGCATCCTTCTTTTCGAAGCTGTAGAGCATCAGTTTTTCAAGGCCGGCGAAGACGAAGGCCCTATGCTTCATGCGAATATCGAAGGCTCTGTGGGGCTTTCGAGGCACATGGCATACCCAAAGGAGGAAGCATCAAGGTTTTATCTACCCAGTGCATTCCTCAACAGCTTTTAAACGGTCAGTCCCAACTTCCGTCACCCATTTTTGGCAGCGTCTGTCTGAATTAGATCCAACATTCCCAAAGCAGTCCAGCACATCTGGCTCATCTCGCATGCCTCCTTCGTCTTCATCAAAAGTTTCTCAATCGCGGCATCCACAGCCTCGCTTTTGCCCATTTGTGACCCGTAGATGTCCAAAATGAGCATGGCTATGTCAGCTTTGATCCGAATATATTTTGGATCCCCGATAGTTTTGTTGAGCCAGCTCAGAATTGGAAGCAATTGCTCCGCTGAGCGGTCGCTCAAAGCACGCCGAAGCGACGATCGATGAATCATGTGGCTGAGCATGGTAAATATGGCTTGTTGGTCGCCCGAGTCAAGGACAAGATCGAGGGCGTTCTGATAGTCACCCATTCGAGCAGCGTTCTCCCATCGGTTTAGCTTCTTTGGCTTTTTCCTCTCATCACCTTCAATTATAATGTCGGCACCCTCCCCGGTGAAATCCATGCCGCGCTTGGCTTTCTCCCACCCTCGACCTCGTTTCTTTTTCTGCTTTGCATCGTATTCGTCAATCCTGCCAGCTACTAAAGCTTCCATTTCCTTTTCTTTTTCGCGTTTCGCCGCTTTAGCCTCTCCCGTGAGACGCGTTTTGATGCTCAGAACCCCCGACTGCATACCGACACACAAATGACGGTCTTCTTGGTTCGGAGCGACAATCATGTCAAGCGAAAGCACTGGTGACGGATACTTCATACCCGCAACCACAGTCCATGATGACGTATCCCAAGCTTTTACATGGCCGTCAAGAGCACCTGTAAGCACCCTGGATCCCCGGGTTGCCATCGCAATGGATGTGATTGTTTTCTGATGATTTCCAAAGAGGCCAAGGGGACGACCTGCGACCAGATCTAGCACTGCAAGTCTCTCACCACTCGATCCTACCAGAGTTGTGCCACCAGGCAGAGATATCACTGATTCCACCGGTGCTGGTAGCTTGAAATTCATGACTGTCGCGCCTCGGCTGCCTTCCGCTCCGCTGCCAACTCTAGGATCCCACACTCGTATGCTTTGATCGTAACTTCCTGAAGCAATGAGCTTGCCGTCTCCGATAAATGTGCCCGTTCGCACATAGTCCTGGTGTCCATGCCCCTGCCATGTGCTACGTTCTGAGGGGAGATCCCAAAGTCTGACCGTGCGATCGTCGCTGCAGCTCATAGCACCTGTGAGCTCTGTAGGATGCCACTTCGTCACCCACACCGGTTGCTTGTGCTCGTTCCATGTTTTTAGAATAGCTCTTGAACTCGTGTCGAAGGCCTGTATAATACCCGAATCGCTCCCTGATATACAGATTCTTCCATCTCTTCGGACGTGAGCTGAGTGAAATGACGATGTGGTTCTGGTGATTGTTTTAGACGGTTTCAGGGTGTATGGCGAAAGCAGCTGTAATCGTGGTCCTGTCGTGACCACTATGTACGAAGATACAGACGTGGTGGGCAGGGCTGCGCTGCGTGCGGTTGTGTTAGAGGAGATGTATGTTATGGGCGCTGAGTTTGACGAAGGCAGAAGGACTTGATTTGTGAACGACTTCCAGTACTTCTGATCCTTTGTCAGAGCCGATGGTTCTATTGGCAGCTTCACAGGCGCCAACGGTTGAACTTCAGCCGCCATAGCTGTTCAAATGCTGCGTGGAATGCAATTACGTCTTCTCTGTCGAGATCGCAATGTTCGAAGAAAAGTTTCGAGATTGGACGCTACAGATTCGCAGAACCAGGCAGTTTTACCCGAGATCTCGCTTGGAACTGCCAAGATGATCGCGCAACGAATACGCATCACAGCATCCGGAACGATCTTTTTAGGTACAGGAGCAAAGATTAATTCCCTCCACACTCAATTTCTCTTACCTGAATTCTAGTACTTTCAAATCAACTTGATGGTAGGGGATAGGAAAGTCTAAGTATACTGACGGTCTGACGATGCCTTTTGAGTCAACAACACAATCACGTGAGAATATCACTGACTCGAGAAGCACTCTACTGAGTTTGCCTTCTTCTCATAGAATGGCAACCAAAGGACTAGGAAATTGCAGAAGATCCCTTCGAGCGGCGCCTATCTGTTCGAAAAAAAGATCCCCATAGTGCAAAAGCCATTAAAGGCAAGCCGACTACCCCTCAAAGTGCCGGTTCCCTTGTGTGAGCGGAACTTGAACTCCGACCATTCCACATGGCCCTTCCCGGATACATATAGTGCTTGACCCATGCGACGTTCGCTATGTAAACATCTCAATCCTAACTTAGTTTCACAGCTTTACTCAAGTAGATTTTTTCTAGTTCCTGGTTTTTTTCAGGTTCGGCGACATGTCAAAAGAAATCGTGACGTTCGCTCATCTTCAGGCCAAGGACAAGGCGTCTCGTGACAAGGTTGGAGAAAGTTAAAGCCTGCAAGTGGGGTTTTGTCGTTGACCTCAAAGCAGCTCATTGAGATCTTTCACGAGATCACCGAGTTCTCCCGTGCAAATGAGAACCCGGGGGTCAGCCGCTATGTCACCCTGATCCCGACGGACACTTCGAATGAGACGTCTATCTACATGCTTGAGCAGTACGCAGAATAGCACATGTCGTCGATCCGACGCACAGCTAAACTCGAACAGATACAGGGATCAGGCGGCGTGCGATTCTCACTTCCAGCAGCCCCCCGTTCAGAAACTGGTCAAGTACATGACTGAAGAGAGCCCGTTGACCGGACCCCCGGAGGTCCACAACCTCAACCCCACGATTGATGTTAGGAGACCGATCACGGACCCACAGCCAGGCATGCTCTTCCTGTTTGCACACATCAAGTACAAGCCAGGCAAGCTGTCAGAGGCACTGCCCCATCTGAAGGAACTCATTCTGGCCGTGGAGAAAGATGAACCAGAATTCTGGGGCTGCACCGCCTGCGCGGATACGGAAAATGAGCTTGTGAGGGTCGTTGACATGTTTGAGAGCGAGAAGTTCTATGACGAAGTTCATGTGAAGAGTGCACCAATTGCGAAGTTTCACGCGGCGAACACACCACTAACGACCGGCGAGTTCGGCTTTGCCAAGTTGAAGGTCGTGCAAGGCTTCTTGGGACGGTAGTGAGTTCATTAGTTTTTGTGAAAACTTGAAGAGACATGTGCTGATGAGATGAATGCACAAGTGAAGACAAGAAGCCTAGCCGGTTATAGCTTGGACAGTGTAATGATCTACAGATATCAGATAGTATAGAACGCGTATCGGGAAATGATCATTCCGACACTCTCCATACAAGTCTTTCTGCACTCGGAACTTTTCGCCTCAATAAGTCCAGAGCATTCTCGGCCCTCTCAAGTAGCGTAGAACCCTCGACGATGAGCGTCCGGTTAGGCTTGATTGCACCGTTCGCTAACATAGCAGGCATTATGTCCGTTTGCAGATGCTCTGCCAGGAATTGGTTCTGCCGCTCTATCAGTATCTCCGCAGATGAGAACAGGATCGTCCGACTTGCCTGTAAGTAGAAATGCGTCCTTACTCCCTTTGCGTCAACGCCAGCACCCCAATCTAGAACCTTGGACACATCCATTTCATACTCCGGGGCTTGCGTTTCTGTGGCATCCTTGAGAATAACTGGCAACATGATCGCGACAATGGTTCCACTTTCTGCTATTTTAGATATCGGCCGCACGCTACCCTCCAAGCTGCCGATGCAGTCCATCACGAAGGCCACCTGTCCACCGGCAAGGTCGCGGACGCGGTCAACCACATTTTCGTCTCTGTAGTCAACAAGGTCTACAGCACCCAAGCTCCTGAGGAACTTGTGATGTTTTGCGCTAGCCGTAGCTATAATCTTTCGGTAACCGTAGTAGCTCAGAAGTTGGATGGCGTACTGGCCCACGCTGGAGCTTCCACCCCAGATCAGGATGGACTTATCGGCCGCCCTGGGCGTGAACCCTTCGGGCTTCGGCCAAGGCAGTTCCAAGCCTAGATCGTTGACGGAGCACTGGAAAGCGGTGACGAAGTTGTTTGGAACGGTCACAACATCCTGCTCTTCGAAGCCGTCTGGAATCCTGCCGAACAGGTTCTCGGGTGCGAGCACAAATTCCTGGTGCGCCTTCTCTGCAGATGAACGCCACGTAAAGCCGAATACTCTGTCGCCAATCGCGAATTTGTTCACTGCGGGCCCGACGGCTACCACTGGTCCTGCACACCCGTCACCAAGGATTTGAGGTGGTTTCACCAGCAAACCGCCATCGGCCTGATGCAAGTCCAGAGGTGTGGATGCTGTCCAGTCGACACGAACGAGTAGCTCGTTGCCTTTGGGCAGAGGTGTTTCAACTTCAATGACGCGTAGAGGTTTGCGCGGGCCGACGGTGACGACTGCCTTGTGTGTTTTTGCCATGTTGTTGCTGATGGTTGAGTATCCGCCCTTTTTTTCCCAATAATCCCAAGGTCTTCGTAGGAGTCTTCATAAATTGAATAGCCTCATCACTCAAGGATTCCAGGCAAAGAGTTAGATTGCATGACTAGCATAGGATTATTAGTAAGTTGACAATGGCAATATGGGCGTCTGATCGCCCTAGGCGCGTAAGCATGTCGGTTAGGCCAATCAGAGAAGCCTGATGAGCGTAGTAAATACAACGTGGTAGCGCGATGTTGGCAAGGAGGGAACGAATTTGTAAGCTGGGCTGACAAATAGATACACGTGATCTTGACTATGGCGCCCATATGCTGAAACCTGGGACAAAATGCCGCGGTTGGACGAGTAAAAATAACAACTGAATTATGTGTAAGCTCTGAAAGGCTGCATAATGGTGGACCCAGGACCCACAGTTGCCTGCTGCGGGCTTCGTCCCCAGAATGAAAGACCGAGAGTACGCCAGCCTGTCTCCTGCTGTCTCGCGACACATAGACCCATAGCTCTAGCAATGTGTACCATCCGAGTGTACAAAAAAAAAGTTCTGGACAATCACGGACTGATCTCGGGACTGCCTCGGGGTGTTCTTGCCTCGTGCTGCCGACAGCGGACATGTGTTGTAAGATTATCAAGGTGCTCGAGGTCCGCTTCCATTATGTCCATTTGCTGAAGCAATTGGGCATATCTAGCAATCTCTGCGTCTAATTCCGCCTCTGACATGGATTCGATCATTGGCAGAGGCTTCACTGATTGATCGAGCTGTATTAAACGATTAATTCGCTGTTCGCCTTCCAAGGTTTAATGACGTACCATCAACCATCGTGTCTCGGCAGCACGAATGGAAGTATCTAGGTGTGAAGAAAGTTCATTCATACCCGACGGCATGCCAGACTGGGGCATCAAGCTGGCGGCTGGCGGCGGAAAGTCCTGCTGACCATTCGAAAGTTCGTTCGCAAGTATGCTGAGCGTAGCCTCAACAATTCTGCTGGCTTGACTCCCGTGTATAGCATGCGCGAACTGATGATGAGCCATCCGGCCGGTCGAGGATAGTTCCAAGAGCATTCGGCGGAGGCTGAGCAACGCAGCCCATGGCACGCCCTGGGTTCCGCAGTACAGCCAAGTCCTGCAGGACGCGGCAAGCACCCGAGGCGAGAGACATCGCCAGATAGGACGCTCCGCCAAGTCCCAGAGAGCTTGACCCTCTCTCCGCGACCATAGCTTTCGGGGGCGCGAAGACGCGGGTGTATTGTAAAGTCTTGAGACGCATCGCACTGCCGCGTCGCTGTCATCGCGCGCAGGGCCGAGCCAGACGATCGTTCTCGTCACTCCGTCCTCCTGGAAATCCGCACCGCGCGCGTCCTTTTCGTCGCTCGGGCGTCGGAGAAGAAAATAGCGCACGCCGGTCTCACGCTTGACATCATGCAGGACGTCGACAAGCTCATGGTGAACATGCTGACCGGCGTCCAAAGCAACTACAACGACGTGAAAACTTGGGATGTCCTCACCAGACGTGAGAAACGGGCGGAAGCCATGCTGCTCCGTAACCTCCAGAAGCTGAAGCGGGTCGTCTGGCGGTGCATCTTGGCGTGCGCAGTTCGACATTTGGTGCGGTCCAGAGTCCCAGAAAGACGCCTTGAAGGAAGATGCAAGACAGCGCAAGTAGCAGGAAGGCCGGACAAGTCTGCCTGTCAGAGGCTTCAGGAAGGAAAGAAGACAGGCGGGGAAGAATATCAGTCAGAGCGACGCTGGTATCGGAATCGAAGGTGTCCGGTCCTGCTTCACGAGTGGGTGTGGGAGTGAGACAACAGCAGGGCTACCAGGCCGAGACACCAATCCACATGATGTGTGATGTAGCCCAGTTCAGATGCGCTTCGGGCCGCCCGCAGTGTGCGTCCAGAGTCGCAAGGCTGTTCGCGACGTGCGAGTTTGTTCGGACGATGCCTTTTCATGGGACGCAGGACCGTCGTCGTGGTGTTCTGTGGCTGGTTCACGGGGCCTCAGTGGATGTCCTTTCATTGGCTCCTCTCGTGTTGACGACGATCCGCCAATAGACAGGGCTCCTGGAGTGGGTGTGAACAGAAACGGAATGCAAGGGCTGACTACGGAATATAGCAGCGCGGACCGCAAGATATGTAATTGTCTTGTGATGCACTCGAACGCCTTGAATTCCCGTATGTGACCATGACGGTGTTCGCATACCTTGCTCCAACTGTTCATGCCTGCAGTGCGGCCGTGCCGATCTGTTCCACACCAACCTAAAGCCGCTGCCTTCAGATCGGCGAACTCTAGATTAGGATTTACTATGGCTACACAATGTACAAGGGGTATACACGCTAGAACCCAAAAGAATCCAACAAGCTGTTCGCATCCGGTTCCACAAATTGCGTCGGAGGAGGCTTCTGCTTCTTCTTATCGTCGTCCTCATCCTTCTTCTTGTCCTTCATGTTCCTAAACCCATTCGTTTGAATTTCGTTGGTCTCCTTCTCATCTTCGAAGATTGCGCTGCCATCTGCCAGCGACGGCTTCTTGTGATGGTCCACCGTCGGTGAGAGCGGTAAATCCGCAACTACAAGTGAGCTTCTTCTGCGCAGTAGCCGCTTGGGGTCGATGTCGAACCCGTCAAGCGCTGAAGGCGGTGGGTTGAAATAAATCTGCGATTTCGGTCCTATATCCTTTTCCCTCAAAACCACTTCAGCAATCGAAGGTTGTTTGACAACAGGGATCTTCGGCACTGAAATCTGAGGCTGTGGAATCAAGAACTCCCAACTACGGACTAAGTCCAGCGCAAGCAGATCACATCCCATGCGCTCATACAAACCAGCTGTATGCGTGATGAACTCCCATTCAGCTCGAGGCGACACCGAGAGCGCGCCGCGAAGTGTCTGCAGCGACTTCTCGCGCAACTGTTTGTACAGCACGACAAGAGCGGGATCGTCAGTCAAGAACAGCTTAGATTGTAAGTTCGGTGTTTCCGGAGGCGAGAGGAGGGAATCGAGAGGTAGCTGTGTCACATCGTTAGCTCTAAGGACGGAATCAGATGCTAGATCACTTACTATAAGCGCCCTGACGGCCTTGTCACGCTTACCCAACATCCACAATGCCCAATTCGCCATCCATCTGTTTCCTTCCGTGGCAGCCAAGGGTAGTACATGTTGCTTCAGATATTCTTCAAGTACCGGTCCGTTGTCACCCTCATACACTCTCGCCACAGCAATGGCAAGCTGCATGTCACCAAGCTGATGGCTCAATACCCTGACGGCGTCCTTCAATGCTCCAGCAAGCAGGAAGAAGGCAGCTGCGTACTCGAACCTGCGTTTACCCATGAGAGCATACGCATTTTTCAACGCGGCAGTCTTCCAACGCTGCTCGTCAAAGTTGTTGGATAGAAACCGATGTGTAGAAGATTGCTCCTTGTGCCATGTAGCCATGCGCCACAGACCTACGAGAACTGCCTTCTTCTTGAGCGCCATGTAGTACAGACTGCAGTCGACTGGATTTTTCTCATCTGACTTTGTGTATTCATTGCGTGCAATAACCTCAAATTGCTGCCGCTGGGCGCTAGTTAGCAGGGTCGTGCTTGAAGATAACAAAACCTTCTTACCAGAGCTGTCAAATCCGTCATCCACATAAACATGCCGCTGTCTCTCGCATGCTCCCACAACATCCTGCCATGGAAGTGACGCGACACAAGGTCAGCCAAAATATCCTGACTGCCGCTGTAGAAAGCCCAGGTAATCTCTCGCCACGACAACGGACTGTGCTCAGAGCGCTGACTCGAGCGAAGTACATGTTGCCTGAAGAAGAGCAAGAAGCGCGAACCGTTGTTGTCCAGTGATCTTCTATGTTTCTCGACCGTCGCGACGCATTCAACAATGTCAACGAGGTGAATCTGATCTCTGCTCGAGAGGAAAGGTACCGTTCTCGTCGCCAACTGCTCGTTGAGCGCTACAGCCACGTCTTCGGTTATTGTCTCGGGCTCTTCATCAATAAATTCGGCATATGAGGAGTGCATCTCTTTTTTTGCCGCCGACGCAGTCAGGTCTTCATCCTGCGCAAAATCCTCGAGGTCGAAACCAAGCAAGCTGTCAAACGGCTCGCCGTCTGAATAAAACTTCATCGTCTTCCACAGCTTGAGGAGGATCTTCTGCGCTAGGAGCAAACGGCCACTGAGAATGCATTGTGACAAAAACTGAGGGTGGAAGACGGGTAGCGGGCCGTTCAAACGGCTGACAACGGTGAAGAGATCGAAGCCTCTTTTGTCATTGGACAGCAGCCTAAGGTCCGGCATAATATGATCAGACACATCAATCTTCTGTTCTTGAACAAATAGTTGATTTCCAGCTCCAATCACAAAGCCGCCATTGCCGAGCCAGACGCTGTCCCCAATCGGATGGGGCGTCAGATCCCGGATGCTGAACTCGCGTAGGGGGGCCCAGGACGGCCTCGCATCAACGTAATCGTACCGGAGCTGGACGTACACAATGACACGTCGAGGAAATCCGACGGCCAGGATGGATTGATTGTCAGGCGTGGACAGCCAATCGAGATCTTGAATTGTGTCATACTCCTCAAACTGCTCTTCGTGCTCCAACTGGGCACTCCGCGTGTTCCAGATCGTCAGCAAGGTCTTGTCGGCGCTGACCAAAGCGGCTTTGCGGATGGACGTCGCGCTGCCGAGCGACGGATTCTCGATCAAGGTCTCAACGGTCGAAGTTTGAAGCCACTCGAGCTTCTTTTGCTCGACGTTTGGTCTCGCCGTCCATGACTTCAACACGCCGGCCTTCGAGTACGAGATGGCAACGTCGCGTGCAAACAGATCCAAGAAGCCTGAAATGACTGGCGCAGTGCCAGCAGGGTCAACAGGCAAGACGTAGGCGAGATCGTTGTCAGTACCCAGATCAAACGCTCCAAAATCTGTGAGCTCGACGGTGTCGTTGGGATCTCCGTTGGTGGGGAGAGTGACCTCCCAAGCACAACCCTTCATCTCGCTCGTGATGGTCGCGAGGTGGACATGTCGCTTGTCTTCATGTTCTTCGGGGATGCACAACAAGCACAGAGGCTTGCCCTGGAGCTCATAAGGATATCGAGCGACCTGCACAGCTTTTGATTGTCTTGCGTCCCAAAGAGAGATGCTTCCATGGTGCAAGAATGCAACGAATCTGCCTTCTTGCAGAAGCCACACGCGATGAATATGCTCGGTCTTATCAATGATACTCTTTCGAGCTATCGTGTCCCCGGCTTCGGTATGATATCTCTTCCAGACGATGCTTTCGTTTTCGGCGGTCCTTGAGATCAGAGCCTTGCCAGTAGCGGACCGCACAATCTTCTTGATCTCACTCCTGTGACCAGTCCAGGTGATCCTGTTCTTCAGCCGCTGCCGCTGTGGAGACGGATCGAAAAGGCGATCTAGGCGCCCTTCGAACCACTCCAGTCGACCATCAAAGTGATGCGTCAAAATGCAAAGCCCTTCTTCCGACGCGAACGGATAGAACTGGGTATTGTCCTCCACGCCAGTCGCGCCGGGGTCAAAACGAAAGCGCATCCCATCTGTATGTGCGATGTTGAAGATGTCACCTGGTTTTCTGTGCTTGCAGCCCACACTCTCCAATCCCCAAGCCGACATGTTCCCCCTGTCGTCCAGCACAACGCAGACATCCGGGCTCTTGGTCGCGACCTCAATCAGATGTGCCATACCTGGCTCTGCCTGCTCGTCGCTTGACGCATTCTGCACCACACGTTCGGTCGCTGCTGTGAAGTCGCGGTTGTCGATTATAAATGCGTATCTCTTGTCCGATCGGTGTCGCGGGTCCAGTGAGCGAGGCTGGATGGAGTCCTTAAGATTAATGTCTGCCCACAGATGCAAAATCGACAGGCCGTGGTCACCAGCGGGTGCCCATATTCGCAGCTTGTTGTCCGCACAGATTGTATATAGCACGTTGTCGAAAGACTGGTCCCGGTGGAACGGCCGCCGCCAGTACATGCCCGTGACAGGTGCCGGATGCGGGAGGTACGCATACTCGAACCTCTGATCCGCAAGGGAGAGCCGCCTCCAGATCTTGACCAGGCGGTCGTACTTCCCGGCAGAGGCGATGAGACTTGAGTCGTACGAGAATGCCGCGAAGCGAGGCGGGTTCGCCAGCTTCTTACTCCACAACAGCTCTCCTTGATTGTGATACGTGGAATACAATCGCAGTTCCCCGCCGCCCACCAGCAGCTCCTCGTCTAGCCCCCACGATAGTGTCTCCACGCCATGGCCATCAGAAGCGTCAAGATGGCACTGCAACGACCACCTCAGCGCGCCCTCGTCGCGCCCGTACGGTCTGTACACGTGTACCGTGGATGCCGAGGCGGCCGCTATCTTGCCGGAAAGTTCATCGAGAGCAATGGCAACGAGCTCGTCTGGTAGCTCGAGGTAGGTGGTCTGAAGGATGGAGTTGGGGCCGTCGAGAACAACGATCGCATTGCCGGAGACGTACGCCTAGTCAGCGTGTTAGCTTTCGCTGCGTAGGTTGAGCACAGGGGCGGAGAAGGCTTGTACGATGATGTGCTTCCCTTCCCAAAAGCCTGTGGTCACAGCCTGAAGCCTGGACTGCGGTCTTCCGGGGAGAATAGCTCGCATGGAAGCTGCGTGATCGGATGCCTAGTTTAAGGTGTGATGTAATGCATAGCACGAAGTAAAACAAAAAGGGGGGTGGGTTAATGGTTCTGGCTTGCCACTGCAATTGAGAGCAAGACGGGAAGGACGAAAGTGGAGAGATGCTCAGCAGCCGTGATACCAGCAGCTAGATGCTTCATGTGGCACCGTGGAACGGGAGCGTTGCGATGTCGCGCGCACGTTAACTAATGAGACCTGGGATTTCCCCCAGAGGCAGAATGACGATCGCGGAGGTCCGATGACGACCGGGCAAGGGTCTCCTGCGCTTCGTGGCCTAAGCTGTGTCTCGGTTTCAACACTGGCTTGTCGATTCCGTCCAGAACGGCGTCTGATTCCAATATCGATGCTCTATCTCAACACAGTGAAGAGGTGGAAAAAGCAAAGACAAAGTCTCCAATACCCGTGCATGTCCGGGAAACGCCTATCTTGCGACGAAGACAAGGCGTGCCCTCAGCTTCGAGCTCTCACCAGCGAAGGTCAAGCCCTTTGAATGCATGCTGCAGACGACACAACGCTAATGCACGTCTATCTCTCGATGTGGAACCTCTGGATTGTGCTCTAGACCTGGCTCAAGATGCGTGCTTCCAGAATGTAATGTATTTTCTTTCCTATGTCTCGGGAAGGTCGTCACTAGTAATTGGCATTGAGCTCTACAAAGGCATTCTCAGTCTACGTCTTCCTCGCTGCCTGCCTCTTTCAAGGTCGTGCCGTATGTAGGCATCGCTCAAATATGGACAACCCAAAAACACGACTATATTTCCCTTCGAATGCCAAAACCCTCCCATTGCTCGCATACGGGGTATTAATTAAAAGTTAACAAAAAACGCAGGCTGCAAACGCCACACGCATGTAGGTCGTGATTGAAAATGTAAATAGATTTGCAGATCGACCGATCAGCGCTTGATCAGTCTGGATAATCCGCTTGGCCTGACTGAGAGTCATTTTTTTACTTCTTCGTGATGGTCGGCACCTGCGCCGAACTAAGGCTCCTCTTTCCCCATCCAAAAAACCCACCAGCGGCGGCGCCCCAGCTGCCTGCCGTCGCCGCTACTCCCGGTGTCGCACTGGTAGCAGTCGAGCTGTCCGGCGACTTAGTGATCGATATAGGGGTCGAACTCTTTGGTGTGCTGCTCGTCGACTCGCTTGAGCGACTAGACACCTTAGATAGCGGCGTCTCGGCTGCGGTGGTAGCACTCGCCACGGGAACGGAGAGTTGCGGTATGGGCGGGGTGACATTCAGCATCTTGCGCATGGCCTCAAAGCGTGCCTTGAGCTCCTCGAGTTCCTGCTTGGCGACCGCCTCGGCCGTCTTCGCATTGACGAGTTCCAGCAGAAGCGTGTCCTGGTCGGGAGGTGCGTGGTCTGCTGTCGAAAGAACGGCCTGCGTACTCAAACTTGATACGCGCTTGGAATAGGTCGGCGGAGAGGATGCAACTTGGCTTGACGACCTGTTTGACAGCGACTGTGCGAGTTTAAACTCTCGCAAACCGGTGCTACTTACTGACACATCAGACGCGCCGGTATCCGACCTGCTCGGCGGCGTGCTTATGTCGGAGCTCGGTTGCACGCCAGGTTGCGAGCCTGACCTCGAGCGGCCTGACCGTGCCGCCTGTCGGAGCTCCGAGATGGTCTTCTCCAGCCGCTGCTTCTCACTGTAGCCAGACTGAATCCTCATACGCGCCTTTTGCAAATCGTCCTTCATCCGTGCTATCTCCTCGTCCTTGGCTTGAATCTCGCGCGCCAGTTCTTGCGAGCGCAAGCTCTCATTCTGTAATTGATCTCTCAGAGCAGCCATGGAAGCCCGAAGCGACGCTTTCGTTTCGTAGCCCGATGAGCGCCTATTATTTGGCTGGATGCGCGTCTCCACCTGGCTGACAAGCCTTGTCACCTCACTCATCATATCCCGTATGGGATCCTCTTCTAGAGGAGTTTCTGGCTCTACTGGTGAGGGCTCTTCGTCTTCGGTGAAATTGTCCTTCAAGTAGTCGACCAGCGATCGAAAAACGGCATGATCTTCCTGTCTATCCTCCTTTTCTTTTTGCAATTGTGCCGTGAGAAGGTTCTGCTCCCTCTGCAGCTCCGTACACGCCATCAGAAGATCTTCGATCTGGTTATGGAGATCCTTATCCTTTTGGCTCGCCATGGTCGATCGTGAACCGGTCGAAGAATCGGGCGACTTTATGGACTTCATTGAGGCGAAGTCCGCAGACGAATCCCTAGAAAGCTCAGTCATGGCGGTGGAAACGGACTGCGACGACGAGCTGTCTGAACCGCCGTCGTTGGATCCCAGTGTAGCTAGGCTTTGCTTCGAAGGTGTTCTGTGCAAGCCACTAGCAGGTCGCGACGGTGTGGGGGCGGCGAGAGTAGAAGTCAGAATGTTAGCTTTGGACGGCGTATGCGTGTGCGAAGGTGCCCACAGCCGACCCAAGAAACGAGATGCAGCACTTTGGACGTCTGGGAAGAAGCCGCGGCCGCTGGTCTCGCCGCTCTCAGCTCGTCTGAATTCGGCTTCGATGGCTTGCAGGCTATCTCGCGTGACGTCTGCCGTGAAGTCACAGAAGTCGTTGACAAGATCATCGCCGGATGTGGGACCCAGGCCGTATGGGTCCCAAAGTTGTCGCGACAGCAAGAGACGCATCGCGTCTTCAAGTTCGGTGAACGCAAGCAGTTTCTTCTCGTTCTTGCGGATAACGGCGAGGGCGACACGCATGATCGTCTCGGACGCGCCCTCTGCAAAGATAACATCGTAAATGCGGAACAGGAGGGCCAGGGGGCATGTCACGGCGAAGAAGGACAAGAACCACTGGGAGTACGCGGTCCCTTCGACGCCAAGATCGTCCAGATGCTGCGCAACCGCGGGCACGTGTTGTGCTAGGAGCTTCTTGAACTGGAAGATGCGGAGATGCAGTCCGGAGAGATCTGGCAAGAAACATGATCGTAGATCATAATCTTCCATCAGCCTAGACTGTTGTCAGCACTACGTTCAACATATGTACGCGGACGACTGCAATTACCGGACCAAGACGCAGAATGCCTGCTTGTCGCCCATATTCATGAGCAAAGGGCCGACGAGGAAACCCAAGCCCTGACAGTACCCAATCTTGTCATCATACAGGCTGAAGCATCTTAGAACTGTTCCTAGCATCCGCTGGCCATCGCCGTTGGGATCCTTGAACATATCAACACCAGGAAAACTGCGGCCTATATCTTTTGCTATGGTATTTTCGTGAGGGGTCGACTCCAAGCACAGCCGATCAAACTGCTCCTCGACGACCGTGTTCCGAGCTGCTGCCATGCTCACCCATACAACTCCTCTGAGGGGTGGCGGGATGCCGCCTCGAATCTTGCTCGATGTGATGAGTGGCAGGCGCTGGGCAGTTCCCGCATAGTCGCGAACGAGTGCCGCCCAGAATTCCAGTTCAGTCATTGGAGCCACGGCGGGAACCAAGGAGAACCTGACGGACCGAGCGCCCTGCTCTTGCACCATCTTCTTAAGCTGATGCACCGAAGGAGGCCTCGACTGCGTGTCGACACGTGCCCGGGCGGCTTTTGGGTTGACGGCCAAGGCATTGTTCTCCTGTTCCAAACGCGCAAGAAGCAATGCAGTTTGCTATGTACACGTTAGCTAAGACTAACTAGCAATAGGTCAAATCATCTGATTCAACGTACCTGGTCGTCCTCAGCTTGCTCTTCTTCCCTAGCCTCCGTCTTGTCCAGCTGCTCCCAATCAACCTGAAGGCTACTCTCCGATGCCGAGCTACTGCTTCGCTTCCTTTTGCCCTCCACCAACATCGACAGCTTTCGTTCGGGGCTATTAGCGATCTCCTCGGCCAGGGTGAGAGGGTGCGACGATGACCTTGTGCTTCGACGCCCATCAACGCTCCTCTCTGAGCTTCGAGATGACCTGCAGTCATCTGTCGGGCTCAACGAGTCTCTGGGTGGTTTAGAGAGAAGTTGGTCGCCCTCGACATTGACGGTAGGTGGTCGACTTTGACTTGAGTCGGACAGGGGAATTGTTACAAGCGAGTCAGTTGCAGCAGAAGCGCTACCAACTCTTCGTCTTGGGGTGGACTGGGTGGACTCAGCATCGTCAGGTTGGGCTTTGAGCTCCGGTGTTTCCATCTCTTCTTGCACAATTGATATGCTGCCTCCCGCTTCTTGGTAAGCGAGGGGGTGTTCCGGCTTCAACAAGTCTGCATGAAAAGGAGACGGCGAAGGAACGAGTGGAGTTGGCTGCGGAGGGGGTCTGACTCCAGGCAGAAGTCTTGTGCACGTCGTCGAGGTCAGCTCTCGTCCTGGAGAAGGCTTTTGCAGGTGGAGCGTGGTTTGTTATGCTACGCAAATTGCGGCGGATGGTCTGGAGCGCGCGTGCTGCATGAACCGCGACGCCGGAGAGGGACGGGTAGGTGTCCAAGGACGTGGAGATGCAAAGAGCAAAAGAGCGACTCTTGGGACGAGACAAAACAAAAGAGGTGTTCAATGGCAGCCGGGCCCGTCCACCAAACGAGAGGTCCGCTGGTAAAGACAAAAGGAGTGAAGGGGGGTGGTGGTGCTGTGCGTGAACCGACCCGGCTGGTCCTCTGTTAAGTTATCAGACAGGCTCGAACTCAGGAGGCTCGATGCCGGCCAGCGACGGGGATCATCAGGGCGTGGGCACGGCTCATGGGGCGCATCGCGCCGGCGGATAGGCTGGCCAAGAGCCCACCGTGGCGCGGATTGGCTGGACCAGCTCTCGCTTGGTACTTGTACGGCCTCCAGTTCAGACCGTCGAAACGGTCCATGGCTGGTGGTATCATATTGGAGCGAATGAGTCGCCTCTGCCAATCGTCGCGCAAACGCTTCCGATTGCGATGCTGTCGCACCCGTCGTCTAGAACTACTGTCGCCCTGACACCTCCGCTGACGTCTCTTCGTATGTGTGCGTGTGTGTCTCCCTCCCTCGGTGCAGAGTTGCAGTGCTGCCTTTTGCTGAAACATGCCCCCTTCTCTCCACCGGCTACCGCACCAGCTTGTACCGCACCAGCTTGTCCCTCACGCCAGCTGGAGTTGGAAATCGTGGCTGTCCTCTTCATCTCCACCAGCAACACCGATCGACCTCCACCCACAATCTCTCAGCCCGCAAATGGTAACTCAATTGTGAACTGTTGCTGTCAGGGTCTGCAGGACTAGGAGAATTTATTTTCATCCGGATTTGGCGCTCCAGCTTTGCCCCGTTCGTGTTTGGAGCCGCCGATCGCTTCTTGCATTGGTGCTGCTGCTGTTGTCCCTCGCAAGGCCATTGTTGGTGCCGGGTGCCGGCTGCAACGGTCCAACCTCCCGCCTCGTTGCACGAACTGCTGAAACGTATTATCATCA
Organism: Verruconis gallopava; assembly: GCF_000836295.1. Classification (NCBI taxonomy): domain Eukaryota; kingdom Fungi; phylum Ascomycota; class Dothideomycetes; order Venturiales; family Sympoventuriaceae; genus Verruconis; species Verruconis gallopava. The sequence continues at coordinate 242,274 of NW_015622150.1, forward strand.
CGGATCGGCGAGCGAGCTATCTGTTGAGAGAGCTTGACTGTCAAAGAATTGCAAAAATCCGGCATGCGAGGCCGAGGAGCTCTCAATAAACGCGTCCCGGCTCGCTGCGAGGGGTCGACAAACATGGGGGGCCCATTTGCCCCATCAAGCTACTGCTCCCACATACAGACCGAATTTTTTTTTTCCTCGCAGTCAATGGCTGCATCCTGGCACAGACTGCTACTTCCGACTGGAGCACTCTGACATAATTTCAGCCTTTCAGGATAAGTTAGAACTAGGAAACAGCACTCGACACATCGTGCACAAAGCCTGTGAGCTCTGTTGAATAGATGTTGCAAGTGTAGATCGGATTTCCGTGAATCGTCCTGTCTGGAAGATTGTTCCGATTGTGCACCAGAAAACCAGCCATGGCCGCTGAAACAAAGGATAGCATCGACGACTTGTCCTCAACCAGCTCGCTCAGCGAACGCGACGACGACGACAACGGCTGGGAAGACGCCGAGCCGGACGAGGAAAAGATTCAGATTCTCAGCCTGTTCGACGACAGAATTTTCAATGATGCCAAATCAATGCTAGACTACTGCAAAGAAAGGTATCACTTTGACTTCATCTCAGTCCAGAAACAGCACAGTCAGTCTATACGTATCTCCTTTCAATTGCGTGGATTATCGTTGCTTGCTTTTTAAGAAAGAGTGAAAGAAGGCCAAAGAAGAAAGACTCCGCTCTGTCAAGAGTGAACGAGCCGCTGATTGAGTTGTATAGACCTTGATTTCTACCAGAGCATCAAACTGGTCAACTATATTCGCGCAGCCGTCAAGGAAGGCAACACGCGCCCAGATGTTGACTTAGTGTCCAACTTCGCCGACGAAAAGTATCTACAACCCGTCCTCGAGGACGATGCCCTGCTTTTCTCTCTCGACGACCTCTCCGCTGAGGAGGCAAATCCAGAGTCGCAGGAGAATCACACACCAGAAGCCCGAATAGCTGAACTTGAGGCTCAACTATCAGTTCTGCAGGCTCGGTTCGCAGATTTCAGAGCGCAGGTTGATCAGACGCTCGAGCGCCGCTGGACCGAATCAAACGATATCTCTCCCGTTGTGGAGAAGGCGAAGGCCAGTAGCGGCCCTGACTACGAAGGTGACTACTTCGAGTCGTATTCGTACAATGGTAACAAACATCAGAGGTAACCCAAATTTTAGATTCCACGCTAACATACGACCATGCAGCGATCCACGAGGAGATGCTCAAGGACAAAGTCCGCACAGATGCATACCGTGACTTCATCTATGAGCACAAGCATCTGTTCGCCAACAAGATTGTCCTCGACGTCGGCTGCGGCACGGGCATTCTGTCCATGTTCTGCGCGCGCGCCGGCGCTGCTCGAGTCATTGCCGTTGACAATTCCGACATCATCGACAAGGCGCGTGCTCATGTCTTTGCCAATGGACTCTCGGACACCATCACGTGTCTGCGCGGCAAAATCGAGGAGATTGTCTTACCCGTCGAAAAAGTGGATGTCATTGTGAGTGAGTGGATGGGTTATTGCCTGTTGTTTGAAGCCATGCTTGACTCCGTGCTTTGGGCACGCGATAGGTATCTCGCACCCGATGGCCTGATGGTGCCCAGCCACACGGTGCTGCGGGTCGCGCCCCTCAGCGACAGTGAATTCGTGCTGGACAACGTTGAGTTTTGGAAGGATGTATACGGCTTCGACATGAGCGCTATGCAGGAGAAGATCTACGAGGATGTGCTCGTGCGACAGATGCCTGTTACCTCCCTGGCGGGCGCGTCTTTCCCCTTCGCCGTGCTGGACCTGCACAACGTCAAGACCGAGCAATTAGTCTTCACCACACCGTTCGAAGTCAGCCTGTTACGTGACGTCGACGCGCTGGACGGATTCCTTATCTACTTTGATACCTTCTTTCTCACGTCGAGGACAGCGCAGCTACCCAGCGACGCCCAGGCAGAAACCTGGTCCTCGGAGGGCGTTGCTTTTACAACCGGTCCTCAGGGCAAAGAAACCCATTGGCGATCCGGCGTCATGCTCATTGACCGTTCAAAGGTTGTACCTACTCGTGCTGAGAAGGGCGCGATAATCAAAGGTACGATCGAGTACCGCAAGGGCAGGGAGAACAGTCGCGGCCTTGAAATCGACATCAAATGGCTACAGGCAGGCGCAGGTCGTGCAGCAGAGCAGAGCTGGTTCCTGAAGTGACGACAGTGGTGGGCAAGAAGGAAGGGGCAACACGAAGATCTCAGGAAAGGAAGGAGCGATGCAGTCATCATCTTTCGAAAATCCTATTTGACACTCTGGCCACTACAGACGCCACGGACTGAAGCTTTGCACAGCCAGCCCTTCGCATGTCTATACTATGCCATGCTCTAGCACAGTATACAATTCACGGTTCTCAGTCGAGACGCCGTCCTCAAAAATTCCCAAATGCACAGCGCTCTCCGTTAAGAGAGCCGCCAAGGTGCTCAACCAAAAGCCATCTACCTATGCCAGTCGCTTTCAAATGTGCTTTGCAATGCATGGCCGCCCAAAAACAAGATAAAAAAAAATTCAAAGTCAAGGACACCAGATGAACGCCGTTCCTAATGCATTCGTCCATTCAACACGCCGTGTTTGATGTGAAGACAGTCACTTCTTGCGTCCTTTGCCCTTGCTCTTCGTTGGCACCGGCGCCGTCGATCCATTCGAAACCACGCTCTCTGCCCGGCTCGTCGTGCCCGATGCTGCACCGCTTTCGCGCTTGACTTTCGCAAGCTGCTTGCTCTGATTTTGCTTCTTAGTTCGCTGCCCTCGCTTGATTTTGCTTATCGTGTATCAGACATACCTTAGCACCTGCACCCCCCTTGGTCTTCTTCTTTGCCGGTTCCTCTTGCTGCTCGACTTCTTCCTCAACTTCTTCCTCCTTACTTCTCTTCTTGCCATTCGTAATTCTCGCATCGCCGCCTTCGAACTCCCTCGTGACAGTCGTAAGCAGTGTCGCACAGCGCCTCGAAATCTCGAGGGGTGTTCTGCTTAGGAAAAACCAATCAAATCTAAACAACCTCGACTCCCGGATATCCTCACGCAACTTCTCATAGATGCCTGGACTGTCGATCCCATGCTCGTTCAACTTCACGAGCAAGAATCGATCTTCTTCTTCTGAATACACCTTCTTGTTTGTGGTCGACACAGTGTAGTTGATCTTCATCTGCTGTAGTGGGTTGCGGTATTGTTTGAGTTTCAGAGCAAGTAAACGCTTCTGCTCTTCAATTTTGCGTGTGCGTGCTTCGCCCTCTTCAATGACACCGATGTGACGCTCCCAGCCCGCGATGGTCTTGTACTTCTTCCAGAAAACCTTGGCATATTCTTTTATCTCAGCTGCGTTTTTGCCATCAACTTCCTGAGCAATCCCTTCGTAATTGTGGCGCCCGTATTTGGCGCTTCCGTTGATAAATTGTTGAAAATCACGGCGATTCCAGTCGGGAAAGCCTTGCGAGATCAGCCTCTCCTTCTCGGCGATTTCCTCCTCAGTTAGGGGCTCAGCGTTGTCGACCTCTGCTTGTGCAAGTTCCTGATCCTGCTTGCGTGCCTCGAGATCTTCTTCCGTACCTTCAGCTAGAGGAACAGCAATGTTGTTCTCTTTTCGATACCACGCTGTTTCCTTGTCGAACAATTCCTGCAATCCCGGAGGGAAGAATTGGTAGTCATGAATGGTAACTTGCTTCGGTGCGCGTGGAATACGTGTCCGTGTCTCTGCGGTTCGGCCACCTGTCTGAAGTGCCTGACGATAGTATTTGTCCATCGAGTACGATTGCTCCTTGCGCTCACGTTTGGATGGATTGATCCAGTTCAGTCCAATATTGACCTTGGAGGGCACAAAGCTCTCACCATTCCACTCATAAGCAGAGTCTGATTTAAAGTTTTGTAGCTCATCAAGACCCAGCTTCTCGTATCGGGAATTCAATTCAGCCGTTCTCTCCTCTCCACGCTTCAGGATTGCATCGATGTCATCGTCATTGACCATGGCCGATGCTGCAGTTGCACCCTCCTGGAAGACCTTCTCCGCTCCAAATTGGATCATGTTAAGAAGTTCGTCCTTGCCAGCCGCTTTAGTCTGTGGCTGCTGAGCACGGCCCTGTTGAATGACCAGCTGATCTAGTCGCAACTTCTGTGCAGCACGCTCAAGGACCTTCTCCTCGATGGCGTTCTCTGTTACGAAGCGATACACGTATACCTGCTTCTTTTGCCCGATACGATGTGCGCGATCCATAGCCTGAAGATCAGCCTGGGGATTCCAATCGCTGTCAAAAAGAATGACAATATTGGCAGTCGTCAAGTTGATTCCAAGGCCACCTGCACGGGTGGTGAGCAAGAAAAGAAATTTCTCCGAACCCTCTTTGTTGTACTCGTCAATGGCAGCAATACGATCTTCGTGCGCAGTCGAGCCATCAATACGGCAGTATTGATAACCTCGCATGACAGAATAATCCTCTAAAATATCAAGGACACGGCTCATTTGGGAGAAAATCAAGACACGATCACCCTTTGCCTTGAATCGCTTGAGCAGCTTGTCCAGCATGACCATCTTCGCCGAATTTTCCACCAAGTGCTCATCGGTGGTATAAGGAGGACCAGGCTCGGCGCCTTCGAAGAGATAGGGGTGGTTGCAGCACTTCCTCAGCTGCATGACAATGTTCAACAGACGCGTCTTTGACTCTTTCTTGCCACCAGCGCCGTTGACAGCATCTATATCCTTCTCCAGAATCTTCCGGTACCAATTGATCTGCATCTCAGACATGCCAACGTAGATGTTCGATTCTTTCTTAGGTAGCAAGCTCTTTTCCACGTCGGCCTTGACCCGTCGAAGCAAGAAAGGTCGCAGAATCTTATGAAGTTGCTGTACGACCGCGTCTTCGCCCTCATTCTGGGACGAGAACCACTGGTCAAATGCCTCGGAGTCACCGAAAACATCCGGCAATAAAAAGTTTAGCAATGCCCACAGTTCGTGGAGGTTGTTCTGAAGTGGGGTGCCAGTGATGAGCATTCGGTTACGCGAATTGAAGGTCCGAACAATATTGGACAGCGAAGAGTCCTCATTCTTGATGCGATGGGCCTCGTCGATTATGATGTACTCCCAAGCAAACTTCTTCAGATGTGACTTCTCTCGCATAATCATCTCGTAACTAGTGATGAGCACATCGAAATCTTGGGGGATGAGACGCTCCTCAATCAAGGCCTTGCGCTCGTCTTTTTGACCTTGCAACACCAGCACATTGATCTCTGGAATCCATTTGCCAAACTCGCGTGCCCAATTATCTAGTGTGGACTTGGGCACACCGACGAGATGCGGCCCTTTGATCTGGCACACATAGCGAAGATAGCCAATGAATGAGATGGTCTGTAACGTCTTACCCAGGCCCATCTCGTCTGCAAGAATGCCAGAGATACCGTTTTCGTGTAAGCTGATCAACCAGTTCAAACCTGCAACCTGGTAATCACGCATGGTACCTCCCTTGATGAAACCGGGCGACTCGCGAAAAACAGTGTCAACATAGCCATGCTTCTCTTCACGCACGAGCTCAGCATCTTCTTCTTTCTCGGTCTTTCTCCTTTTAGAGGAGGCTGCACCACCCTTACGTGTGGCACCCTTGACGCTTTTCTGCTGTTCTTCGTCTTGTCGGTCGATCTCTTCCATGATCTCCCTTATACGTGGGTTTGGGTTGGTCTCTATGAAGTGACGAAAGAGGTCTGTGAGACCAAGAAGATATCTGAATCGTCGTATCGAATCGTCTTCCTGTAACACACGCGTCAGAAACCAAACTGCGCGGGGTCAGGCGGAGAACCCGCATGAACGTACCTTGCTCTCGTTCAGTTGGCCGTGCTTCTTGCTGAACATGTTCTTCTGCAGCTGCATGGCCTCTGCTCTACGTTTGCGTCCATCTGTCTGCGGAACATCACCAGCAACACTGCTGGCCGTCGTGTTCGGATTGGTGTCTGAGTCCTGGTAGACGCGTCAATACGGGATTTGCAGCAGGTGTACAAAGCCATGACATCGACGTACCGTGTAGTCTGGCGTATCTTGCGCATCCTGCAGAGCACAACAGGTCAGTACAAAAGCACGTGGGACGTTCGTATACAACATCGACCCCGCGTTGCAAAAGCGGTGATGTAGGCTGAGTGGAAGGCTGAAAGCACTACTTACGCGCATATATGGACGGCCGTGAAACAAAGATGACCGAGTAGGGGGCGGAGGCGCGTCATCCATCGACACATCGGCCGAGGAGGAGGCGCCAGAGTCGCCGTTTGAAATGCGACCCGGAGCCATGAGTACGATCAGAGGGAATATGACAGACTACGCGCGGAGGGAAATGATCTTGGGCGCAGAATCAATTGCGCAACAGCCCACCGTCGCGCACGGGGTCCGATTTCGATGGCAGGACGCGTCGTTGTGGATTTGACGGCCGTGGGTAAGAGACAAGTGAGGTTGTGTGTGGAATGCAGAAAAGCTGCTGGGCTGGGCTCTTAATGAGGAAATCATAGAACAGCACCCACCGCGTTCCACTGGCACGGCCGACAGGGGACGCAGGGGATCTATGCCTGATGTGGAATAGTGGCGTTGAAGCCGCCGCACCTGCCCTTGGTCCTTTGGAGCTTCTCGCTTTGCTCTCTTCCTACACCCCAACTTGCATCACTGCCCGCAAGCCGCCAACCCCACCACAACCACCGAAACCAGCCATGTTTGATATCGTTCGAAAGCTCTCGGAGCGCTCGGCTCTCTCGAAGCAGCCGCAAGAAATTTTATTGAAGCATCGTTCGCACACGTGCCAATATCAAAGCGCCGCGAGTCATACGTTCCTTTCCAGCATACAGTCTAGGCCAGCATCGCACCTCCTTTGGCATGAAAGCGGCGCCTGGCGATGTTGCTCGGTCGCTGGCACCTGCCTCAACCCCTTCGAAATGAAACCTCCTCGTATTTCAATCATTTTACATATTGAAAATCCGTCGCGGCTCAAGCTCGACTTGCATTCTTGTCACTACGCGCGTGTCACGGGGCGTTGCAATCTTTAACACGCTCTTGTTCAGCTGTTCACTTCGTCTTCTAGAATATCATGCTGTCTATCTACGTGTTACATCGTCCCATCTCCCTCTTCATCGATGTGATCTTTGTCTTCACGCTTCCCTAGCGAATCCAGGCTTGCGTTCGCCAAGTCTAGTTTTTCATGCGATGGGCGCTCCGCTTCTTCGCTTGGCAGTGCCTTTTCGACATCGCCAACCTGCTCTTGGACCTGCAGACCCTCGGGCACCTCATCTGGCCTCGTCAATCCTCGGTCCCGGACAAATATACAAAGTGCGAACGCAAGACAAGCAACAGGAGACATGAAGATCCAAACCGTGTGGCTCGCCTTCGCATAAGCCTCGTTGATGGCCAGTCCATCCTTCTCGCTGAAGTTGCTGTAGTCTGGCTTCGCGTACGTGCTGTCAGCTAAGTATGAAAACTCCTTGGGTAGTTCCTTCTTCAGAACGTTTTGCAAAATCGCCGACGATACGGCCAGTCCGATAGATCCGCCAAGACAGCGTAGGAAGTTTCGCACAGAAATCACAACAGCACGCTGTGGTTTCGTGCAGTGTGCCTGCAATGCCACGATAACGGGTTGGAACACATTTCCATTACCCAGGCCGGTGATTCCTAAAATGAGGCCAACTTTCCATAGTGGCGTTGTCCTCTCGAAGAGCAGGCAAAGGCTCGTACCACTAGCAAACAAGAAGAACCCCACCCATAAGACCTCGCCGTAGCGCTTGAAGCGCGATATGTACTGCCCGGAATTTGTCGACATGATGGCTTGTGTGACCGTCAACGGGATCATCATTTCAGCCGAATGAATTGGAGTCATTCGTCGCACGTTCTGATAGTACAGCGGAAGCATATACTGTTGTGTATATATGCACAGACCGAAAAGAAAGTTTTGTATCAGCATCGCTGCAACTGGTCGGTTTCTAAAAAGTGAGACTACGAGTCATGTTAGCATATCTGATTGTATCGCGCGTGGTTCGTTCTTTCATTCGTTCACACATACGTGGAATCATAGGCAGCCTCGACACCTTCCACTCCACCATAACAAACGCGACCAAAAACAACACTCCGATCGTTAGCATGGAAATGACCATCGGCGACTTCCACTCGAAATACGATCCACCACCGGACACAGGAATTAATACCAAGATCAAACCAACGCTCGACGTAACGACACCCCACCAGTCGATCCTTTTTACATTTTCTTTGAAATCACCCTTCGGCATGCTGTTTGGTAGGAACCACCACGCAACTCCACCACAGACTGCTGCCGTTGGACAGATAAAGTAAAAGAAGCCTCTCCACTCCTTTTCCGCAAATCCCGCTGCCAAAAACGGACCAGCAACATTGCCAACGCCGACCATGGAGCCAAGAATACCCTGATACTTTCCTCTCCGTTCGAGGGAGACGATGTCGCTTACGATCATCATGGTCAGGGAGGTGACGCCACCACCAGCAACGCCAGAAAGTCCCCGGAAGACGTACAGCATAGGCGCATTTTGTGAGACGCCGCACATGATTTCAGCGAATGCGAGCAGCGCCACGGCAGAAAGATAGATGCGCTTGCGACCAAAAATATCAGAGAGTCGGCCATACAAGACCTGAAAAGTAGTGTTGCCTATGAGACTGGCTGTGCCGGCCCAGGAGATGGTGTTTGTGGCATGTAGCTATAAAGCATTCAGAATTAAGCATATGCTCAAAAGATTACAGTTGACCGAGGGAGGATGGGATCTCTTGGAAAGGTAAAATAGTATTCAGTGAAAACACTTACGTCTTTGCCTACAGTAGGCAGTATTTGGCCTACACCAATCTGGTCAATAAAATACACTAGAAGAGTTACTGCGAGGACGAAGAACGTAAGCAGCAGCTGTTTATGAGGAAGGTAATTCGTCTGATCATGCAGTGCCGACTCTGCGGCCCGCCGATTTTGAATGTTTACCATGGCCTTTCCCTGGAAATACAAGACACGGGGAGGACGTTAAAGCAGTCTCTGGGTATAAAAACGTGAAATGCATGGCAGCACATGTTGATCGTGGAAATCACCACATCATAAATCGCATGGAAAATTGCCGCTGCTATGATTCAAGACCCACAGACGCGTTCTACACCCCAGACCAAAACAGAGGTTCCGCCCGTCATTCGGCATAAAGATGCAAGTATCCGTATTCAATCTGGAAAGGCGGGTCAGAACGTTGGACTCTCGCTGCTGACAATCGGCAAGCGAATGCCGAGAATTACTTGACTATGTGCCAGCGAGGCTAGTAGTCAGTTTCGAGGAAGCGTGATCGGGCCAGCCCAATGACCGCAGGCGCCTTACGTAGTGACGCTCGCGTGAGAAAATTTTATAAGGGTAGAAAGACGTTGGGTGACGGATGAGCCGATTTCGGTCCGAGATCTTGGGTCCCTTCGGCAATTACTCAATGCAGCAATGATGATGGTTTCGAACGCGAGCAAAAAACACAAATCAAATGTTAATTCTGTCGTTTCTCTCTCGTTGTAGTATCTTCATGAACAACTGATTGAAAGGACAACATTAGCTATTTGAACAGAGATACATGCACGGATTCGCATTTATGTCTTCGTAGAATTTCATTACTGCTCACGTTGCTCCAGAAAGATATGTCCAGCACATGTCCCGAAGATCCACCCACTCCTGATGCCATGCAAATACATTCATCCGTAAAAAATCGTGACGCTCGTTGGAACCAGGGAAAAAGGGTACAAAAAAAAGAAGAAGACATGGCCAACAAACAAGTGGGGGGGTATAGACGATTGAAGGACGAAGAAAGCGAACCACCGTCGCTACCAAAGCGCGAACCGCCATCGACGAACTCACTGCTAACCCTTCCAATATTTTTTTTGGAAAGGGGTGAGGGGGAGTTTCGTTCGACCAAAGGTTGAATCAGTCATCTCCGAAGACGAGTCTCCAGTCTCTGTCCTCCATCCTGGTGCAGACCAGATACGGCAGCGCGCCGTCCCTGAGGTCGAGCTCGAGGAAGTTGCGCATGAGCGGCTTGACAGCGTCCTTGGCGAGGTTCTTGAGCTCGTCCAGGCGGCGCTCGGCTCGGCGCAGACTCTCGCGACTGTACAGCTCAGGACTAATCTTCAGGAAGCGCTTGAGCTCGTCATGCGGGAGGTAGGAGGAGCCGCCGGTGCCGATGAGCCGGAAGATGCGGCCCGTGTTGATCGTCGGGGGCGTGGCAGGGCTGCGGAGGGGTACGACCGCCGTGGACTGGGACGACGCCCTTGCGGCGCTGCTCGACCGGGTATCGCGCAAGCTTCCGCGGTGTTGATACTGGGAAGTCGAGGTGCCGGATGAGCTGCTTGGCGGTTTGAGAATAGGTGTGGGCTGCGGCGTCGTGTTCTCCGCAAACCACTGGCGCCACAGACTCATCACCTGCCAGTCGAGCCAGGCGTTGTGTGGAGTGACCCTCTCCCCCCGACTGGTCGTCAACGTGAGCCGCCACAGCTTTGCCTCAACCCTGGCCTTGATCTCGTCGAGCTCGTCAACCTTGTCCTCGATCATCTCTATCACCGCGTCACTGACGTGGTTGCGTAGCTGATGCTGTCCAGCTGGCCATTGGCCTACCACGTGGATGAGTGCTTCTTGGAAGATAGCACGCGACTTGGCTAGGTAGCCTAGCTTCAGATAGGAAGGGGGGTACTTCGCGATCTGCTTCCACAGACGGCCTTGGAAGCGTAGCAGGTGATGGTCGACGCGCGGACCGATCACATCGAGCGCATCATACATGTCGGCTAGCTGGAGGAGCTGCTTGCACTGCCCATAAGCCTCGGAAATCTGCACGGCATCCAGCATGGGCGGGTAGTTGTAAAATGTGCGGAACATGTTGTCGTACGCTTGGAAAATCTCTTCGTCCGGATCGTCGGACGTCTGGTGCGCGTGCTGCGCAAGATTGAGGGACGTGAAGTTGGCCATGCTCCTGAAGAAGCCGTTTGAGGATGATGGCGGCGGTTTCGCGCGCATCGGCGGCGGTCGTGACGCGTAGTCGTTCGTGAAACTAGATGTGGTGGCCGGCTTCTTCACCAGCATCGGCACGTCTTCAGCGGTGCCGCCCTCCCAATCCAACTCGTACCTCCACCTCCTGCCCTCCGTGCTGCTCCTGCTCCCGGAAAACACTGAGTTGTTCGAGTCTTGATGTAACGTCCCCGAAGAGGCCACCGTCGCCGTCGATGTCGTCTGTACACCTCCCAAGCCAACCTGACTCCACTCATCGCTCGTGCCGGTCTCGAAGAATCCGGAGCACTGCGCCAGTATCAATCGGTGCAGCACATACCGCTGCTCCCTCTTTGAGTTCTTGATGATAATCTCCACGTCTCCCGTCTGCAGGAACAGCGGGAACTCGTTCTGCAGTTGCAGAGATCCGCCGCCACCACCGCCTGCGTGCGAGCGCGCATGTCTATGATGTCGCCGTACTGTAGAGGACATTGGCGCGCGAGAACTGCTAGCTACGGACGGCGATCTGTAACTGCGCAGTCCGCTCGAGACGCTGGTGTGCGTCGACGAGTCTTCGGGATAGCTCACCATTGCGTTTGCTCGAGGCCCATCCGATGAGGAGGACAAGGCTGGGTGGGCGTATTAGCGGGGCTTACAAGCTAGCCAGTCATCCAGCAAGTCGGTTTGCCCGATGCGATGCGTGCGTGTTTGTGTGTGTGCGATATCGTAACCGAAGATGTCGAGCGCGAGGCGTGCAAAAGACGAGTTTGATGCTAAAAAAGCATTCGCGACACAACCAGCCTCGATGCTTGTGGCTATCGCGTGAATTGGGACCTGCAGTGCTGCACGCTTGGACGAGGATGTACCTTGCCTCTACGTCTGCTTTGCTCTCAAACTCGCCATTTACCTGTCGATTGCGCCTAGTACACCTTTGCCGGCCGAGCAGAACGCTGAGTAGACGTGGACAACAGAAGCGACATAACACAGCCACGGCAAGAAGATGCAGCAGAGAAGCAGGCAAATGACTCCGTAGACCAAGACTTTCGGCGATCACGGGCACGGCGACGGCCAGTGGGTCGCACGGTAGGGTGTGGCAACATAGCCACAGGCATGGGAACATCCGGGCGCTGATTGGTGGTGAGTCGCAGCCCGCCGCAGCCAATCGCCGCTCGCAGCTGGCGGCCACCACCTTGATGACTTCATCCGCTTTCTCGGACATTCCCTTGCCTAAGCGTTTGTGTGTGAGCACATTCGCTGGACAAAAATCACCTGGCTGGCTTGCAATCGACTCTGCCGCCACCGCCGCCGCTTCTTCGGCCCAGTTGCTGTGCCGCCCACGTAGAAGGACGAAGGACTGCCCGACGAGGAGACACCTACCTTTTGGACCATGTCTGCCCGCGATTCAGATTCTCCAGTCTATTCTGTCTGGCGTCCACATCCAAGGCGCGTCCCAAGTTATGTTTCTGCACCATCAACGCCCTGGAGTAGTTGCTCACACCCAAGGGAGATCCTGTCTGCGTGTAGTGCTAGGTTTTGGTCGAAAACTAAGAACACGGATCACGCGTTCACACCTATCCACCAGTCAGACGTTCACCGTCATCGTACACTTGTCTTCCACGCTACATGCGAGAATCACAAACGTTTTCAACATTGTTCTTGCATATATTACATACATATGATCTGTTCTGCCATTCTACACCATACAAACGCCAGGACAGGTGCTATGACAAACCAAAATTTCATCCACCCAAAAACGCCGACCATGTTCGTCCATCTTCTGCTGTTGCAGACTTAACCATTTGGTCCACGGTCCTTTCCTCTCCTCGCCAGAGTAGCCTCCCAACCTTGTCTGTGTCTTTCCACAAGGGCCTCGATCTTTGCCACGAGATCCTCCATAGAGTACGGCTTGCTGATTACGTCGTCCATTCCGGCCTCCACCATGTTGTTCCTTTGCTCTTCTCGAACATTTGCAGTGACTCCCAGAATCGGCGTGTGAAACACCTCGCCGTCCTTCTCCAGCTCGCGAATCCGCATCGTGGCCGCATTCCCGTCCAGCACTGGCATCTCCTGGTCCATGAGAATGACGTCGAACTGAGGCTGGGAATTCCGCCGCGTCCGAGAGTGCTGTTTCACTACTTCGACCGCCTCACTTCCATTGCTTGCCGTCGTAACGATGAATTTTTTGCCTTCCAGCATCCTTTTTATAACCCGCTGATTGATCACATTATCCTCCACAAGAAGGATGTGCGGCCTGCCCTCTTGGTTCTCCACAGAAGCGGACGTAGTAGAACTTTTGTCCACTGCCTTCTCCTCGTGCACGTCCGAGTCAGTGCGCATCTGCATTTTCTCGAGTGTGCTCGGTGCTCTCGTCTCGGAGCCTGCACCACCACTCCCCATGCTTCGTGTACTCGACAGTGTTGGACGCGACTTCTGGCCGTACTCATCCTCCCTAGCTTCACCCACATGGCTCGCAATTTCGGCAGTGTTCTCCCACATCGCATCGCCCTTGACACCAGGGCTCGCTGCTTCTGTGTGCTCGACCCTAGGGTTCTTCAGATTTTCTTGCATCTGCTCGTCAGGAACGTCCTCGATCGGAGCATCGCCCTTCGTGAGCTTATGTCTGGACGTGTGTGTTAGAACGATCCAACGGTCCGGCAAGCGCGAAATTCGCAATGGAACTCACATCTGTTCCGTGATCTCGCTCGAGCTAAGTTGCTCCTTCTTGGACGGCCGATCCTTGTCTTCTGCCCTGCGCACTCTAAAGAAGAAGCCAAATGTGCTTCCCACACCCTCAATCGAACTCACACCAATCTCTCCACCGTGCAATTGACATAATTTCCTGGATATCATGAGACCTAGACCTGAGCCGCCATATGATTCTTCTGTTTTAGGCGTTGCTTGTCGGAATCGCTGGAAAAGCTTCTTTTGGTCGGTCGCGCTAATCCCTATACCCGTATCCTTAACCGCTACCATGATATATAGAGCTCGGCCATTCCCCCAGTCGGAAGAGTTTGTGCCCTAAAGAGTTATTAAAGAGTTACGAATCCGCATTCCGCAGTCGCCAGGTGTGCAAGTACTTACATCCATTCGAAATCCATGGTCTTCCGTGTCAAAAAACACGATATTTGGTGGATAACTGAATGAAATTAGACGCCTGCCATCCGTAATGGAAGTACTGAGACTACATACGAAGAGGGTCTTTCGATCGACGCCCCGACCATCGTAGTGATCTTTCTTTCACCCTCTTTCTTCGCTGTGAATTTGATGGCATTCGTGATCAAATTCACCAGGACCTGAGATATTCGTATAAGATCAGCCATCACCCAGTCGATTCCCACTTCCTCGTACGAGGTGTCGATTATGTAGTCGAGCTCCATGTGCTGCTTCTTGATCTCAGGTTGGAACATCTTTAAAGTGTCCGCCAATTGCCGCCTTGGCTGAACGCTTCTTGGGCAGAGCGAAAGCATGGAGGCGTCCAGTTTGGAGAAAGACAAGATATCATCGACAATATTTTTCTGGTGAGTTACGCATAGCTTGATGGTCTCTGCGCTTTCGTTGATTGCAGATGTATCAGCTTTAGAGAACTCGATCTTCTCCACCTCATCGGCCTTCTTGGCTTGTACAATTTCTAATATTTCCTCGGCGCAATGAAGGACTGCTGAGAGTGGGTTCCGAATTTCGTGAGATATCATATCGATAAACCGCTCTTGCTGCTCCTTCCTTTCCAAAGCTTCATCAGCAGCCCGACGTTGTGCTAGTTCCTGAGCCTTGTTGGGCGTGATGTCAATGACGGCGCAGACAAACCCACCATACTTTTCTATCGACTTGTCTCTCATGCGGCTATCGCCAAGTGGCGATAACATAAGGAGTCGCCAGTTATCCTTCGGCCCAATGGTGCGGAACTCAATTCGAAGCGTCTTTCCGGACCCTTTGAACGACTCTTGATATGCGCTCATGACTCGGTCATAATCCTCTGGATGGATAGATTGTGGCCATGATTTGAAATTTTGCCCCGCAGATTTTGTCAGCTCGAAGAACTGCTCATTGACAAACACTGCCTCGGCTTTGTAATTGAGGATAGCCATTCCTGTTGGAAGCATGGCTGCGAATCGTTGGAAAAACGGGTTCTCGTCCAGTGGAAGATCGTCAAGAGCACTGCGTCCGGACTCGACGGCTCCGTCCAGGCCTGTTTTGTCATTCAGCGATTCTTGCACCTGTCGCATCATGTCTTGCTGCTCGGTTTTGCGCTGTACCTGCTTGGGAGACATTGGTAGAAGCTGAACTAGAACTCCACTTCCTATTTTATTATACCCTTCGAAGAGCGGCGACAACAGTGCCAAGCATTTCATTCCATCCTGTGCGATTTTTTTCACGAAAATCTCGGGCTGCAAAGTCTGACGAGTCCTTCCAAGCAAGGCGGTTCGGATCATGCTCACTGCTTCATCCCCTAGTAGCTGCTTGTATTTCACGCCCTGCTTCGCTGCACCATCTGTTGCCACGCTCCAGGCTTCATTGTACAAGAGCACTAGCTCGTCTCCCCAGAAGATAGCCGAAGGGTGCGGCAACGTTGTGATGAATGCAGCGAACGAGCGAAGGGTATCAGACCACGTCTTTGGCGGCCCAATAGAAGACTTCTCCCTACACCGAATCAGCCTCCTTGTGAGAAGCGCAGAGTATACGAGGAAGAAGCATACCACGTGTCTCGATTTACCTGAGGAAGCGCATCGATTCCAGAATTCTGTTCCAGCTCGCTATCGCCATCAGCGTCGGTGGTGATCAAGGGACCCATCTGATGCTCTGGGTTGGATAACATTGTGTCAGGCTCTCCCTGAAGACATGATGTAGCGAAGCGCCGGAGGTGCCTCCTGAACGACCAGGCTGCTTGCGTAGTACCTGCTTTGTCTCGTCAGACAACTGTGCAGGTGATTAATTGGACGACGAGGAGTGACGTAATTGGGCGTCTTTGGCAAGGCACGAGTCATTCCGCTGAACCCCACATTCCCATCGCTATGGTTATGGGATTGTTCGCACGACGATCGCTCGATCATTGGGGATCGGATCAACCAAAAAAAAAAAAAAAAACCTTATAGCAATGGATTGTCGTCAGCATCCAGAGTACTTTGCAATGCTGGTCTTCCTAGATAGTGTCGACTCACGTGCATGCAGGTTCCTTTTTTGGGATCTCTATTTCTCTAGCATGAACCTGCCTTGAGTTGTCGACATGCGTCAACGACACATCTCCCCACGAGCCCATCAGTATCAACAGACTCGAGTGAAGTCGTGCTTTGGTACAGTACAGGAAAACCGACATACGCTTTATGTCAGTTCATGATGGCCGCTTTCTGAGGCGGTCTAAGCATAGCCTGCTATGCATCAGCTGGAAGGTTCTTCGACAATGAGACTTGACATCATCACACTCACCGTATGCACATCCTTCTCAGTAGCACCGTACTTTGTTCCATCAAAAACAATCTCCCGTACAGGCTGGTACCCTACCGATAAATACAGCCTTTTGCCTGCACTGCTACCCTCCAAGTAGGCCGGAATTCCCATCTCCACTGACTTCTCGATTCCCCACTGTACCAGCATCCTTCCTGCTCCGCGTCGATGATGGTCAGGATCACATATCAAGCTATCTAGCATAACGTGTGGTTGCCCGCCCATGACTTCCCTTCTACTTTTCCAAATGCCCTCCATGAACTCCTTCCTCGCCTCCACATTCTCTTCCTCGAACATCTCTCGTAGCGTGAATGTCTTCTCCACGTCCTCCATGGACCGTGGCCGGTCGAAAACAGACCACTTTGCCACCGCGATGAGCTTATTGCCCAGATCCGTGTCTATGCATTTGAAGGCGTGAACTTCCGGCTTGCGCAGGGACGCCTTGAGCGATTCGCCCAGTTTCCGCGTCGACTCTGGCGAAGGCTCCCTGTGCCAGAGACATCCTACCGTGCTAGAGCGGAACGCTGGATAGTACAGCTCAGCCCAGGCTTGGGCATCGGTTTCTGCAAGTGGGACTACTTCAAGAGGCATGACTGGACATAAGAAAAAAAAATACCAAAGGCCTAGGACTGGAGAACAGGCGGTCTGCACGGTTCCGAAGTTGCTCAACTCGAAAAGCTACAAGCACGGTGGATGGCACTTATATATACAAAAAGATCTGGGAAAGGAAACAGTGCATTGCTCTGTTCTGCATTGCTGACGCGACAAATATTCTAGCCACTTGCAAGGTAGCATTGCATGTCCAAAAGAAGATGCGGAGTCATTAATTCGGATATGGTCAAAGGCGAGTCCCTTGCCGAATCTGGCTCATCGCAAGACGAAGTTCGGAGCTCAACGCCGACTCCGACAACGTCCTTGAGGAGCAAATGGATACGACTTGTATTTGATGCACAAATATTGAAGAAGGGATTTTTGTTGATTTTCCGGAATCTCAACGGCATATTGTGCTCTGTGTCAAGTTGCAAATTGCCATTGACGGACAGCGATTTGCTTGGAGAGTGTTGGGCGGACAGAGTTCCATCACGCATGGTAGTGCAGAAGCTTGATTGATGCTGAAGAGTGCGTTAAGCGTGTCGGACATGTCTCAACGTTATTTCTAGTCTACCCGTTGCCGTCTGCTAGGGGTGCCGAACTCTCTAAGAAGACTGATGATTTCCAACTGGAACGTGAACCTTTCCACATACACAAAACCTTCGCCATCATTACGGTACCATGATCTCGTTGCCCAGAAATGTCGAATCAAATGATCTACTCTGGTGGTTGGAATGGCGTGACAAGCATCTCGCTGAATCTGTAGTCGCTGTTAGCCCATCACCTCGTGTAGAAGAAAAGCGACATGGGATCATACTTCTCAAGCTTCTCCTTCCCTCTGACTTCCTCGACCAAAAGCGGCATCTTGACCACGTTGAACTCGTCATAGAGCTCCTCTATCTGCTCTAGGTACTTCTTCTGCATCTTGCGTCGCGCGTTACACTGTTCACACGGGTTGTCCTTCTTTGGGAACAGGAGCTGGTTCACAACGATGGCGTGTGTGTCGATGTTGTAGCTGGACAGCTCCTGGATCATGCGCTCCGTCTCGTACAGCGACAGGAACTCGGGTATGCACACGCACACGAACGTCGTCAGGTCCGGGTCCTTGAATTGGTTGTTCACCTCCGAGATGGTCTCGCGCAAAGACTCCATCTTAGCGAGCACATCGTCTAGGTTTTGGCCGCCTGGAAGACCACCACGCGCACCGAGGAAGGAGTTGAGCATGGGACCGAATTGAGTGGACAGTTGGGAGAGCTTCGCGAGAGCCTTCTCCATCACGGTGGGGAACTGCAGGAAGCGAAGTGTGTGACCTGTGGGCGCAGTGTCGAAGATGATAACCTCGTAACTCAAGCTCTTGACTTGCTTAAGCACCTCTGCAAAGCTCATCGCCTCATCTACACCGGGTATCGAGAAAGCAAGGTCCTGGAACATGTTGCCCATGCCTCCCATGCCCGCCATGGCCTCCTCGGCACCTTCTCCACCGGCCGCAAGAAGATCTTGTATGCTGCCATTTGGGTCGATTTCCATGGCAGACAAGTTGGTAAAGCCGTCAACTAGGCGAGCGTCCTTCCCGAACTTCTGATTGAACGCATCGGAGAGGTTGTGGGCCGGGTCGGTGGATATGAGGAGAACGGATTTGCGGTGCTTTGCAAGTTGAATGGCCAGGGAGCAGGAGGTTGTTGTCTTGCCGACACCGCCCTTGCCACCCACGAAGATCCAGCGCAGCTTGTTGGGCTGTATTATGGACTCGAGAGTGGGCGACAGGTCGCCGAGGTCATCGTCGGCCGAAATGACTGCGGTAGACATTGTGCAAACAGTTTTGGACAGCGGAAGATCGGTAGTAGAATGGAGAGGCTCACTGTGTGGAGGGTGGAGGGGTTCCCTTTTTTTTTGCCTGGAAATAGAACGGACCGTTTGCGTGAGAAACAGGAATAGGGGCGAAGCCGAAGCGGCGGAGTCTTTGCGCGCGGTGCTGAGGGTTGGTTGTCTCGATCAAGTTTCTAGAAATGACGAAAGCCCAAATGGTTTTTGTTTGCCTGCCAGGTTGGGACCTGGAAATTGCGGGGCGATGTCGGAGGAACAAGGCTACGGTCCAGCCTCGTGCCCAGAGGAAGGATCTCGCCAATGATCGAGACGATCTCAATTCTCTACCAAAGACGTCCCACACAACGGGAAAATATGGGGACCTGCCATTCTGGGGCGGAATTCGATAGATGGGAAGTTCTTTCCCTTTTCTTCGCTATGTCAACAAGAGATTGATAGTACACACAACGTCCAGAATACATCCAAGTAACGGTGTAAGAATCCCATATCTCGCATATTCCGATCCCCTCTGCTCCGGATTTGAATCTTACCCAACACAATAGCTTTTCATTCCGCGTACCTGCGTGTCACATTCGTTGAAACGTATCCCCGAAGATGCTGGATTGACTGCACCTTTCCCTCAACCCTCCGTGTCCTATCGTTTATCTACGGTCAAGTGCCAACCATTAGGTCGCGCAGCAACTGAGCTGCTTGACGTTCTTTGCAAAACCCAACGCGGCCAGTTTCCAGGCTTCGTTCCACGTAAGGTACGGATGGTACATCGCCGCGACGTCTGAAACTTTGACCTTGTAGCGCACGCAAAACGACGCCTCCATCACAAGTTCCCCGCCGTCCTCGGCCAGAACGAGGGCCCCGATGATCGTGTCGTCGCTCCTGTTGCGCACAAGGGTGACGAACCCTCGCGTGTCTTGCTGCGCGATGGCCCGGGGGAGAAGTGACAGCGGGAGTGTCGAGGCGTCCGCGTCGATGCCTCTGGCTCTCGCGGAACGGACGTCGAGGCCCACGCCCGCCACGGCAGGAGATGTGAAAACGACCCACGGGACGACCGAATAGTCCATCGCCTCCTCGGTTCTGCCGTCGAGCGACGCGAGCGCGTTCAGCGCCGCCAGTTTGCCTTCGGCAGCAGCCGTGTACACGTACTGCGGCGACCCGGCGACACAGTCGCCCGCCGCGTACACGTCGGGGACAGACGTCTGCAAGGTCGGCGAGACAACGAACCCACCGTGTGGCGTCTCAGCAAGTTGAACGGGCAGGTCCGAGACGAGGGCCGTGTTCGCCCGGCGGCCCGTCGCGACGAAAAGTTTGGACGCCGCAAAGCAGTGGGAGCGACCGCCTGCCTCGGCGGTAACGAGTACCTGGCCGTCCCTAGACATGGTCACGGTCTTGACGTCGCATCCCGACACGACCTTGATCCCTTCTTCCTCCAGATACCCGGCCAGCGCGGTGCCGATGCTGTCGTCCAAGTGTGAGAGGATGGTGGAGGAGCGCTGCAGGAGCGTCACGCGCGAGCCCAGCCGCGCGAACATCTGGGCGGCTTCAACCGCTACATATCCGCCTCCAAGCACGACAAGGGACTCCGGACGGGCGGTCTGGAAGTACGCATCTTCGTTGGTGAGATACCCGACGTCCGACAGGTCCTTGGCCAGCCCGTCCGGCAGACTGTTGTGCACGCCCGTCGCTAAGATGACTCGATCGGCGGGGAGTTCTTGATCCACAATCCCGTCCGAACGATGCTTTCGAACGGCCACTGCAAGCTGCCCTTCGTTCCGGACCAGCGTCCCAAAGCCCTCGACATACTGAACGTTGTCCAGCCCCGCGATCACGTCGGCGTACTTCTCTCGGCGAAGACGCTCGGTCAGCTCCCGGTTCTGCGCTGTGAGCGCGGTAAAGTTGTCGACGCGGTCGGCAGCTTCCGAAATGCCGTGATACGGCGGCCGGACGCAGTAGGCAGCCCCGAAGCGGGCCGCTTGAATGAGGAATTTCGAAGGCACTGTGAAGACATTGATGAGAAGTTTGTTTTCTTTGCGACTCCAAAGACGTGCTCGTAGCGGCTATACTAACCACATCCTACATTCACGCAACAGCCGCCCATTGGCAGGCCTTTGTTGACGATCGTGACCGAGGCCGCCAGCGGCGCCGCCGCCGTTGCCGCCGCGAACGCGGCCGAGCCACCACCTACGTCCCTTTTAGACCATGTGCGAGGAAATCACAATTCAGATAACAAACCGATGATGACGATCCGACCACGTCGCTTGCCCGCCTCCGAGCCTCCGCATTCCTGTGTCCGAACCATTTCCGACGTGCTATGGTCGAGCGGGCGGTCCAACACGGAATGTCCGATTCCAACGAGAGGACGTGGAGAGAAACCAAAAAAAAGGGTGGGGGAAAAATGAATGAGATAGAAGGGCGCACTCGCTTCTCTTGGTTTCTTTATCCTCTTACCTTTTTGGCCGACGATTATCGATGAAAAGCTGTGATGCTACATTCGACGTGGAGCAGCTCGTCATGCGATGAGTTTTGACCCTTTCGAAAGTTAAGTCGAAAACAACTCGCCGCGTGCGGAGTAACCCAATCTTGCTCAAGGCATTGAGACGTCAAAAACCTCGTTGCCGTGTGCAATCGTCCCTAGCTAGTCATGTGCTGATGGCGAAACCTGCCTCAAACTGCTTTGTCGTATTTGTAGTATCGTCATCCTCTGCTATTGCGTGAATTTTGAACATATCTTCGCAATCCCAAAATCTCTCTCGTCACACATCAGCTTATCAGCAGAAGCTTAGTCACCAGACCCGTTACGTTAACATGCTCAAAGTAGAGTTGTGTACTTTTTGCAACAGGATCTAAATGGGCAAGACTCTGCATTCTTTTCGCTATACAAAGCGTCTTTTCTACGCGGGGACACGGCAATACTGTACATTTTTTCGCCTAGCACCCTTCGTAGCCCAGCAAAAGTGATAACGACAATGAAAAGGTTCTCAGACCCACCGCAGAGGTATCTGGCAATTTGGAGTCGCGAAGAAAAAGAAAAGTGAGTGTAGTATGAAAGGTAAGGAGGGGAGGTCGGGATTCTCAAAAGAGAAGCCGTGAAGAGAAGCAGGCCGCATGCATGCGGGAGCAGAACCACAAAGCACACATCTATGAGAATGGGTGGAGGAGAGATGTACATGCCAACGCAAAATACCCGCCCAACCTCCTTCTCATGCGCCATGCCATGTTGCTCCAACGCTTGCACAACCAGATACAAGACGAATGAAAATGAAAAAAAGACCATATGTGAAAGAAAAGTTGCTGCGTGTTTCCGTTCGCAAATGCCACCACCCTGTCCAATGAAGAACTCCATTGTCAAACCGTGGGAAACCTCATAAACTCCGCGCTTGAATAATACTCGTCATATGTATCGCTAACAGGTGCCTTCTCGTAGATAAAAAAGTTGACCTCTCTTTTTTCTCTTCTTTTTTTTTCCGCATCTTTCGTTTTTTTGTACGTTATGTAGCCACTAAGAGGTTTGAAATTTATTTTGGCATTGGCGATGGCGACATTTCGCCTGTAGGAAGCCGAGTCGTTGATGGTCGTGGAGTAGGATCCATATCGGGAGAAAATTGGCCGGCTGGTTTCGGCGTGGTGATTTCATCCGACATGTCCATCTCCTCGTTGCTGACCGTTGTAGGAGGATGCGGAAATACCTCAGGGGGGGTTAGAGTCGCCTTGTCTTCCTCCTTCGGTACCTCGTTGATGACCGGTGGAGGCGAGCTCGGCAGCGTCGTGTCCAGGGCGCCAGACGCATCCTCCACCGAAATCACGCTGCCTCTGCTGTTGGTTCTTAACATCTCGTACCCGAGTTTAGAAGAACCCCGGGTACGCCCTATTTTCGGGCTCTTCGTCCGTATCTGAGCGTTGCCAAGTTCTTCATCCTCGTCATCGCCAGACTCAGCCGAATCTCGTCCTTTCGGTCCAGCCGAACGTCGCTTGTTGATGCGTTCGGCCGAGGGCTTCTTTCGAACAGTTTCAGGCTCCAAAACAGCTGGGGCAGACGTCTGATTGACAAGTGATGGAACAGCTGACTTGGCCTTTTGCTCCGTGGCGGCTTCGCTAATGCCTAGACCTCCAAAGGCATAGGTAAGCTCGCTTTCACCCCACGTATCTGGCGATCCCTTGTTGATGAGCACAGGGATATCGTCTGCCTTGCCCTCGTTGTCGCCGAAAAAGCTCGAACTGATGGAATCCTGACGACTAGAGCCTCGATAGCTGCTTGACGGCATATGAGAACCAAACACTGATGAGCTTGATGTAGGGCTGTCCTCCGTCTTGGCAACGGTGCGCAAGTTGGATAGTGGAAGCGAGCTGTATGGAGTAGGAGTCCAGCCAGGTGGAGGCGGTGCCCACTGGCACAGTTTGCCTAGCACTTCAGTGAGCTTTGCCAGAGTTGGCGGCTTGTCAATTAGTCCGTCGAAGTGGTGATCGGGTGGCAAGTCCTTGAGATAGCCAGTCACGCAAACAATGGGTGTAGCAGAGTTGACATTGCGTGTGTCGCGTAACATGCGAGCGACGTCCGTGCCGCTGAAGCGAGGAAGCTTGTACTCCAGCAGGATGATGTCGAACTTAACTTCGCTCATGGCATATCCGAGAGCCTCCGCTCCATTCTGTGCACTGATGGTTCGGCATCGGAGCTTCTCCATCAGCTTCTCCATCACGAGACGGGACACGGGATGATCCTCGCAGATGAGGACGTCAAGAGGACGGAAGTATGGCCCTTCGAAGATGTTGATCCTTGATAACCGTCGCGAGCTCTGCCGCCTTCTCTGTACACGAAGAAGGCTCTGCTGGCGCTGCTCCTCCGTGTCGGATGAGGAAGGTGAGACGTCGAGTGCTTGACTTCTCCGCTTGTAGTGTTTCGGCAACATTTCCTTTATGACGTCCTCGCTCTCTTGAGAGCTGATCGTGTGCGAGCGAGCCCTCGGCGATGACGATGATGAAAGTCCGTGTGCCGCGGGGATTGACGGTTTCGGCATGGCTATCTTTTCGTGCTGAGATGCAACCGGCGACTTAGCAAGCTTTATGGGAGAAACCGCTGCGGACGTGGCCTTGAGGTTTATACTGCTAGCCGACTTTGGCACATCAAAGAAGCTACCAGGCTGCAGGGAATTGTTGCCCTGATGCGACAAACTGGACGAGCCGCTCGAAGTTTTCCTTCGCTCACTGTTCTGGGCGCTGAATTGCACAAGCAAAGGCGAAGATGGCTGAGACATCCTGTTGGGCGAAGCACTGGGTTGTGTCTGGAACAGCAAAGGTGAGGACGGTCTGTTGCCTTTGGTCGAGGATAATGTACGCTTGAGCGGCATGGGCAAGATCGGACTAGACTCGAGAGACGGCGTTGGCGAACTGACCGCAGGCGAGCCAATGGCCGAGGACTTGCTCTGTGCTTGCATCGCCTCTGCACGCAGCTTCTGAATGACGTCCTTGTTCGCCTTCTCGAGCACGGGTAGGTTCTTGAAAGAGAAACTGCCAAAGTCGTCCGCTACCACCGGTTCGCTTAGCCGACGGTGCCGTCCATCTCGGACGTGTGGGGGAATGTGCAACGGCATCAGACCCCTCTTCAGTGAGTTGATCTGAGTTCGCACCCGAGATAGAGCATCGTGCGGCCGATCCGGGTAATCTGCGCCCGGTGTGCCAGCAGACGACGTTCCTTGATCTTCGAACTCGGGAGCGAAGTTCTGGAGCGTCGCACCGCGGGAGTCGAAGTATTCCGTGTCTTCTGCATTTTCTGGGGCGGGCACGAACGACGCTTCGTCTTCACGCAGCGATTCCCAACTGACGTCAGCAAACCACGGGTGTTGACGAATCTCCTCGCCGCCGCTCGCAAAGGCATCATTGGCATTGGCACCAAGCCTCTTGGCTGGATCACTACACATGAGCTTGTTCATGATGTCCTTGGCCTCGGGCGACACAGGGCAGTCCTCATCCGCAGGCCAATGAATGTTCCTGGCTAGTATGTTCTGAAACACTTCCTCGGGAGTCTCTCCATGAAATGGGGGGTAACCGTAAAGGAACTCGAAGATCATGCAACCTACCGACCACCAATCGCTGACTTCGTCTTGTCCGACGCCGCTGATTGTTTCTGGTGCCAAATAATCTGGTGTTCCCACGAACTTACGGCTGGTGTCTGAAGGATCGAACAGTGCCATGGTCGGAGGCAGCATGTTCGACGTGGTCGGTGGTGTGTTGCTCTGATTCGTGCTGGCGTTGGTGGTGACCGGCTGAAGAGGGTACGGATCGGGCGAGCCCGTGTCCGTCACCGCGCCCTCGTCCTCAACCGGCTGGCTAGTTTGGCTCATTGCGTCGTCCGCGATGCTGAACCTGCGGAACATGGCATGAAGGCTCTCAACATTGTCACCCTCGTTCTTCGAGCTTGAGATCCTTCGGCTGCCCTCCCGGCTGAGACTGAAGTAAGACGGGTTTTCCTCGCCGTTTGGTAGCGCGGGCGTCAAGCTTGGCGTCGCCGTAGGCGATGATTTGCCCTGCAAGTCGAACGATGCGGATCGAGATGAAGCTGTTGAAATAGATACAGCGCGCTGGAACGGTCCATGCTTGAGAAGATCCGGGACGGGTGGCTCGTCGTTTTTACGGCTCAGAGCGCGCTTCTGCCGGCCGACGAGACCCATTCGTGACAGGCCAAAGTCAGTGAGCTTGAGGTGTCCCTTGCCATCGATAAGCAGATTGTCAGGCTTCAGATCACGATGGACGATTCCGCGGCTGTGAAGGTGCTCCACACCGAGGACAACTTCGGCGATGTACTTCTTCGACCAGTCCTCCGGCAGGCCTCCGAGAGCTTTGATCAGCGAGGCGCAATCGCCTCCATTGAGATACTCCATGACCAGATACAGGTAGTCTTTGCTCGCGAACGTCCAGTACAGCTTAGCCACGAAATCGCTCTCGCCTTGCCACATCATGATTGCGCGTTCCGCCTTCACGTTCGTCACCTGATTCTTGGCCACCATGTCCGCTTTCTTCAGCACCTTGATGGCAAAGTAATCGCCTGTCGACTTCTTCTTTGACAGGTAAACGCTGCCGAACGCACCCTTGCTGATCGGTTTGATGATCTCGAAGTCCTTAATCGATGGCGGTACGGCCTTCGGCTGCGGATTGCTTGCTACAGGAGCGAGTCGAGGCGAGAGCGGGGGGCCGATGACCTGAGACGAGGCGGTGGAAGATTGCCTTCGGTGGTGATGATGGTGATGGAGATGCTGCGGGAATATGGAGGGAGACGAAAACTCGTTGGTAGTCAGCACTGGAGATGTTATAGGCGACTGCAGCTGATCGGCACCGCTGGGAAGACGAGGCTTCGCCATGCGGAGGGGAGACGAGGGCGGGGGAATGCTTCGAGCCGGCGACTGCCCTCGGCTGGACATCACACTTGGCAGGATCAAGCTCCGCCGCTTCCGTTCCCGCGAACTGTGCACGCGTGCTAGGCTGGCATCCGATCCGGGGGACTCGGCACGGCGCTGCAAAGAGATTGCCGACGAAGCCATGCTGCCGTCACTGTCTGCGCCTGTGTCGCTCTCGAAGAAGATGGATCCACGCTTGCTTGGCGGTGGTATACTCGTGCCCGCGTGTGACCGTGGCGTCTGTGCTCCACGGGGACTGTTGGATCGAGAAGAGGTCGCCGTAGATGACACTCTGCGATCGGACCGTTGTGCGAGAGACAGCTCGGAGGCGTTTCGCAACGCCATGGACATGGCAGACTGGCCCTCGAAAGAGGCCGGAAAGATGCCTTCTTCACTAGGACCAGGGTCGGTGTCGTTCTGCGGCTCCGCCTCCGACTCGCTCGCTGCCGCGTGCTCGGTCTCTACCTGGCTTTCTGTGTCGGAGCTTGAATCGCTGGTATCTCCCGCCGCGATCCGGGCGGCCTTGGCAAGTGCAGCTTCGATACATTCCTGGACGAGAACGTCAAACTCGACGCGGATGCGTTCAGAGTACTCGAGGATGCGGCGGTGTCTGAAGACTGCCTCGACCTTGTTGCGTGCCAGTTTAGCCGTGTCCTCGCACAGGGCAGCCAGGCCCTGTTCCTGTTCCATTGTGCTCGTGCTGGGCTTCTCCCACTGCAGAACCTGCGAGATCCTGTTCTCAGACTGCGGAGACTGGGTCCTGAACTCTCCATCCGGCTGGGTCCGCAACGAGGGGGTGTTTATCTCTAGCGCAGTGTCACAAAGGTCCAGGACGAGTTCGACAATGCGAGCAACCGGGCGTCGTACGGCGAACGAGCGGGCTCTTGCGTGACCAAAGCCAGACGATCGGTCTCGGCTACGTGAAGGTGATGCAGGCGAAGCACGACCGGAAGAAGGTCCAGACGAAGGTGTAGAGGCCGGACCGATGATCATGCCCTTGTACTCGGGAGGAGCAGAAGTGACTGGCGCAAGTTCGTTCGACGCCGGGGCCCGAGACTGCCGGGACTGCGACTCGAGAGCGTCGAGGACCTTGACTATTGCGTTGCGGTGATCGGACAGGCCCTCGTGGGCAAGCTGCACGTCCATCTCGGCCTTGTGCTCTTGCAGGCAGAGGTCGGTATGCTTCTCGAACCACCAAGGCGTGATTTGGCGCTCACAGATGCGGCACAGCACAGGCAAAGGTGGCGGATGGTTTGCTGGGTCGTCGACACCTGCTTCCGCAAGCTCGGTCAGATAACGAGCTAGCATTTCCGCTCCGACACCTAGCGACTCGACGAGAAGTTCTGGCAGGTCAATCGTCACTTCCCTGACAACATATGGCTTGATCATCCACATCGTCTGGTACACGAGTCAGCTTCGATAGTTAACTACAACAGCCTGGCGTTGTTCTAGAAGGGAAATGCCTTACGTGAGAAGCCTCGCCGGAGGCGGTGTTGAAGATCATGATGCCCTGTGCCTCCAGGTCGATGGTGGGCTCACTTTCCGGTGGTGAATCGTCGGCCAGGTGCTCGGTCACCTCGGTAAGGTTCGACTGAGAGCGGTGAATACGCTTCCTCAGCAAGGAGTGCGGGCCAAGGGGCAGTGAGAAGCGGATGATCTGACTTTTCGAGTCGTCCTTCTGCAATGCGGCGATGCTCTCTTCAAACACTTTCTTGTCGTCGGCGAGCAGCAGATCTGCGATGGGCTTGCCCTGGACCGAGTCCGGCGTTGTGCCAATAAGATCCTTCCAGGAGGGACTGACAAAGCGGACGACACCGTCGAGCCCGAGGTCGAGGATGACGTTCTTGGTGTGCTCGGCCGCCTCCTTGAGCTCCTCGCGCTCGGCACGGAAGTCCTCGCTGATGCTACGCTCCATCTTGGTGTGGTGGATGTCGCCGCCAAGGGCCTCCTGCTGGAGGGCGGTCACGGCAGGCGCCCTGAGGGGCTCCTGATCCACGAGAGGTGGTTTCGAAGGGTGTGGGTTGGCAGCCGCCATGAGGAGGGCGATCAGGGTCCGAAAGTCGCTCTGACGCGTGAAAAAGCTGCCGCCAATGGGCAGCCCGACCGTCTATATGCCGGCCAGAACGAAGCCCATTGTGTAGGACCGCGATAGGGAGCGGAGACGACGCAGTCAAGGCAGGTGGATCGGAGGGGTGGTGCGTGTCGTCCACGGGGGGTTTGGAGGGGGGAGCGTGGCGTGTCGAGCCTGCGGGATGGGGACACGCAGAGCGGCAAGCGAGAGCGCGGCAGAGACGGAGCGGAGACGCTGGCGTGCGGTCAGACAGGTTGCGAGCGGAACCGACACGGGTAGCAATGGGCGATCAGGGCATCAATGGCGATGTTTTTGGCGGATTCGCTGGCTGCGAAGAGGAGACGACGCCGGGGGGACTTTTTCTGTTCAAAAAAGATACAGGCCGTGTTTCCGCCTGGGGTGCAAGAACGGGCCCCGCCGTTACCGGGCTAGCACCAGAGTCAGTCACAAGCACGTCGCCGGCATGTCGCTACCGGGCAGCCCGGCCAATGGCGTGTGCGGCGAGCCGCTGGGCGTTAGCGCGACCAGCTCTGCACCGCGAACGAAGCATGCGTCAGTGAGCGAGCGAGGCACGGCCGTCCTGGGCGAGCGCTGGGTGTCTTCGTGTCTGCCAGTCTGCTGGTGCCGCTGCGAGCTCCTGCGGGTGAGTGCCTCGTCCTCGTCCTCGTCCTCGTCCTCCGGTGCCACCACGGCTCCTGCGGGCGCTGCCCTTACAGACGGCAATCCGCACCTCCCACCCACCCCCCACAAGCACGCGCACTTGCTCAGACACCCCCTAAGCATCACCATCGTCGCCCCCTCCCGCCACCATGAAAGTTGTGCAGTGAGCGAGCAGAATCGCGACGAATCTTGCCTGCCGCTATCGTCCAGGACACACTCGCGACGTCCTGGATCAAACAGGCCTCCCTTCTGACGCTCTTCGTGTGGAGATCTCGCCCGTGGCTACGATCTGCACGTCGCTTTCCCGGCTTGCATACCTCTCTGTTTCCGCGTCTTTCTCTGTATCTCCATGTGTATGCATCCACTGTGTGATCCTCCCCTCCTTCACACTCGAATCCGCATCGGCCCTTTCGAAGCGACACGTCCCGTGGACAGTCCCGATGCTCTCTCCTGCACTCAAACACACATACACACACTCATTTCCTTTCCCGCACATTCTCTCTTCTCCCGCACTCCGCCCCGGCATCCTCAAGCACGCGTTCTCCCGCTTAGCCGGCGCAGGAAAGACACCCTTGGGCCACGGCGTCGAAGCTTCAAAGCAAGTCTCAAGATGCTGACCACACTCGTCCAATAGGACTCGTCGCCCAGATGCCTAGCGTCGGCGCGCGGTGTAAGGCACGTCGGGAGCGCAGACAAGGTGAAGGTAGCGTGACGACAGATGAACATGCCAAACCGACAAATGATCACGCCAACCAACGTCCGCTCACCACTCCACACGAACCCGCCGCCCGCCCTCCCGGCGTGTTTCGCAATCTGAATGAAAAGACCCCGACGTGGTGCCAGCGAGACGATGGAGGGCGGACAGGGAGACTGGTTTCACACAAGTGTTGGAAGCACGCACACCCCCATCCACAACCGTCTTCTCTAAGCCTGATGACGCACCTGGAACGTACCACAACTGGGTTGATTGACTCGCTCCTCATAGCTGGTTTTACGATGGTCCTTGTTGGTGACAATTGCCATCATCGTCATGGTCGTCGTCGTCATCCTCGTTGTCGTTAAGATGACAACGTCTACAACAATAACAGCGATTATAATACTAACGACAAGTGTGAACGTGCCTCAGCTAACCGTCCAAGTCTCGTACCCAATGATGGCCATTCTAGAGATCGCGCTGCCCACCCCGCTAGGACAAGACCTAATTTAGCTCGCTGCCCACTTGTGCACCTCGACTACTGAGGGATATGGGACGACCAACCATTCTTGCCCTCATAGCATGCACGCGGTCCTATTTTGTGCCTACACTTCTCGAATACCTGCATTAGCGCCCGTAAGTTTAGGCCCTTCCAGTGCGGGGCTTGCATCATTTCCAGGCGAAGCAGAACACAGGTGGAAGGTGTGCAAGAGCTGGAGAGAAACCACACAAAAGGTCCGATCATGGCACCGTGGTTCACGAGCTGGGCATCGTCATCATGCCTACATCCCCGCGATCCGTCCGATTTTGAAAATTTGTGCCCTTTTTTTTTGTGTGTGTGCGTGTGTGTGTTGGAGTGTGTATGGGTGTGCGTGAAAAACACAACACCAACATCGCACGTGTTCTAGAAAGTTGTTTTTTTTTTTCGTTCTTCTTGACTACTAAGGGCCATCCAGCCAACAGATTGAAACATGGTTCGCTCTTGGCCTCTGGTAGCTCGTTTGCTCTTATGCAAATTATCAGTAAGCACTTTCGTCTAGCACCCGCTCCTCTACGCTGTATAGCCCCGGATTTGCTCGGTTCTCGGGGGTAACCCAAACTTGTCGAGACGAGCACAGGGACAAAGAGAGAGCGAGTGTGATGTGGAGAGATAATAGACATGCGTAAGATGAGACGGGAGGAGAAATCGGTCCAGCAAGCATTGATCCGTCGCTGGTGCCCTGCAGGCACAGCCATCAGACCTACGCTACGACCGCACATCGTCATTTTGGCCTGCAACCTTTTTTTTTTCGTCAGCCGAGCAGCAGGGGGTCTCCGGTCGAGCTCAGCATTCGAGATCGTATTACGCAAGGATGGTCCCAGAGAACGTTTCTTCTTCTGCGTGCTCCCGTACGCGGTGGCTCGGAATTTGACCGTCGTCACGCTTTCTGCCCTACGGGTACCCAGGCAAATAACATCAGCCTGATATGACAACACATCAGAGATCCCATTCTTTACGCCCTTCCGTTCTATCTTCTTATCGCCGCGTAGGAAAGGGAGACCCGGCAGCCATATCATGGCATCTGCCCTTCTAGCATCGGGTCGCTCTTCTCGAGAACCCATGATCATTCACTTGAGACACGCAGTAACAACAAAGTTTGCGCCGGCAGCGACTCAAGGCATGGCCAACTTTCATGCCTCTACCGACGCTCGTCTCGCTAATTTCCCCCCTTCTCTGCTGACCGACATGTTTTGACCAGGACCATGGCCCTCACCATCATCTTTTAGGCCGCAGATGACCTGTGGAAGGATGTTGCCGTGGAAGGCCGACACTCATGGTTGCCCCAGCGAGCACAAGAGCAAGAAATTTAAAATAAAGAAAAAAAAATCATCAAGAAAAATTTAAAATAACAAAGCAAAAGGACAACAGAAAAAAATATTCCGAGCACGACAAAGGCGCGTCCTCCGCTTCGATCGCAAAACCTAGCAGCCAACCCGGGCGATTTTGAGTCAAGTATGAAGGCTCGCCCAACAAAACGTGTCCCTCCACGCCCTGGATCCAGCGTGCTCATCCCCCACCCCCCAAAAAAGGCCCCCGTTGTGAACCTCGCCCTCCTCCCCCTTTGCCGCCCTTCTTCCCCTCCTCGTTTGTGGTTGAGAGCCTTTTTCCCCGGAAGGACACAGCCAAGACTCCGCGACACGACCAGCCGGGGCGGCGCTCTTGCGGCGCGGTCACATGAGACCGTTCTGCGCCTGCAACGTGCCTCCGCCGGCTATTCCCCCCTTCCTTATTGTGACGTGCGAGGAAACGTGCTGCCCTTTCCGTGCAAAAGCGCCGTGGCCTCGTTCGAGGTTTTGTCGGGCGTTTTGTCTGGGCGGTCCCGACCTTGGCGTGCGGACGGGTAACATGCTCCTGCTGGATCCGACGTTGCAACGTGGAACGTCGCCTCGAAGAATGGCCAAAGAACTTCGTAGCGCGCCGGCGAGCTCTCCATGTGGTGGGAGCAGACAGCTTACCGGAGCCGACAGACGTTGACGCCCATCTGTACTATAATGCTTTAGAAAGCAGTGCGCGCCTCGTCATTGTAGTCGGATTGGCCGCTGCCCCTTGTGCTCCGCTGCTGCTCCTCTCTCCATCCAGCGACTCTACGGACTCTACTCAGAGACGTACGTGACTACAAAGATCCGACCTGTGGGGGACTTCTGTCCAGTGTAGACCAGGCTTGGTTCTGAGTAGACCGTTTCGACTTGGCGGACCCACGCCCGTGACCTGACTTGATCTGGGACTCAAGTCTTGGATGCATCTGCATCGATAGGACACGCTACTACACGCATGGCCTGAGGTTCGAACAACTTCCACGCTACTCTTAGAATTGTCTCGCCTACGTGTAGTGTTTGCAAAGCAAGCACAGTATTCGCCCCGAGCCTCGGCGAACGAATCTTGCGACTGTCTCAGCGTGCAAAGTACGTAGGTGATCTAGAAATGGATGACCGCTTCCATTTTCAAAAAAAAAAAAAAAAAAAAAAAAAAAAAAAAAAATCACACCTCTCGCTAATGAGCAGGTCGGCCCCTCCAAAAGAAAAATTTGTGGCCTCCTCCGCATTTCTCAATCTCGCATCTTCGCACGGAGCCGCTCAATCAAATCAATGCTCCACCCGGCCCGCTTTCAAGGGCGGACGACGCGGGTGCCCTAAACTTCTAGCAGTGGCCGCTCGGCTCGGCGACGAAGTAGATATCAAATTCCTTCCATCTGCCAAGAGCCGGACCCCAACGCACCTTGCTGGAGGGGTCCGTACACGGATGACCTGCTTTGCAGCATCCGCCGAGGATGTCGTATGCAAACGGACCGAGCCAGTAGCACGGAGCGCTGTGAGCGCGCTTTCGCAAAAGATCAGCTATGAGGAGGCGAGGCCGCCAGGCGTGGCGGGCAGAAAGGGTACGCACCTTGTTGTTGTTCACGACGTAGATGGATGTGAGGTCGTCGCCACTGCCGACGCAGGCCACGCGCTGGGTCTGACCGGGCTTACCGAAGACACAGTGCAGGTCGCTGAGCAGACTGGAGATGCCCGCGTAGGTGCTGTGGACGGCGGGTGGGTTTCCGCCGTGGACAGATGCATACTGACCGATGTTTCCACACGAGATGCTCTGGATTGACTGGTGAGCGTCTTCCGTCCAGACCTGTATTCAGATGCAAACCCACTGTTGAGCGTCTCTCGGTGAAGCCGAGAAAGTCCATCGTAGCATTGGTCGTAGCGTTGAAGCTATCCTCGCCCAGAACCAGCGGAATAGCATGAACGTTGAGCGGCTTCGCCTGGGCAAGAAAGCAGACACCGGTGAAAATAGTGAGCGTGACGATGGGAAACCTCATTGTGCCGCGTTCTCAGAGACTGTTTCAACCTCCGATTCAAGGGCAAGGTGCAGAGGCGCCATGGGGTTTTTCTATGTTGGCAGCACTCGAAGGATCGAGGATGACTCGCGTTCTGAACAAAACGTACAAGGTGGATCGGAGATGGATTGAGGAGTCAAAGCCTGAAAGGAAAACCGGCTTTATGTTCTAAGCAAGGTATTAAGAAAACAGAAGCTTCGTACACTAAGGGGTAGGGAGTCGAGCAATTCTGTGCTCTTGTGATACATGACTTAATATAGGAACGGCTCGATAGGATGTGAGCCAGAAGAAGCGCTTGGTCTCAGCTAGGTTGTTCCCACGAACGATTCCGAGCGAATTTGCCTGTCTCATCGTCCTCCTAACGTTGCATGCGCACTTCACAGGTTCGGGGTCGGTTTCGCGAAAGATTGTTCTGAACATGCCTTTTGCAGTTGCCGCCAGATGTCCAGCTTGTTTGCCCACCATTCATCCGTCCACACGTCGATCGCGCCGTCGCTCCGCAGTCTCCTCACTTCAAGCGAGCCGCGGGCGCGCCAGTCTAGCTCGTCGCCTTTTACAAATTTTGCGTACTCGTCAATGAAAGCCTCCGCGACGATCCTTTTCTCCTCCGCCGGTAACTTCCTCCCGTTTCCAAAGAACCAAATGACATCATCGGCCCAGTGCGTGGCGCCGTGGTGTTTCTGCGCCCATGAGACCTCGCTGCGCCATTCGATTCGGTATCTGTAGATGAGGTGCCCGGCGCCGCCTCGGACAAGAGCGTCGACCAGTCCGCGTTCTGTAACGTGAACTTGCATATCTGCGTAGATGCGTCCAAAGAGCTCACCCCAGGATTTGACGCCCTGTGGCAGCTGGCCGTTTGTCATGTACCTTTCCCTGAGAACGTCCACAGCCCAGCGGGGATAGTCAGCTAGAAAGCGACGATGTAAAGCGTCTGCACCGTTCTTCGGACGTCTGTGCATGGCGTACACAAAGTGTTCGTTCATTGACTCGCCAACCCAAATCTGGACATTCGATTGGAGCAGTTTCCGAGCAAACGTTCCGTCGTCTAGCTCTTTGAACAAGACTTGTCTTACGAAATGTCCGTCGGTCACGGCGCGAAACTCGTGCAGCCTCAGTTTGCTGATGGCTTTTCTCAGAACTGCTTGACTCGTCTCACGTAGCAGTCTCAGCTTCTCATGCGCCGGCAATGAGCTCGAGATGTGAAGGGCCTCAAGTAGCTCGTCAAACTGCGCCTGAGCCTCATCTAATGACTTAGGTTGTACCCCGGGTCCGTTAGCGAGCATACATACGCGCTTGATGATACGCTTCTCGGGCGGGTAGTCGATGTCGTAGGCAAGCTGATAAAATACTGAATGTGCTCCGGCAGAGTAGCCGGCGACGGTGATGTTGGCGGGGTTACCATTGAAATAGCTTATGTTTGTGTACGTCCAATGCAAAGCAAGGCGCTGATCCCAAAATCCTAGGTTGCCGACCGTCCCTGATCGGTTACTCGGTTCGTGGAGCAACTCATGTGATGCCAAAAAGCCGTAAACGTTCAGGCGGTATGCCGGCATCACCATGATGGCTTTGAATGATGTCTCTGATAGCAGTGCTACGGGGTTGACGTCGTTGGCACTACCGAACTGGAGAAATCCCCCATCTGACAGACTTTAGTTCGATTCCGAGAAGACCGGATTTCCATCTCGCTCACGTATGTAGAACAATACAGGCCATCCTGGAAACGATCAGAATCTGCTACGGTCGATCTCGAAGGGTCTTTACCTTCATCTGGTGGATTTCCACAAGGCACATATATGTTCAGTTGCAGACAGTCTTCATCGTCGTACTTTGATGGACGAGCCTGTGGGCAAACGCTGCATTGTCCTGTGAAGATGCCAGGGCTTGCTTTCGTACCGTATCTGTAACACGGAGGCAGTGGTCGAGGCTGAAGAAAGCGAAATGGGCCCACAGGGGGGAGCCCGTATGGAACGCCTCCAAAATATCGACACAACTCCTTACCGGAAGACTTGTCTCTGATTACCGAACCTGTGATAAACCCTCGAAATTGTAAGTCAAGAGAGAAATAATCCGTGGATGTGTCCATTGAAACGATTGTTTCTAGATTCCTTTACGCCTTCATACGGTAATGAAGTGAGCCTTTTGATGGCATCTAGGGAGATGAAGCGTGAGCCGATGAGTCGCGGTCATATCGATAAAAGAGATCTCGCTGGACGCAGATGAGACCTCGGCTTAAACATTCCTGTGGTGAAGTCAAGTTGGCCAGGAAGACTAGGTGTTTAAGCAACATAACAAAGTTTGAAATTTTACACCACTGGCATCGATCATTCGTTCCCACGTCTGTGTTTGATTTCCCTATTCTAGCGAGTGTGACATTGGACTGAGATCTTGTCCTAAGTCTTGAATGGTCCGAGCGTAGGTGGCTGAACGTGTCGTGATGTAGAACCAACCTTACCTCGACATCTACGCAAGACTGATGTTACAAAAGGTGCTACGCACAATTTAGATTTTTATAAATTGTTTGAATTCTCATGTGGTCGGTCTGAGAGCTTGTGGTTGTCGATACAAGCCTATCATGAACGCACGGGTGTGAATTCAACCCTTCTCAGAGCCTGAGAGCTGCGTGTATTTGCTCACCTCCAGAACTTGCCAAAGACGTCGACGTTTGGATATGGCTGGCGAGATGCATAAAGATCTTGGTGTTGTAGGCAGCTGGTGGCAGGCGATGATGAAGAATGCTGCTGCCAACAAAACATCCGACCCCAACTACTTTGCGACGCGACCGGAGCTGCTGCAGACTGAGGCTAATCTTGAGCTGTTTGTTGTCGGCAACGGCGACGACGTTTACAGCCACATCTGTCCCGCGATTGAGCAAGCGCAGCAAGAGGTCATACTCATCACATGCTTTTGGGCACGCAGCTCGTCTCTTGACATGCTTCGCGAATCTCTGCGGGCGCTCTCCGAGCAGGTGATGGCGAAAAGGAGAAGCAAGGTCCGTGTCTTCATAGGATTCTCATCGTTGTCCGCGCTACAGAAGCTTTTCCACACCCGTTCCGTAGCAGGCTCGATATACAGTGGCTCAGCATGGACGACGAAGCTCTCGCTACCCGGTCCGGAAGAGTTACCGGGCTTGGATATTCAAGTCAAGAGTGTATTCGTGCTGCCGTTCAGCGTCATGCACCCAAAGTTCGTCATAATCGATCGTAAGCTGGTTTTATTACCCTCATGCAATGTCTCATGGGAGTCCTGGTTTGAAGGCTGTATCGCGCTATCTGGTCCAATAGTCAAGCAATTCGTAACGTTCTGGCAAACATTTTGGGCGAGGACTTCTTCGAATGATGGCAACCCGGATGATGTCTCATTCGACATATCAGATCAGACCAAGGCCGTTGTCTGCACTCGACGTGCCGACACTCAGCCAGGCGCGGCATACAGCATTGTTGCTTTAAGCCACCTTCCACCATGTTACGCTATCTTCTTGCCGTCACCTCACCATGCTTGGCCACGATTCAGTTTCCCCTGGCAAAAACACCGACCCCCTCCAAGTACCCCTTTGAACACCTTTGTCCTTGAGTTATTCGAATCAGCTTCATCCACAATCTACATACAGACACCGAACGTCACGTCGCTGCCTGTATTAAGTTCGATTCTTCGGATGTTGCGGCGTGGCGTTGATGTTCACATCCTCACCAGTGAGAAACTCATGATTCTCGAACAGCTTGTTACAGCGGGCACTACAACGTCGCGGTGCATAAGAAAATTGATCAAACTGTACAAGCGTTCGAATTCTATATCTGTTCATTCTGATGAGGAGCGATTACCAGTTCGCATCGGCAAGCTCAAGGTAGAATATTACGAATCGAAAGGCTGCAGTCAACAAGACGGCGAGCCCGTTCAGACGCACCTGAAGCTCACCATTGTGGATGAAGAGTGGACCATCCTTGGCAGCGGAAATTTGGACAGAGCATCATGGTACACAAGTCAAGAGCTCGGGGTGGCTTTCAAATCCCGTGAGCTGGCCAAAAATGTTCATCACTTGGTAACGCGGCAGATGGAAGGCCGGACCAAGATTGCTTTTGACTCAGCATTCAGCTGAAATTGATGTTCTTGCATCTTACGAAGCCAATCCCTACGATCCCCTGCACCGGCTCTGGCAATTGGTGAAGCAAGGGCAACATACGTGTACGAAGTTTAACAAATCCGCTTAGATAATATCTGGGCCATCGGACAGAGCCACTTCCATCAAGTCGTCAGCATCCATTTATGGTTTGTCATGAAACAGCCTATGTTACTCGATTTTGGGGTTTGGTGGGATTTACTTTCTCAGATGGATACGACGCTTCCCCCCGGTGAGATTGGGGTTGTCAAGATTCGTACTGGTCAAACGGGGCACAATGCTGAGCACGAGACGCATGATACACTGCACAATTGGTGATTTCTCGAACGTTGCCATATCGGACATGTTTCGAAAAAGGGGTCATTGCGCAGGACAGCCTGAATTTCGCAGATTGGACTGTTAGACCATGTACAATCATTAGATAATTGCTGCGTGGTTGTTCGAGCACGAGCTGCATTAAGGCACCTTCTTTTACGAGGACGCGTCCAATACGTCTCAATGTCCCGAGACACCCCATGTCACTTAGCATCTTGCTTGGTATTGCTTGTTTCGACAGTGTTCGCGTCCAAGCCCTGCGAGGCGAGCTTGCCATTGTTCGCCTTAAGCGCAGGTATTGCTCCATCGTCGATCATCCCACGCGTGAATGACCGATCCAAACAGCCTCAAGAGAGATGGGTACGCGTGGCGGAGGCACCCATCATGCCCGACAAGGCTGCTCAGACGAGCTCAAGGACACATCTTCGACAGGTCGAGATAAGATAACGTCAGGTGGCGGCATTCTTCAGAGCTGAGGCATCGCACATTTCGGTACCTTCGGATGTGAGCAGAGCCCATAGAAATGTACACGCAGCAACGACGAGGAAGCACATTCGTTGACGCATCAGCCGTGCTGAGAGATGTGCGGGCAGATGAAGAGTTGACAGCACGCGCGAGTGGCGGCGTCCGGAAGGTGGACGTCGTGCTCAGGGTCTCGACGGACTGTGGGGCGGCAGAACAGGCCAGTGCTGCTAATCTGATGGAAAACGTGCTGGAATCCGGGCTTCTGATTGGCCGGCCAGAATGGAAAGTTCAACCTCACCTCTTCTCGTCCGCGTCCACAAAGCGAAAATGCTGGAGCGAGATGGCGCAAGCGGATCGATGCAGACGCCGGCAGCCTTCGGCCGTGGGCTGCAACGCTAAGTCGCCACGAGAAGCTTGCGTTCGCTTGGCTGACGACGCGATGCTGTCGGCGGTCAAGAAAGGAAATGTGTCGCGTGCTCAGAGAAGTGTTGACCGTCGCCGTCCGCAAAGGTGCAACGAAGCCATGCTGCGGCCACGGCCACGACCTGGGCCTGGAGACGGCCACGAAAGGCAGCACGACGCTGTTCGAGTGGAGCCGGCCGTCACCGCTTGGACCTGGACGGTGGGAAACGACTAATTGTTAGTTTCTGCTTCTTACGACCAAATAAAGGTCTGCCCGTCTTGCCTTCTCTTTCTTGACACTCCACCCGGCCAAGCTCCCGGCAACAACCCAGCTCTCTATTGCCGCCTTTGCCCACACATGAGCAAATCTTTTCTCCCTCCCGCGGGGTGCATGATTGACTTAAAGCATCCTTACGTCTCAGCATATATTTCTCGTACCAATTCAAACCCTTCCCAAGGTCACTGCTGAATCCCACGTTTCTGGTCTGCTCGTAATCTGGAAGCCAGGGCCGGCCACGCTTCCAACCTGATCGGCATACTCTCACCACACCTGCGCTACTAGTGCCATTGCCGCGAGTGTCATCCACTCACGTCTCGAAGTATTTGAACGTGGTTTCCGCCCTGGCTCTCTCATCGTCCTGCAAACGTCACATCTTGGTTCTTACCAACCGTGCATCAGCGCCACCGAAAGGCTTAGAGACCTAGGCCGAGCATACGATCTGGCAGTATAAGACGAGTCGTCATCGCTTATCAGATCCTAGATCGACGTCTTATACTTATCCTTTCCTGGGCATTGCCAAATCTTCTCATCGTTTCGGAATTACTTTTCTGATCCTCTCGTTCTCAAGGGCAAGAATTTTTGAGAGCACACAATGGCAGACAACAGCGACGAATCACTTCGTGACTTCGGCGCGCAGGCTCCTCACGGCCCAAACGTGACTGGCCATCATGTTGCTACTGCCAGACTAGGAAGCCTGCAGATGGATGGCAACGAGGCTGAAGTCTTTCAGACCATTCTGAAGCCAGACGACATGTATGACCAAGAGGGCACGTACTGGGCGGACATGCCACTTCTCAAGAGGCTCAACTTTGTCCTCGGCGTGGATGGCAAGGAGGCTCGAAGAGAGCTCGCCTTGATTGGCAATATGATCAAGAACGACCCATTGAGCCCAGTGGGAGCGTATATGCGAAATATGGTTATTCCTGGGATGGGTCTGCTCTTGGAAGGGTAAGATGTCATGAGGAGTCCCCAGCGATAAAGCTGCTAACCTGTTCAGATACGTATTGTTCTCCATTGGCAATGTTCGACCTCTACTTCAAGCAGCCTTCCCGTCTTGCTGGAAGACGTTCGAAATCTGCGACGAGACATGGACTCAAGCAATCGACTACCTGGAGATTTGCGGAATCATCTGCGGTCAAATCCTTGTCGGCATCATCGGTGACTGGATCGGTCGACGTTGGGGCCTCATTCAGGACGCCACCATCATGTTCCTTGGCTTGATCATGCTCACCGCGGCCTGGGGTGTTACGCAAAACGGCTGGGTCATCTGCTACGTCTGGTCGCTCTTCTTCTACGGCATCGGCGTAGGTGGTGAATATCCCATGACTGCCACTTCCGGTATGGAGAACGCAGTTGGTGCTGGCAAAGTCTCCACCAAGGAAGACCGTCTCCACCGAGGTCGCAAGGTCACCAGCGCCTTCTTGATGCAAGGCTGGGGCCAGTTTGCCAACCAAGTCATCTTGATCTTGCTCCTCCTGATTTTTCACCACGGGAGTGGTAACCCACCATACTCGAAGGTGGCGGCGCAATGGACGTATCGCGTCTCATTTGCGATTCCCGCTGTTGGAACACTGTGGCTCGTCTACTACCGCGTCTACAAGATGAAATCTGCTAGCAGGCAGCTCGCTCTTGCCAAGAAGAAGAGCAAAGTCACTGGTTACGATACCCAGTCGCTCAAGATGACCTTCACTTATTTCGGCCCCCGCCTCATTGCAACTGCCGGTGCTTGGTATGCGAACGACATCTTCTTTTACGGCAACAAGCTCTTCCAGAGTCAGTTTATTTCTGTCCTCACTCCAGGCAACAAGTCTGTCATGGTCGGCTGGCTGTACAACCTGGTAAACGTTGGCGTGTCTCTGTGCGGCTACTACCTAGCTTCTTTCCTAATCGACAACAAGCTGTATGGTCGCAAGTGGATGATGATAGTTGGCTTCATGTGCGACTTTATCCTCTTCGTCATCCCAGCTTTCGCCTACAGCCACTACAGCAGCCCAGCTGGTATTCATTCCTTCCAGGCCATGTATTTCTTGTCATCATTCTTCAATCAATTTGGGCCTAACTCCGTCACCTTCCTTGTGGCGGCTGAGGTGTACCCAACACCCATTCGTGCCACTGCGCACGGGTTTTCCGCTGCTGTTGGCAAGCTTGGTGCCCTGCACGCGGCCGTGATGTACAACTACCTTGATACTACCGGGGAGAAGTTCCGCATCGTCTGCTGGTTCGGTCTTGCGGGCGCTATCCTTACTCTACTATTCTTACCAGATACCACCGGACTTGATCTCAAAGAACAGGAGCGACGCTGGAACTACATCCGTCTGGGGAGAGAAGCCGACTACCACGGTATCGCCATTCACCCGCAACACCTGTCGCTCTGGGAACGCTTCCGTGGTGTCCACAAGTACTACGACCCCGTGCTAGACTATAAGCAAAAGGTTGAGGAGATGCGGCAGGAGTGGGAAGAGTGGCAGGCCGAGAAGGCTGCAGCAAACGCTGATGACGCCGAGTATCCCTCGGATGACTTTAGCGAGGAGGTCTCGACGTACTTCAAGAGGACAGGAACTCCTGGCGCCACGCCTATGATGGTCGGCATGGAGAAGAAATTGACTGGCTCAGATGAAGACGAAAAGAGAGTCCTTGGCGATGCAGCATTGTAGTTCTGTCGTTCGAGAGTGCATGAAGGAAGACGCGACGAGCGACTAGGTGGACACAGATACAGCCAGACAGAATGGAATCACGACGTTACGCATGATCTTGAGACCAGGGGTGATACATTACCGATTCTAGACCATATAAAGGGGGAGGGGTTGGGTTCGGAATGAGGCGAATTGGTGTTCATGACAACGACGACTATTATGAGCTCCGCTTCGAGAGCCGAATTGACTCGGCACACGGGCATACGGATCGTACAGCCATCTGCCGCTTGTCACGCCGACGACGCCGGCCTTCTCGTTGCTTTCGAAGACATTCTCGCAAGTTGCCTCCACTTCAACTTTGCCATCATCAAGGAGCTAGCTTTCCTTGAGCACCGCACCGTCCACAATCACATCTGCCTCATGGCGGTGTATCTCGACAGCAGTGGCTCATAAAGGGGAGACTGGGGCGGATGTCGTCTGTCAGGAGTGGATGAGGAGAATCTAAGCGAACTCTCATCGTCCCGGACCTTGGGCACTTCAATACATTATACCGTTCGTTGCTCCCCGCATCGTGTCGTCACTGTCATCAGTTATTTTGATTATGTTGCTTTAATGGGATCGAAGATATGCCCCG
The DNA here is from genome assembly GCF_000836295.1 of Verruconis gallopava. Taxonomy (NCBI): domain Eukaryota; kingdom Fungi; phylum Ascomycota; class Dothideomycetes; order Venturiales; family Sympoventuriaceae; genus Verruconis; species Verruconis gallopava. The sequence continues at coordinate 284,660 of NW_015622150.1, forward strand.
CGTAGTCTATACCTCACAAGACGTAGCTTCCATTAATAGAGAAGAACTGTCAACGCCGAGGGTTTTTTTGGTTTTCTTTTACCAATGAGTATTTGATAATAGTGAATAAACAAGTGATCCAGCGTTGTTGAACTGTGGATTCGAATGTCCGTGCATTGCTCCAAGTTCTTTGTGTCGGGCCGAAAAGCTTTTGCTATCTTGGCCACAGATTGTAAAGGTTGGCGCGGCATCGCGAATCGTTGGTTCGGTATCACGCCCAGTGTCTGCCTTAAATAGTATACGAATTAATGGCAAAGATACTACACGCGTGTGCATAACCGGCCCACAAACGCCATCGCTATGCTCTCCCACCCCGAGCAAATTTGTTATAAAAAAATCTTTTCGACCGCTCATGCCCAGAACCTTGATCACCGAGTGACAAAGGTTTTTTTTTCTCCCTGATGACAAGATCGCATAATATGGAACGGGGATGTTGAGAGGTGGAAACGAAGCAGAGCACTACTCTTCATTGAACTGGCGGAGCTGGTCTATCTGCTCAAGAATGTCGCGTAGGACGTCGTCGGAAATTTTGTTTGCGAGCGAGGGGATGAGGACTTTCGCTTCTTCCGGGTCACCTGGACAGAGGGTGACTAGATGTGCACGTGTAAGCGTAACCGCGTTTACGTGGACATGTTTTCATGAAGCTGAACGGGTAACGGATGGGGAGGAAGCGGATGGGTTTTCAATACCTATCTGGGCCTTTTCAAACTGCTCAAGCTGTGTGTATGGAAGTAGCATAGTTTCGATCTGGTTGAGGGTATTCAACGTTCTGAACCGTGAGAAAGCGTCCATGTAGGTGAGCATCTTCGAGAGGTTCCTACACAAGGACTTTGTGTTAGCGCCTCTGCCCGTGCTGTGCGCATCGCGCGTGAGGTAGAGTATTACTCGGTCTCCCTCAGCTTTGTGCCCTTCTTGTTTCGTATCTGCTCCGTGCGCTCGACGATTAGGCGCGCCTCGGATATGGACAGAGCATGTGCGTCTTGGAACTCGCCCAGGTTGAGCACCTCGCCAGCCTCGAGGTCGAGGTCTGTCCGGGGCCGCTCGCGGGGCGGGTGGTAGGGAACGGTGACGACAGTGCCTCCGGGGCCGAGCTTGCGTGTGGTATTGGCGGGTGTGAGGGGCGTTGAGGAGCCGTTGGTTGCCATGGTGTTGTCCGAGGTGGCGATGAGGGGCAGCGCAAAGTTGATGGGATCAGGAAGGCGGCCTGTCTAATTGGCTACGGGTGGCCTGGTTGATTAAAAGAAACAAAGGGCGGCAGAGTAATGAATCTGCGGGCGGAGTAGGGAGCGTAGGGCGTGCGCCGTGGTGTCTGTCGAGGTCGGCGTAGTTTGCACAAGAGAGCGATCGCAGGACCGACGGTATCACGGAGCTACGCTCGACAGGCTAACATCAAAGCGTCCAGCTCGTCTCGCACGATCAACTGAGGCTCTGTCTGTCACGTTCGATGTTTTTTCGCATGCGGCGGGTGCGGCAGAACCTGGGGGGACGATTCGGGCAGGCTAAAATTAAGGTATCTCGCCCTTGCTGTAAGATCGCCAGGGAGCGCACCTGAAGGGAGCGGTGATGGATGCCTTGGCAGCCTGAGGAGGGTGCAGCTTGCGTGCATGAGTGGGCCAGCAGTTTCTGTTGTGGCTGCGCCAGTGCCCAGAGAGGCAGCGGAGCGGAGATTTGGCGCCAGTTTGCAGTGGCCCACACCGACACCATCGCATCCACACATCTGGACGTTCAAAAAGTTATGACCAGACCTGGCCTTGGCCTGTTGCTTCAGAGCTTGCCGTTCCCTACCTTGGGCTATTTTGCCGCATCAGTTGAGGCACTCGCTATTCCCGCGCAACGTCGTGCAGTGCATTGCTGGGCCAGGCTTTTCTTCTGTTCGCAGGGCTCTCCAGCACACGCCCTGACCCACAGAGCCCCTCTCCCCCGACCCAGCCCCCGACCAGCGGCTGCACCACTGCGCTCACTTGAACGCCGCAAACACAAACAATCCCGTTCCCTTCCCCCCTCCCCCCCCCAAAAAAAAGGCGCCCCCTCCCCAGGGAGCCCTTCTATTCTGGGACGAGCCCGCTAATTGCTCAGGGCTCACTGCTACTCCCGCCGCTGCTTTCCTGCTAGCACCCTACACACACGCCGCTCGCTGCACTGCACGTCTTTGCACCTGACTTGACTCTCCTACTCGACCATCGCTCGCACAACCAGCCCAAGCTCGGGTCTACCACCGCTCGGTTGTCGCTCACGCTCTTCATTTCTTCACGCCACATCAACACGCACCGCGACTCCGACTTGGCTGCGCGTGTGTGCTCTTCCAATCTCTACCTATTGTTGTGCTACAGCGTTCCCTCTTCACCGCATCGCCGACCAAAGTCACCCACTGCCCTTCCACACAAAGTCCTTGTGTGCATCCACCGGCCTCCGCTGCCAACTCACAATTCATACATAGTCACGTCCACACCCGTTTAGGCTCGCCCACGCCCACGCCCACTCTCACTCGCTCGCCCATTCACGTCGCTTCCTTGAAAGCTGGACATAACGTAGGCCCACTATGGTTGGCCCGTATGCGGGCGGACCACCACAGAACGGCTCTTCTGTCTACCCTCAGCGCTACGACTCGCCTGGGCCGCAGACCACGGCCTTTGACTCCCGCACCGGCAACACCATGAGCAACCGCAACATGCCTCCCGGAGCCTACTCGCAGCCAGACCCTCGAGGCGTCGGCACCTCGGGTCGGCCTGACCCCTCGAAGATATTGCTCCCCCCTTCGCGACAAAACAGCTACCCGATGTCCGACAACCCGGCGGGGCCCCAACCCTCACAAGAATATGGAAGCTCGCAGAACGTAGGACGACCATCGACGGACAGGCAGAAGAGCTCAAGTAATGGCACGAGGAGGCCTAGCGGGACTAGGATATGTGGGAAGTGTGGGGAGCCGCTTCAGGGACAGTTCGTTCGAGCGCTGGACAACACATTCCACTTGGATTGCTTCACGTGTCATGTGAGTTCTAATTTCTCAATATCCAGCCGCTGATCAGGAAGACGGTCTCGACTGACGGAAGAAATCATAGGAATGCGGCAAGATCGTGGCGTCTAAATTCTTCCCCGTCCCTGATGAAGGTCCCAACCAGTACCCTCTCTGCGAGACCGACTATTTCCGCCGTCTTGATCTCTTGTGTTACCAATGCGGTGGCGCTCTTCGCGGCTCCTACATCACCGCCCTTGACCGCAAATACCACATCGAACACTTCACCTGCTCGATATGTCCCACCATCTTCGGAGCCCAAGACAGCTACTACGAACACGAGGGAGACGTGTACTGTCACTACCACTACTCGACACGATTTGCGCAGCGGTGTCACGGCTGTCAAAACGCCATTCTCAAGCAGTTTGTCGAGATTTTTCGCAATGGCCAGAATCAGCACTGGCATCCTGAGTGCTACATGATCCACAAATACTGGAATGTGCGGCTCTCGAACGTGAAGAAGGACGCGAACGCCGAGCCCGAGGTGCCCAGGAGCGAGGACAACCCTTCGGACCCGGTCAGAAACAGAGTACGGGACGAGGAGGAGCGTGTCGAGGGCAAGGTGTTGTGGATTTGGCGGTCCCTCTCCACATTTGAGGAACGTTCGGCAACGTGCATCTCAGACATGCTGCTGCATGTTAGCAATGGGGTGTACTTTGACGGCATCATGGCCGCGAAGCGTTTCATTGTGCATGTGGACGTGTTTTTCAAATGTACGGATGATTTGGACCGTATGCTAGCCTCCCAGACGGGGAAGGGTCTGTCCTACAGCCGCGAAGCTAAACTCCTGTGTAAGAAGGTTGTGTCGTTCTTCTCGCTGCTCTCAGAGTCATCGGACGCAGGGATGCGTAGACTGGGCGTTACTCAAGAGCTGCTCTCGCTTGTGACGGGCCTGGCTCACTATCTCAAGCTCTTGATTCGGATCTGCCTGCAGGGCGCACTGAAGCTGGAGCGCGAGACGGGTAGCGCCGATGGGCTGAACCGCTTCCTCAACCAGATCAATTCCCTGGATGAACGACTGGCCCAAAACGAAGCCTCCGACCCAATTGCGGAATCACTGCCATACGTACGGGGGGAATCAGATCACTGTCCCATCTGCGGAAAACCCGTCGAAGATCGCTGTGCTAAGTTTGCAGATAGATGCTTCCACTTGACGTGTATGCGATGCAAGACATGCGGACGGGACGTCAGTGACAAAGTGGGTGAGGCGTGGTTCAGTCCTTCTGTCGGGCAGGTGCTCTGTTACGAACACAGGAATCAATTCGCAGATGGCCAGATGGGGTTCAGGCCGGTGACAAGACTGCAGCAGTATGTGCATCTCTTGCTCGTGGCCCACGCGCGCCTTCTGGCCACGCTGAGAAGCCAAGGTGCGCTGCCGCACACGTCAGGTAAGTACACATCAACGGTTGTAACAACAACACGCCGCGTCTGCTGCGCGATAACACTGCCATTTTACACAAAACACACAGAGCTAGGCTGATATCAAACTCCTTTTCAAAACACAGATGATCCAAATCTCGCCCGTTACGACTCAAGCCAAGGACACCGACCTGGGCCAACAGATGCCGCGTCGCCGCCAATGCTGAGCGCAGATAGCAGATCAAAGTCGTTTGCTGGCTCGACGTCGACGATGGCACAGCAAGAAAAGAATAATCGCATCTCCGCGTCTTACGAACAAACTCTCGGCGACATCCGTAGACTGCGATCGACGAGGATGGAACGGCACTTGTCTACCACACAAAAGAAAGCGCGCACTTCACGTGTCATTGAAGGTCCCGGAGGCGGTGTTCAACCCGGCCCTGCAGACAACGACCCACGAAGCAATCGCGGAGGTAACCAGATGGGCAACGATGAATCACAGCTCGCGTTTGGTACACAGTCCATCGCTCTGGATGACATACCTCGTCTGGTTGCTGCAGAGCAAGCACGCGAACAGCGACCCAACGCAGCCAAGTACGCGAGAGGCAACCTTGGTCCACGTGAGCCTCAACCGCGGCTCCTTAACGGACACCGACGCGACATGTCTGGCGGAAACGAACTTGATCGTGCTATCGCCGAAGGCGGTGGCGCGAGTGGTGGTCAGCGGACTCGTCGTTACTTCTCGGAGCTTTCCCCGTTGGAGTACTTCTTTGTACGTCATATTGCAGTGCTGAACATGGAGCCGTTACTGGATGGCCACTTTAACCAACAGGAGCTGCTGAACTTGATCGAGCCGCCAGAAAAATCCGGCAACACATTCTGGTCCCGCTTTGGGAAGGCACTCAAAGGAGGCGGAGGTGACAAGAAGGACAAAGACAAAAAGAAAGGCATCTTTGGCAAGCCTCTTGAGGTGATTGTTGAACGCGACGGTGCCGAGTCAACCGATGGCGTTGGACCAGGTGCTCTGCGCATCCCTGCTCTCGTGGAGAGTGCTGTCTCCGCCATGCGCAACATGGACATGTCAGTTGAAGGCGTGTTCCGCAAGAACGGCAACATTCGTCGCCTGCGCGAGCTTAGCGAGGAAATCGATGCCAAAGGCTGCGAAGCCGTCGACCTCTCCAAAGAAACACCAGTTCAAGTTGCAGCCTTGCTTAAGAAGTTCCTCCGTGAGCTTGCCGACCCAGTTATGACAACCAAACTGCATCGCCTCTGGATCACGGCAGCCAAGATTCCTGACGAGGAAAAGCAGCGCCGCATCCTGCACCTGACTTGCTGCCTCCTGCCCAAAGTGCACCGCGACACTATGGAGATTCTATTCAACTTCATGAACTGGGTTGCTAGCTTTCACACCGTGGATGAGGAGACGGGCAGCAAGATGGACATTCACAACCTTGCGACGGTCATCGCGCCAAATATCTTGTACTCAGACATTAAGAGCCCCGATATGGACAGTAGCTTCTTGGCGATTGAAGCCGTGGCGGTCATGATCGAGTGTAACGAGATCTTCAGTGAGGCATGTATTGCCCTTCTTTTTGTGTCTTCCTTTTCTGTCTTAAACATTCTGATCTAACTGGATATTTGCAGATTCCGGAAGACATCACCTCATTGCTGAATGACCCCATCTTCGAAAAGGAGGCCGATGTTACAACCAAAGAAATTCTCAAGCGCTACGGCGATATGGCGCGCCGTCCTCACGCTGTTGTCACCCAGAATCATGGCAATGGCTCTCGCGAAGGGCGTGGCGCTATCCAACACGTCGCTGAGGACGCTGCCTGGCCGATGGAGTCCTCAGTGCGACCTGTAGGCGGCCCAGGAGGCAGCACCATGAACACGCCACCATCACACTTCAGTTCTATGCAAGGACACCAGGACACAGGCTCACCGAACCGACAATCGCAGTTCAGAGCGTCAGGTGTGCCAAGGCAGCAAGGTCCGCCTCTTGGTATCACTGGAGCAGGCTAGGTCTTTCGCGATCATCCTGCTATCCTTTCCCATTTTAGTTCATTTTTCTTACTGTTGTTTTGTAGAGGAAGAAGCTGTATCTGGGCCCCAGGCTCTCGAAAGCCGCGAAAAGAATCGCCTTCGAAGAAAGTGCCGCCTCTGTTCGCTAAGATACATTTGCCGCGTATCAAGCGTGGCAGTGCGACAACCGCATACACGCTCGACGGTGCAGCATAACACCAATAATACTTACACTTACTCGTCTTCGCCTTTTTGAGGGAGAAGACATCTGATCGGTATGCTTCCATGATGTCCATGAGGTGAGCAAAGAGCTTAGTCGATTAGCATCGTCATTACTATCAAGGAGTACAAAAAATAACCCCTGCAATCGGTGTTCACATAATAGTCGGAGTTTCGGACACCGCACAAAAAAAAAAAAAAAACACAACCGCGGCCGCCGCCGACATTCTTGGCAGCAACGCGTCATTATTACTAGTTGACGACCTTTTTCTTTCTACAGTCTTGGGCGTTTGGCATTCAACTTCACGTTCTCATGGCTTGCTGATACCCGAGGTAAGAATCCCCCCAAAAAATCAACTCTTTTGCATTCGGGCCCACGACCCATGGGAGTACAAGGCATGCATAATACCTTGAGTCCGGAGTCGAGCAGCAGCAGAGCGATGACGACTGGAGCAACTCGCAACGGCAGAATATATTTCTATTTTTCTCCTTCACCTTCTCCTGGACGAGGCTTTTCTCCATTTTCGGATATGCCAGGTTCTCTTTTGTAGCCGGCTATTTTCCATAGGATGCTGGATTTCCTCTCAGGTGACTTAGTTATTCATGGGACACTGGATCTCTTTCCTAGTGGCTGGCTTTGTCCTAAGGCACACTGGATTTTTTGTCTCTCAGCAAACCGCATTGTTACAACAAAAATGATATCGCTTCGCTGGCGCTAGGCACAGCGAAGGCGGTGAGATGCTTGATCCTGACCTTTTTGCAAGCGAAGGTTGTCTGTTTTCATCTGCATGAAGCGCAAAGTGGGGAGGGTTGGCGTTTTGTCAATTGTTGACATTGAAATTGAGGAGAGTAGCTTGATACCTGCTCGCAGTTAAGAGCAGCCGCAACATCAATAACAGGAGCGGCAAGCACAAACAAGCAGCGAAAAAAAAGGTTGTACGTTGGACTTCTGACGGGAGTGGTTATCTTATCCTTCGGTCTCTCGCATGCATGCATGCATGCATGCAGGAGGGAGCGAGCGATGCTCGCTAGAATGATTGTGGGATCGGTCTGTAAACCATAGTTCTGATACCAGATGCCGTAGTGCACCATATGTGTGTACAGCAGTATGAAGAATGGAATCCATTCGGCTTTTTCACTTCGGATACACTTGCCTCTTACAAGCATTACAGCACCTCTCCCCAGCTTCATTCCACGCTCCATATGACCTGGCGCATTTTTCTTCCATGCTCGACTCCTCACTTCTTGTTTCAACGCAGAACATATCCCTTAACCCGCACCGATGGCGTCCTCGCAACCCATGGTCATGAAACGGGACAATCCGCCGGGCATCAGCCTTGCGTAAAATCATGCCTTCGAGGCTTTGTTCGATATGCTTTCCCTGAATAGGCAGTTATAGCAGAGGAGGACGACGACGGGGACCAACGCTCGGGGCGTTCGGTGCCGGGGGGAATGAGCTGTTTCAAGGTTGAAAGAGCTTATCACCTGTGTTAGTGTTGCTTTTTAGGTAAACGTGCACGCGTGCTCCGCATCTTCTGACGTCCCGTCGTGGACGGTGCAAAGCGCACACGGCCTACGCTTCTATCGCCTCGCAACGCGCGCGTTGCGGGACGTTGTTGGCCTGCTGCAAGATTCCGAGAGGCAGGACAGGGCAAGCAGACATAGGCAGGGCACAAGGGAAGGAAGAAGGATAACTTCAAGCACGAATCACAGACACGAGCAAGCCTGACGGGGCTCGGCGGACGCCTCCAGTGCGCAGAAGGCGTTCCGGCCAGCGGGTGCCCAAACGAGCTGGCCTTTGATAAGGTAAATTCGCGTGGCGTTCGTCTGCTCTTCCCCGCTTACGGGCGCGGCTGGCGAATCGCGGACATCTGATCAACAGCAGCGAGCCCAAGAGAAAGGAAGGTCCACGCTCTGTCGCTGCGCATCCCAGCGGAGCTCGAGGACATGCAAGCGATCCGCTGCCCACCCTCCCCTCTTCCTCACGGCAGCCCATTGGCGCGCGATGCACGCTTGTGTCCGACCCTACTGTTTTGGCGTCAGGTCTTATCAGTGGTACGGTTTCCCGCACCCGCTGCACGCTGAGACTGCTGAGCTGGGTAGCCTACTGACACTTGACATATATCTGGATAGGATCTCAAAGCCGCCGAAGCCTCCTGTCGCCTCGAACGGCAGCTCCTCGCATTCCCGTCTTGTTTCTTTTCATTCGGGTTCATATTCTTGGCGGTGCTGTCGCCTTCATCAACCAGTCGCCGCTGTTCCATGAACATCGTTTGACTTCAGCCTCGTTGACCAGTGCATATCAAGCGTCATGCCCGAACGTAACCTGAGCGTTGGGTCGACGCCCGCCCACCGACGCAAGAGCGTCAGAGAGGAGCCTGTTACGTCGATTCTTCCTGGAGGCGACATTCCGTACGATCCCAACCACGAGTACGATGCCGACGAGGAGGTTCTGGCCGCCCTTGGTTACAAGCCGGAGTTCAAGCGTGAATTCAGCCTTTTCTCGACATTTTGCGTCAGCTTTGCCGTGCTCGGCCTGCTGCCCTCGTTCGCAAGCACGCTGTACTATGGCATGGGCTATGCTGGCACCGGAGGTAAGACTTGCAACACTCAAAAGGGAGCTACAATGTGGTGCGGAGCTGACTTGATGTTGACAGGGATGACATGGGGTTGGATCGTGGCCATGGTTGGTGTTCAGTGCGTTGCCATGAGTATGGCCGAGCTCTGTTCTTCGATGCCAACGAGCGGTGGTCTCTACTATGCCGCCGCTGTCCTCGCACCACCGGGTTGGGGCCCACTCGCTGCGTGGATCACTGGCTGGTCCAACTGGCTGGTCCAGATCACGGGTGCTCCCTCTGTGAACTACGGAACCGCCGCCATGATCCTGGCAGCGGGCTCGATTTACAATCCTAACTACGTCCCGACCGATTATCAGACGTTTCTACTTGCAACACTCCTCATGATCATCCATGCTTTCATGTCTTCGGCACCGACCAAGTCGATCGCCCAGATCAACTCCTTCGGCTCCACCTTCAACATGATTGCCCTCATTGTGGTCGTCATCATCATTCCCGCCGCCACGAACCGCGAAGCCCAGGGACTCCCAAAGTTCGCTCCAAGCAGCGAGGTTTGGAAGATCCAGAACGGCACAGATTGGCCGGATGGCATCGCAGTGCTCATGTCCTTCATTGCTGTCTTGTGGACCATGAGTGGCTACGACGCCCCATTCCACCTCGCGGAAGAGTGCTCCAATGCCAACATCGCCTCTCCACGCGCCATCGTCATGACTTCCTCAATTGGCGGTATTTTCGGTTGGTTCTTGCAGCTCGTCGTCGCGTATACGGTGATCAGCATCGACGACGTGATCAACTCCGACCTCGGTCAGCCCTTCGCTGCGTACCTGAACCAAGTCCTTCCGCAGAAGACGGCCATGGCCGTGCTGGCCTTGACCATCATTGCCGGTTTCTTCATGGGTCAGGGTTGCATGATCGCAGCGTCCCGAGTCACATTCGCTTATGCCCGCGACGGCTGCTTCCCGTTCTCCAAGTACTGGTCGCATGTGAACACCAGAACAAAGACCCCAGTCAATGCCGTCTGGGTCAACGCCACAATTGGCATCCTTCAGCTTCTGCTCATATTCGGCGGCAGTATTACCATCGGCGCGCTGTTCAGCGTTGGCGCTATCGCTGCTGAAATTGCATTCTGCACCCCTATCTTCATTCGGGTCTTCCTGGTGGGCAATCGCTTCCGCCCGGGCCCGTGGAACTTGGGCAGGTTCAGCATCCCGATTGGCGTCATTGCTTCCGCCTTCGTCGCGCTCATGATCCCCATTCTGAATTTCCCTAGCGTCAGAGGCGGTGATCTAACGTGAGTCTCGCCATTTCTGAAACGTTTCTTTCACTCGCAGATGCTAATGCGAAGCAGACCTGACGGTATGAATTGGACCGTGGTTGTCTACTTTGGACCCATGTTCCTCGTCATGTGCTGGTGGTTCATCAGCGCCCGGAAGTGGTTCAAGGGACCCAAGGTCAACGTGGAACACCTGATGCTGGGACAAGATGGCAACGTGATCGAAGGCGAGGGCAAGACCGTGGATGGTGACAGCTCATCGGAGAGCGCTCCTGTTGCTGGCAGCAAGGCCGCTGCGGTGGCGGAGGAGAGCGCGCTGGGCACGGAGATTATGAAGTCTTGAAGACATTTGAGACACGTTCAATCTGAATGATACCACATCTAATATGGGCAAAACGTACGGATTTGCATGACCACTGAGTAGTAATTTATGTCTCGCGCTCCCAACTTGAGCTAAGCCCATTTCCTAAATAAGCAAAGTGCAGTGTGATGCATGAAACATAAGAGTCGTACCTCGAACTGAAACCGTGCAGGTCTGGTTTTTGGACACTTTTAGCTGTACATCCATATTTCTGGCTTATCGAACGTATTGTCGTGTGCTCGATGAGCAGCATGGAGGTGAAAGGACTGCCATTGGTAAGTTTCCGCCATTGCTCTTCACTAGCGCAACGGTCTGGACTCGGGCGTGCCCTGCAAAACTGCATCATAGATCTGGAGTAGCTCGACCTGTGGCCAGCCGAACACAGCGGTCCGCCTCGGTCGAAACTTGCTCAGCTGCTCAGCTCCTTTCAAACCTCCACTCTTGGTTTGATATGTAGTAGACCTGCTAATTCGTCGCGCGAACGATCGCGCCCTCCACAGGCGCACGAGAGTGCGGGGATGCCGGACCCATTTCCATCTTGTACGTCACCAAAACTTCAGTCGACTTACTCTCGATACCGGCGCAAGGGCTAACATAGCGTCCAAAAGGCCCTTCGAGCCTCGCAAACGCTATCAGGCCGCTGTCGAACTATCTGGGCCTCACGACGCTCCCGCTTCACGTACACGAAATTCTCTTCGCATACGCACTGTACGAGGGCATATTCCGGTTTCTGTCGCCGCTCCTTTCACGGACACTATGGCCGAGGAAGTACAACTCCTTCTCTCGCCGCAACAGGCTCAACTGGGACGCCCACGTCGTCTCCATGTACCAGGCACTCTTCATCAACACCGCAGCTCTGTGGGTCATCTTCACGGACCCTGAACGACGTATCCAGAACGAGCCGTCAAACTGGGCTGGGAGACTCTGGGGCTACAACGGCGCGATAGGGATGTGCCAGGCTTTCGCGGCAGGGTACTTCCTCTGGGATGTTTTGGCGAGCACGATTCATCTGGACGTCATGGGCATGAGCAGCCTGGTGCATGCGATCGCGGCCCTCGGAGTCACGAGTATTGGATTTGTTAGTCAAGCGGACGCGGCTGGGTCGCGTCATTTCATTTCTTTCGTTCCCACGTGCTAATTCGGGCGACAGCGACCCTTTGCAAACTACTACGGGCTCAACTTCGTGCTCTACGAGCTGTCGACGCCGTTTTTGAACATCCATTGGTTCCTGGACAAGGCAAACATGACGGGCTCGACAGCCCAGCTCATCAACGGCATCTTGCTGCTGGCCTCATTCGGCGGGTCGAGACTGGTGTGGGGAACGTACCAGTCCTGGATGATATACAAGGACATCTGGCACGCGTGGAACAATCCTCGGCCGTCGACGGCAGAGTGTCTCAAGTACGCGCTGTACCAGCGGCGCGGGGCCGGCTTGGAAATTCCGCTGACATGTCGAGAGCTGCCGAACTGGCTCGCTCTCCTGTACGTTGGGGCAAACACGGCCCTCACCGTGCTCAACTTCTACTGGTACTCGTTGATGATCGCGGCGGTGCGGAAGCGCTTTGTACCAAAGGACGAGAAAACCGGGGCAAAGGCTAATTCAAGAAAGAACAAGCAGACGTAATGACATTGGAACCCTTCAACTCTGGACTAATGCCATGGAATTTGTTGATAGCATGATGATCAGTAAGCTTGTTATGTTTATGATTTCTTCCTTTCGATCGCGCATGTGTTCTCTACCCTCTCAACATAGCTGACTATCTGCTAACCCTGGACTTCTTTTCGAGTTCGACCAAGTCCAATCAGCCGTCTTCGCTGGGGCGCGTTTGGATCTGTTGGAATATCGCGCGTTGGACCTGAACCAACGAGCTCTGTTTCGTTATCCTCCTCGTCCTCCGTGGGATTGTGTAATTTCCAATCGGCTCGTCGCTGAATAGTAGCGCGTAATGTGCCTTTTTTTGTTGAGCTGTTATGAGATTCCCTCAAGAAGTAGGCTGTATCGTTTATCCCAGCCTCATTTTGGGGGCTGGGTATCTCGTCGTGCTCGTGATCTCCGGTAATGATTTTGACTGGACTCCCCTTGTTTTCTGATTCCGACTGGAAGTCCTTATGTAAAAAAGTATTTGCGGACTGTGTATGGTAATCAGGCTCGGGATCTGAGCCTAGGTCACTCCCCAAATTACTTCCAAAATCACTTCCTACATCACTGTCAAGGCCGCTGGCGTCCTTCCATAGATGCCGCGAACGCTCTTTCGTCGTCTTCGTCTGCTGTCTATCCGAGTTGATTAGAAAAGAACCAGTGACCATGAAATACGCTGTCATGGCTACGAAGACGGACAAGAGAACGAGGAAGAGTGCCCGGCGATGGTCGTAGTCCTGCTTAACATATTCATGCATGTTGTACGGTAGGGACATGATTCAACGCTACAACATCTGCAAAACGATATGGATGGTTGTGGAGTGGAGAAAATTTGACAAGTGGAGTTGATGTTCGCACCAGACATTTCATTGCGTCAACTCTCTTCGCCCTTTTTACTTTGGTTTGTCTTGACCGTGCTCGTTTCTGTTTGAAATGCGAAGAGAACAAACCAGGAGAAGGAGATATGCTTGACTCACAGGTTGATCTGCAGATGCACACAGCGTTTGTGTCGAATGATTGCTAAATACACGTCCTCAAAGAAGGGAGCTTCAGAGAAGTAAGAATTGTCGTTGATTTTGAATGGCGTCGAAGGATCGCATGGGTAAGTCTCACGACGTCAAAATCAGACCACCACCAACATCGCTGGGAAATGGTCTAAGCTCGTCCATTTGGTCTTTATTCGCTACTAGAATTTTGAAAACACAGTCTGATATTCCCTTATAAACTATAGATCATGTTTAAATCATGTTTTAGAACTTCCGCAGCATCTCCGGGCGCGATGCCTAACACTGTTTATAGATATACCTAAACCATGAGCTTGAAAATTAAGCATGATCTTGTCTTTCCATTTCCATTTCCACTTTCCATTTCTCTTTTTTCTTCATCTACGACCTAGGTTCGATACTGCGAGAGTTGGATGCCTTTTTCCCTCACATTTGTGGAGATAAATCCTGAGAAAGTCAGCCTCCGCAGGCATCGTCCTCCGCGCTAGGATCTCCGGATTTGCCATTACCGCCGACTCCAAAAATCTCATGTACCAACGCTGTCGCATCTAACAACGACAGGCAACATGGCTGCAGTATCGGCAGATGCAGCTTTTCAAGCAAAATCATTAGTATGTATCCAACGCAATGCGAAACTCGACGTCGCTGAAAGAGCTTGGGTGTTGACGTAGTCTATAGTACCGACAACTATTGCGACAGGCAAACCAGTTCGCCTCATATAACTTCAGAGAATACGCAAAGCGAAGAACGAAGGATGCATTTCGAGAGCACCAGAAAGAGACTGATGAGAGGATCAGACAGGACTTGATACAGAAGGGACTAAAGGAGTTGCAGGTGATGAAGGTGTGTTTCACGTCTGGCGGGCCATTCCAATGTCCATCTCAAGAGACTGCCCAAGAAAGCGCTGACGCCAATGGACATTGCTGACTGTGAATTACAGAGGCAAACAGTTATAAGTCAATTCTACCAACTTGATCGGCTAGTAGTCGAAGGTGGCAAATCGGGCAAGCAAAAAGGTAGCTCCGGAGAGATTGTGCGGCAAAAGGACACTGGGTGCGTGTGAATCGTCTTCGATAGCAGCTTGGACGCTAACGGAATGCTTAGATTGGATTGAATATCGGATATGAGCAGTGTACGATTTTGAGTGTGCATACGAGAGGGGAATTTGTACCATATAGGCACGGCGTTGAATAAACCCTCCCCCACACAACTGCCTCTCCACTAGATACGCAACGCATTCGCAAGAAACACGCACCAAATTGGTTGCTAACTGTATTAGATGGCATTTTGGTGTGCGATTCACCAGCTCATTGCAAGTACTGCGAAATGATCAATTCTCAAAGTTTTTAATACCTTTTCCGATCGCAATGGTCAGCTAGTATAGTCGCGAAACCCATGTGATATTTTAATGTCGCAGTCAAGATTCGCCTCTTGCAGAACTACACTCATTCTCAAATCTTCTCTTGCGGCATGACTGAGATGCACGATAGTGAGTTTTGTGTCATGTAGTATTTAAACATCAGCAGATCACAGCTCTGTCTCAAGATATATTTATCCCATTTCTAAGATTTACTACTCTCCATAATCTTATAACTCTACCATCTGGTGTAATTGTTCGCTGTCTGGGTGGAGTTTGGCGATCAATTAGGCTTTTGATACGAGGAATAAGCAGCCACGGATAGTAAGGCCAGACAAACCCTAGAGGAACTGCGTGCAGAGTATATATCTAGTAAGCTGCCCATACAGATGACGTTTTGAAGTCAACTCACTATGCACAGATGTCTTTGCCAATAACTGTGTCGCATTTGCCTCTCCAATATCATGTTGTAACACTGTTTTTATCCCTTGCTTACACCGTTCTCAATACGATGCCGCGAACTCTGACAATGCCGGTTCCGTCTATACTTTGCTCAAACCCATTTCTTTACGCATTTCTTGATCCCGCCTCCCGAGGCTAGTTCCATGACAAACGAAGCGCTCGTGTCTTGCCTGTCCAATGATCGCGCGTCGTACAGCCAAGTGTTGGCCTCACGCTTGGTTCTTGGCGATAGTTCCTCTTCCTCTTCTTTTACGAGGTTGCGAGATCTTAAAATAGTTTTGTCGCAAGGAAGCTCCAAAAGAGCCCTTGCTTCCGATCCTCCCTCAAGAACTCCTGACTTCCTTGAAGTGATGCCCTTCTTGTCAATGGCGGAGCTGATTCGTGCGGATTGGAGTCTGATCTTATAATATCGTGATGTTGGTTTGGCATTACGATTACGAATTGTGCATCGGTGGAGGTGATTTCAAAAAAGGGGGGTTAGATTCACGAAGTATAAAGTCTTGAATACATAAATTAGACTTGCGCCCTCTGGACGACTTGACCCTCTCAACTTTTTTGTCTGATGCCCGCACTAACTCGACTCGGTCCTTCCATCATATAATTCAAATCCCCTTCAGTTGCACTGCAATACATTGATTGCAGCTCTTTCCTCCCCGATAGTATGCGTGTGGTATTTGCCACCTTTGTTTGCCTCTTGGCATCAACAACATCAGCCTTTGCTAGGGACTTCGGTAGAAGGGATGCTAAATACCTGCCCGCACCTCCAGCGCGCCCAAAGTACCAACCATGTGGCGGTTTCACAATAGAAGCTCACAATTGCCCGGAAGGCTACATCTGCATCGATGACCCGTACTCTGGGGGATGCGGCATGGCATGCGATATGCCGGGTATCTGCGTTAAGCCTACGTTCTGTGGCGGGTTTGCTGGTACAAAATGCAAGAACGGCTTGAAGTACGTGATATATGCTGACAAGGGGAAATGTGCTAAAATCGTTCAAAGGTGCGTCGATGACCCCAGAGACAGCTGCGATCCTAGCGCAGGTGGAGCAGACTGTGGTGGAATATGTGTATGATTGATGGAGGTTCAAACTTGAGTGAAAAATGTTTCGCAGGGCCTTTGCCTTGAAATGTTTACGGCACAGATTCATTGAATGAAACAAATCTACCTAAGTATAGATCTCGCGACTGTCAACAAATGCCTAAAAGCAGCAAACGTAATAATTTCAATGTTCACAGAAGAAGAAAGTTTCCTGCGTTCGAGTTAGCTTTTCGTGCGATTCTGGTGTTTTGACTTACTTGTGCAAGGGCATCGTTCAGTTGATCAACCATCATGCCTCTTTCTCCCATAAGTTTATCCCTAATCTCGCACTGTTCATCATAGCCCAAGGGGAACCCTTCAACCATGTCGATAATATTGTCGAAGATTTCTTGAGGAAGACTGGAGAATGGAGCTACCTTTTTAACCTCCTGTGCCCACCAATCTTTTTGCTGGGGAGGGACATTCGCTGTCGACAACACTGGTATATGAGGATCTACGAGAAACATGGCAAGAAGCTTGCGGTGTCCCGGCTTAGTCTCGTCCTTTAACTTGAAGCTGCTAACGCAATGCTGAAGCACATTTGGAAATGCCAACATGCGTCCCTCTCGTGTCAGTACTTTTCCAAGCTCCTGTATAGCAGGGCCTTCTTGCTCAACGCCGAAATACGCCTCGAGCGAAGTATACTCGGATTGCGCCGGCTTCATTGTCAGTTCTTCCACGTCAATTGACTGTCTGAAACTCAAGTAGCTGTCTGTGATGTTTTCTTGGTCGTAGTAATAAAGCGCGGTCGCACAGATGTGTTCATTCAAGGCTCCTTCTACATGCCACGATCCATTTTTGTACTCTGGTTTCTCCGGCGTAAGTTGGATGTTCGCCAACTTAAAGATGATCTGGAGGCCGGAGGTGGCAAACTTTTTTCGCAGATCAACAGGACGAGCTCCTGCGGGGTTCTTCTGAATCCGCTCTTGAAAAGGGGTAAATGGTTCCGGCTCCCTCTGCTTAAGCACTCGATTTTGTTCCTTCCAGTCGCGGTAGTCGTCGTCATCCCACCAAAAGTCAGAGCTCTCTGAGTGGTCGCTTGCGCCCTCGTATTTCACTCCTTCAGGAATGAAGTAGTCGTCGTCGCTGCTGCCGTCTATTCTCAGCCTGATGCGGTTATGGAACCAAGATAGAGTCTCATTCCATAGGGGGATAGCGCAGTCAACAAGCTGCTCCAGGATAGGATAAAGTTCTGCATGCTTTGCAGGATGGAGTCCATTGATGTAGCTAGTGATGGCAGCAGTGCCGTCATCGCGAAACTTGATGTCTGCTGGCAACCATTGAAAGGAGCCCCAAACGGGGAGTTCGCTGGGGTTATTCCATGCGCTCAGCTGGACCTTATGAGTAATTTGACCGGGCATGGTTTGTACCACTTCGCCGGCTCCAGAGTATTTGGCGCACTCTTCAAGGGGCACCTTTCCATAAGGTAAAACCCGAGATACACCGTAAATGAGTGGACACATGCTTGGGTGAACTAAGTCAAGAACCATCTCATTTGAGCCTGGATGCCAGTCCTTCTTGTGCTCTGGCACGTTCTCCATAGGCTGAACACCGCGTTTCAAACCATCAAGGATGGAAGCGGAGACAAGAACATCTGATTTAACCACAGTTACTTCGGCGTCTAAGATGGCAATCGTCCTTGTCGTCTTGAAACGCTCTGCCTTCTCGCGAAGCTCTGCCAAACACTGTATCTGCATTTAGTATTTCGAATACAATCAGGGGTCAGCTCAAAACGAACGTGCTTGAACATTTCTTCTGAAAGAAACTCGTCCTCAATGTCCTCATGGTATTTGCAAGCTTCGGCACGCCATTTCTCTACAATTGCATCATCAAAGACTTTACGTTCCCATTCCGGCTTCTAAATAATCCGTCAGCGCCGAGTCTTCTTCCGAAGGGTGTTTTGGGGAGAGTTGGCCATACATCTGTAATCTGATTGACAAATTCGAGCATCCTTCGCTCTCGAACAGTCACGCCGTCGCTGGCCATGGGATCAGCGATTCCGTGAGGAAATCGCTCCCATTCCTCGTCGTGTCTGTTCCATCGTGGCAGAAAGTCAATGGGCAACCCGAAACCAGGTAATTTGAGTTGGTTGCCATTGTTATTCGATCCCGCCGTGTCACCATCTTTGCTCAGACCTTGGATCTCCTGAGCAATGAGCGAACCCATCTCCATAATAAACGAAGCAAAGGATTTCATGTGGTGAGTTCAAGATTTCGAACAATTTGAAGGAAGACGTTGATTTAAAAGTACGCGGTCTAACAACGTCTGGGCAAGCCACATTCCAGCCGTCACCGCCAATCGTGTGGGTATTCTCCAGGCAACACAGCACCCTCGCTCCATAGTCATGCCTAACTACGGCTAACTTGTACTCTCGATGTAGAGTCAACGTTGCTTAGCGTCGGTTAGCTGGCGTTGCTG
This sequence comes from Verruconis gallopava, assembly GCF_000836295.1. Lineage (NCBI taxonomy): Eukaryota > Fungi > Ascomycota > Dothideomycetes > Venturiales > Sympoventuriaceae > Verruconis > Verruconis gallopava. The sequence goes on from NW_015622150.1 coordinate 303,479, forward strand.
ACTGTTGAGTTTGGAAACGCTACCCCTGTTCAATGGAACACCGAGAAGGCTGCCGCTACGTTTACAGCTAACCAGGGACACGGACTCGTGCCCAGGCTAAAGTTCGAATGCATAGCATGAAACACTCTACCTGCACTTACTGCGAAAGGATGAAGAAGCACATGACGTTGGAAGTGAGAACGACACGTGATACTCGTCATTCTCACATTTACGCTTTGGTTAACACCTTCTGTATCGTAACACTTCGAACGCCTTGCGAGCGGGGAAAGGTTTCGCTCAACGTCAAGGTCCCACCAAAGATTCCCTCTTGATCATATTCACACCGGCCGTCGTACAAGCCAACATGGGGATTTCGAACGGTGCTGTCGAGCATGCGCAGCGACATTCTCGTCTCATGTCGTTGCCGGACGAGCTCCTTCTGTGCGTCGTGGAGCAAATCGATGACACGCCATCTTTGAGGAGCTTTATTTTAACGTGCCAGAAGGCACAGAGCCTAGCAGAGCCATGCCTCTGGCGCAGTATTGTTATCCGGAATGGCGAGCAGGCCAGGATGCTATTCGGAATGTTTCTCAAGCGTCGCGAGCGCAGAGCTTTTGTCCAACATGTGGACGTGAAGCATAAGCTCGACTCTCAAGGGGAAATCGGTATATTCGATGGCCAGATTGGTCTCTTTAGCAACTTGAGGACATGCAAGATAGAATCTCCATGCCCGAACGACAATATTGTCTACAGTTCGACGGGCGAATTCAGTGATGGGGAGGGACAGCTGCGGTACTGGAATGATCTGCCAAAGTTGAACAATGTCCAATCATGTCTGTCATCACAACCCAGGTTGTCATTATGTACCTATCGCTAAACGCCTTTTCAGTACATCTACACACACATATCCGGGGAACGACATATTTCGATCTCTGCAATGGCAAAGGCTCGATCATTTTCCAAAGTCCTACGCTTCGCCACATCCATTTGGCATGCACAGACATCACGACCGAGATTGTCGAGTCGCTTCGGGGCTGTGACATTAAAACCCCACTAGAAACACTTGTTTTTGAAGAGTGCAACATCGACTCCGACGCACTCGCGGTTATTCTTTCGCTGCCAAAGGCGTTGAAGCGCTTAACTCTAGGCGAACGACTCTATCATTTCCACGACCCGCCGTCTGAGTGTCTCTCTCTGAGCGGGCCCGGTCTCGCTACCGCCCTGAAGCACCAAGCGCACTCGTTGGAATACCTCAAACAAACTCAAGTGTACAAACCGATTCAGAATCATTGGTTTAACCTCTCCGAATCGGAGCGACAACGCCGATTCTGCTCTTCGGACGCCCTGCCATTCTTCCCATCGCTCAAGGAGATCGACTTGCCCTACGGATCACCCCTCTATGCAATTGTTAAGAAAGCACCGCCTCAACTTGAGAGGATCAGAGTGCACCATTTCCACGGGAGCTTATTGGGACAGCAAGACGTTTTGCTCAAGACCTTGCCTCGTGAGCTGAACATAATGAACCAGCGGCGCCTCTCGCATCTCGAGCTCATCTTCCCAGAGACAAGAACAAACCGCCAAGACACGCAAGAGCAGTGGCTCGAAACGCTCATGGATAAACTGATCAAACATGGGCCCTTTCGTCACGAGTCGATGCGCACGAACATTTGGGAGTTTGCCAGGAGACTTCGCACGAGGGACATCCGCCTGACCATAGACTGGATTCGCAGTGCTGGATACATCCCTCCTTTCATGGACGGCGAGATCTTACCGACGCAATTCAACATCTACGATTCGGATCGGATCGACGTGTTCGGGCACTACGAATCTGGGCGAGTGTTCAGAGACAAGGAGTGCGAAAGGCGAGCTAGGCAGGAGGGCATATATCAGGGGCCTGAACCACAATTCTCGGAGCATGATTTGGAGGAAGGAGGGACGGAGGAGGAAGAGGAAGAGGAAGAAGAACTTGTGATTCTGTGATCGCAGCGTGAGTGGGCATGATGGGCAAGACGTAAGTGCAGGACAGACTCCTGCTCGAAGCTTGTAAATTTTTCTGCTAGTAATACGCGCTGTTGCTGGCGTAGTCAGCTTTTGGCCCGGGAAACGCGCCCGGAGGTTCGTGGAGTGCATCATTGTCCGAGTCCTCGGCGGAATCGGGTTCATCGCCGTACATCTTCAAGTCGCTGGGCTCTGGTGGGGCTCTCATCCTCGCGAGAACGTCTTCCTCTAACGAAGGTATCTCATATGGTTTGGGCTGGTGGCATTCCCGTCCAGATGGCATGTTGGACACCAAGGGGTCAAAAGACGGCACGATCTGTACACTAACCTGTATTTTCAAGAACCGACACGTCAGCCGTGATTAACACGAAGTTGTCGAATGCAAGTGCACATACTGTATCGTTCATCTTACTCCACTTTGTGCTCAACATCTCCAGAACCCGCCCTTCCTCAAAGCGCCCGGCATCGCTTCCCCACTCCGCGTCTCCTCTTTCCACCTTCCGATCCTCCCTCCTCTCCTTCCACGAATTCTTCAGCCTAGAGAAGCCTCTGGACCGCCCCTCGTCCTCCGCGAAGCCCAACTCCCTCTTCGCGGCCTTGAGCCACGCGAGGCCCTCGCCGATCTTGCCCTGCGCTTCAGCATCCACACCGAAAAATCGCATGGCCTTGGCGCGAGCGGTAGCCTTCAGGTCCTCCAAGTAGTTCACCAGCCGCTCGTCCACGCCTTTGGTGTTCCGCACGGCAGCAAGACCACGTCCAGCGTGCTCTGATGCCGCGAGACATAGGCGCGCGAACAGATGGGCACGCACTTTGGGCATCTCGACGCCCTTGAACATCCAGTCCTTGTTGTTCGGGTTGCGTTCGTCCGCGACGGCGGCGGGGAACGGGTCGTCCTTCAAGACCGCTATGAGGGTGGCCTCCGCGAGCGCCATGCTCGCCAGCGCGCTGTAGGTGCTCGGCGTGATATCAGCCACGTGACTGGTGCCTTTCGCCTTTTCGCTCTCGGACTGCGCCGCATGCGCGGATCCGCTGGCCCTCTGCAGCAGGTAGTTGAACACGGCGTGCGCCTGAAGCAGGTAGCCTACCGCGGTCGCCACGGCCTTCTTCCTCTGCTCCTCGCTCAGGGGAGCCCCCGCGCGCTCGTACAGCGGCCGCAGCTGCGCCCTGGCGAGCAAGAAGTATGTGCATCCCAACGAGCCGAGGACGAATCCAAGCTCGCCCTCCAGGCTCTTAACCTTAACGCGCTGCGGCTCTCTGCCCACGGGCCTGCTGCTCAAGCACGCGCGCCACTCGCTCTCCACCTCGCGGATGAGCACGACGTCGACCTCCTCGCCGCAGACGGAGCCGTTGCTCAGCCCTGCGTCGAGCGCGAAGAGATACGGGATGTAGTCGTTCAGCGCGTTGAGGACGCTGGACAGGTTGCCGGGCTTCTGGGCTGCGGGAAGCCGCTTGTGCCGCTTGAGCGTGTCGCGGACGAGGGCGCGCGACGAGGTTGCCGCGGTGGGCAGCGACGGATGCGTCGAGCTCGTGAGCGAGGCTGCGAAGGACAGGTGCGCGGTCGTGGGCAGCGCAAAGGGAAACGGCATGCTGGCCTCGTCCTTTGCGTTCCTTGTGTGAGCTGTCTCGGGGCTGCGATCGCCTGCTTCTTCGGGTGCGGAGTGCGAATACAATGCGCGCTGGACGGTTGGGAAACACTCCTCCTCAGATTTGCTTGGAGGGGGCCAGCCCAGCGGGACCAAGAACGACGGTCACAATTGCTTTCGCCGTCCTGACTTTGCTGCTCGGGCGGCGAAACGTCATTGGCGGGGTGCGCCAATCAGGTGCCCGACCCGGAAAGGCTTCGCAAGGCTGGACATAAGGCAACCCACTCTGCGCATTTACGCTCCGCTTTGGAACGACACCACCACCGACTGAGACGTCACACCACCTGACTCTCACCATGCCAAAGCTCCGAGCACAGGACTGCGAAATCGTGGCGCTTGAGGCGACGAGCCAGGAGGCTCTGGTCCTAGGACAAGATTCAATGGGCTCTGCAAGTGGCCTCCCGGACGTACCACCTTGTGGCTGAAGAGGGAAAAAAAATCATCCAATTTCGTTTCCACTTTCTCAGCACAGTTACTGTACTCCGAGCCTATCCGCGGCCAAACTTCTGGGTACCCCGTGGTATCTTTCACCGGGAAGATAGAGGGACTCGAGACCGGACAGGTGGGAAGCACGACACGGACTGAAAAGTCATGAAGCTGGCCTTACCCGGTCACATAGCTCTACTCACGGATTCCCGCTTCTGACCCTGCCGTAGGAAGAAGCAAGAGCGAGCAGCTGTTCATCTTCAGAAATCACGCGACGATTGCTCTTCACTACTGCATTTACTGCGGTTATTTTTCCATGAAGCTCCTCTCCCTCGGGGCGTACCCTGCACCGTGGAAGTTCGGGGAACTATGAAGATTGGAAGAGAAGGAATGACGAAGACTAACAACAATCGACAGGCAGACACAACCCGTATTATGAGCTACCTAAAGCGTATAGCACACATGCAACCCGCCATATTCGGCAACTTAGTCCTCGTTTCCCCAAGTTCTCAGGACCGCCATAGCGGGCAAAGCTATCGCGCGAGTCCGTGAAAGCTTTCTGGGGAAATGAAATGGACATGAACGATGTAGAGGCAAAAAAACTTCGTGGTCTATCGCGAAAAGTCAAATGATAACTAGCAAGATGAGGAAGCGGAGGCCAACTTCCGTGTATAAGGCCCGTCGCACGTGCACACCCAAGTACAAACGCCTATAACCCCGTTTCCCAGTCGGAAATCCAAAGAGGCCCGCTGCACCCGTCGGACTTTCGTGACTTGGTCTAAGGTGTATCAAGCTCTGCACGCACTTCCAGCAAGCAGTACCAGGAGGTGGTAACGGAGGAGGATGCATAACTCTTTCGCTTACAAATATGCTAGCCGAAATTCCCATGATTCTTTCATACACCCTCGTACTCGTCTTTTTTTCATTTCAATCATGTAATCTTTTTCGATTCCTCGGCCGTTGGATGTAAGCCTGCCGCTCCAAGGAAGGCTCAGTAGCTTACTGCGACGCGCACTGCACGCGTTCGGCGCCCGGATGCATATCGTCTTCGTCTTCATCCATGGCGTTCATGCCCCGTCTGCCGCCGTCACGCTGAGGATCGTACTCGTCGAGTAGGAAGTCCTCGATCATGGCATCCGGTGGCGGAAGTTGCGGTTGAATGCGTGGTGGAAGTACCGACTCGAGGGCCCTGACCTGCTCTGGAGTCATGGACTCGCCGTCTGGACCGCTGATCCGGGTAGGGAATTTGACATCGAACTTGATGTAAAGGTTGCCATAGTCGTGGTGTCGGAAAGAAGGCATACCCTGGCCTCGGACCACCTTGACAGCGCCTGCCGATACTATTAGTTTATGGCATGTCCCTAGAAAAAGAGAGTTACAGAGAGATGTGCATACCTGGTGCAATGCATTCTCCGGGGATAATCTCAACGTCAAGCCACCTGTCGTCAAGGTGCTCAATGTATAATCTGCCGCCGACAAGCGCCGTGAGCAAGTCGATCTCGGCCTGATAGATCAGGTCATCGTCTTGTCTCTGGAAGCGAGGATGTGGTTTCTGTTCAATCTCAAAGACGACGTCGCCAGGTTCAGCTCCTGGCAACTGGTCGCCCTCGCCTCTGAACTCGATCTTGGTGCCGGCGCGTACACCTCGGTCAACATGTACATGAAGTACCTTCCGCTCGACGATCGTCTTTTTGCCGTTGCACTGCTTGCATCGATCCTTGTCCTTAATGATCTCGCCTTCACCCTGGCAATCTGGGCAAACAGTCTGGAATCGTTGGATCATCGGACCCATCTGACGCATCATTGTCTTCATGCCGCGACCGTCACAGCCAGGGCACTTCTTAACTGCGCCGTCCTTGCCACCAATGCCGTGACATTTGGGGCAGATGACCGATTTCTGAAGCGCGAGTTTCGACACCTTGCCCTTGTAGATGTCCTCAAGGCTGACCTTGTGCACGTGCGAGATTGTGCGCGCCTTCTTTATCGCAGGCTCGCCTCGCATGCCACCACCGAACATGCCTCCGAAGGCACCGCCACCTCCGAAGAACTGCGCGAACAGGTCTTCGGCGGCCATGCCTCCACCACCCATACCACCCTGCTCTAGACCCTCCTTACCGTACTGGTCATATAGCTGGCGCTTGCCTGGGTCTGAGAGGACTTCATATGCTTCTGAAATCTCTTTAAATCTCTGCTCAGCTTCAGGGCTCTTGTTCTTGTCTGATAAGTCCATGTCAGTCCCGAGAACAACGACGCTGAGTACAAGGTAGAGAGAAGTTGTCAAAACGTACCTGGGTGAAATTTCAAGGCACCCTTCTTGTAAGCTGATTTAAGTTGCGCCTCGGTCGCGTCTGGGGGCACCTATTCTGTTGTTAGCAGCTGATCTGTGAGGCAGCGGCAGTCTCGGCTTGCTTACCCCGAGGCAGTCGTAGTAGCTTGTGTCTTTGACCATTGTGAAATGTGTTTGAAAAACTCGAGGTATAAAGGTAGAGAGGAAATGTGGAAGAGACGGAAGGGGGAAGAGAGACTAAACGTGACACGGGCTTGTACTTTGCTCCGAAGCCACGACCTGAGAGTTTGTGTATGTGTGTGTGTGTTTGTGTCGCGGGTCAATTTTTTCGCTTGTTCAAAGTTTGTATGAGGTTTCGAGGCCGTACACACAGCGCCGAGTCTACTTTAAAAGACTATGACGAAGCTGCGAAGACAGTTAGTGTAAGTAGAAATGTCTAGAAGCGTGCACGAGGCTGACGAACGCAGCGTTGCAGATTCAGCGTGAAGGGTGGCGGAGGGCAGAGTTGGTTGCGAGTGCGTCAAACGTAAGGGCCAATCGGCGGCCGAAGAGACGGGCTGAGATTGTCTTATGTCATGGAGGCATCTGCGAGGGGGCGACGGGAGCAGAAAGGGCAGAGAGTACATACCTTTGCGAACAGGTTTGGGCGTGAGATAAGGGGAGCGAGCTGGAGAGCGGTGTCGGCGCGACAAGAGCGTATTGAAGAGGAAAGACAAAGAAAAGTGTTTGGTGCAAGCAACAGACAAGGCGTATGCGGCTAGGGTGGGTTAAAGTGTGCGCTTTGGTGGAACTGGCGCTGAAGCCTTTTGTGTGTCCGCCCGAACTTTCCAGGGCGCCAGCCTTTGCGAGGGCTGCCGCGGCTGACCAATGACAGCGTCGCTGCGCGTCGAGAGAAGGTTCCAGAGGTGTCTATCGCTGCTCGGCTGTTCCCAACCCTCTGTGCCCCCAAGCCCGCTGAACACCGGACGCCGCACCCGTTCGTCGCCAACACGCACATTGTGAGCGAAGATCATTCACGAAAAAACTTTGCTCTGATCGGCGGACCTCAAGCACGTCACAATCCTCTGAGCCGGATGATCCAACCCAGGCGCACGAAATGTACCTACAGTGGGACATCTTTCGCTCTGCGTGCCGTTCATCATCCGCTCGCGCGGGCATTCCCGTATCGAAAGGGGAAGGCTAGCTTGCAGCCTGAGGCCTGATTTCAGCCTGAGGCCCAAGTAGATCCCTGCCGTTATCGGTCCTCCCACGGTGCAAAGCAAGTTTATAGTCATGAGCAGGAATCCAAGATAAAAATAATTACCAGCCGGCCCATACGCCAGTTAAAATTCCGAGACTCGCTCTGAGGAGTCGTCACGCAGAATAAGCCTGTTGATCCGCCGGATTTTCTCGCTTGGCACTTGCAGCTCTCGTGGCAATGTGCACCCGCGACGACAGCAAGTGGGAGGCCGAGCCTGGCTTCCAAGCTGCTATGGAGGAGGCACGGCAAGGCTCGAAGGAAGGCGGGTAAGTCATCGCGGTCACCCCGTGTCTTTTTTCATCGTCTTGTTGCTCACTGTAAAAAGCGTGCCTATTGGAGCTTGTCTAGTCGGCGCAGACGGCAAAATACTGGGGCGAGGTCACAACATGCGCATCCAAAAGGGCAGTCCGACGCTTCACGTGCGTGCACACCACGTCACCCGCATCCTCCTTCTTCTGCCGCTGCCATGCTAATGTGCATTTGACAGGCTGAAATATCCGCTTTGGAAAACGCGGGGAGACTGCCCGGATCTGTATACAAGGGCGCGACCATGTACACCAGCCTGAGCCCGTGCGACATGTGCACAGGAGCCTGCGTCATGTACGGCATCAAGCGCGTCGTCATCGGCGAGAACAAAACGTTCGTAGGTGGCGAGAATTACCTCAAGACGCGAGGCATCGAAGTTGTCGTGCTAGACTGCGCGGAGGGCAAGGAGCTCATGGCCAAATTCATCAGAGAGAAACCGGAGGAGTGGTACGAGGACATCGGCGAGAATCCCCCTGCGTGAATAGAGAGTCCGTCAAAGATTCTACTTTCATTTATTTCTTTTTTTTCTCCTCCTTTCCCATTTTAGGATCTACGTGTCTAGCGTGATGCTAATTCGACGTCACGCGTTGCAGCTCTTGAAAGTAGAATTTGAGATCGTCCGGGTTGACAAACGGCGTTATTCCGTGCCCAAGGTTCGCGATCCAGCCCTGCTTTCCCCCGCCAAAGCCCGCTGCCATCTCTTCGACCACTTTGGTTATCGATTCATGGCTGCCGTACAGCACACCTGGGTCCGCATTGCCTTGCAGCGTCTTTCCGTACGAGCGGGCAAGTTTGTATGTCGTGGCCGGGTCATGTAACCAGTCCAAGCCTATTACATCGTACTTTGTTTTGCAAAGATCCTCCACCGCATACCAGGCTCCCTTTGCGAAGACGGTCATGGGTACACGTTCCAGTCCGAGCTCTTCCAGACGCCTAGGGAGGTTGTCGGCAATGTGGACAAGGTAGGGTAACGAGAACTGCTTGAAGGACGCGGGAGACAGCTCCCCTGCCCACGAGTCGAACACTTGGATAATCTCAGTTTGTCAGTATCGTGACCGTGAGTCTACGGAGTGGTCATACCTGAGCACCAGCTTGCACCTGCAACGCCAGGTATTCGACGCAAAGCTCTGCTATCTTTTGCAATAGCGCTTTGCTAGCGTCTCCGTACTTGTACATCCACGTCTTTACCTCCTTGAAGATTTTGCTTCCGCCCCCCTCGACCATGTAACACATCAGCGTCCACGGCGCACCACAAAACCCGTACAGTGGTACTCTCCCTGCCAATTTATGCCTCGTCATGGTGATTGCCTTGTACACATAATCCAGCTCCTTCGCCACATCCACGGCACGATCCATCACCTCGCGATATTGCGGGTCCTTAGGCGACTTGAGTGGGTTTGGGAAGTGCGGCCCCTTCTTGTCCACCATGACGACTTCCATGCCCATGGCTTGCGGGATCACCAATATATCGGAGAAGATGATGGCTGCATCGACCAGTCCTTCGTATCGCTCGATCGGCTGTAGTGTGAGCGTGGACGCAATCTCGGGGGAGCGACAGCACTCGAAAAAATCATGATTTCCCTTTGCCTCATGATACTCGGGCAAGTAGCGTCCAGCTGTACGGTGTTAATACCATCAGCACTTTCGCGCCTGGCCTAAGCCGAGCTTCTAACCTTGACGCATCACCCACGCCGGCGCACGCTCCGTCTTCTCGCCTACAGCGTGTTAGATACCAACTCTTTCATTCTTGACTGCATTTCGATTACCTCTGGCTGCGCGAAGCAGAAGGTCATTTTTGAGGGGCTCGAATTGCGGCGCCATTATGCAGTCAATTGTGTGACTTGTGGGCTAGGACGGAGCATTTTTGGTCAAATGCAGGTCCCCCTCCCCGCGGTTATGGATAATTTCGTGCTAGCCTTACGCCAAGAATTTTGCTCGCAAAGGGGTCCTCAGCCTGAAGCGGGAGGCGCTAGTCCTATTTTAGAAAACATTGCTGTGGCTTTGAACATCCCTTTGACTTGAGCGTGACCACGCGTTCAAGCTCCATCACGTAAAGGTCGCGTTATGAGATGAGGCGGTTCGCCAGGTCTGGCTCCGCTCGGATTGTGTCAAAATATGTCTGCCCAGAATGCCGATGGGTCTCGACGCTGGCCGCGCCCTTGCCTAGATGGAGAGAGGCTCCATCTGTGCCGCAGAGACTAAAGCTGGGGACCAAAGTGCTCTCGCGAGGGGCGAAGAGAAAGACCACAGTGACAATTAAATCTATCCCGCAAGGTGCGCTGCCTGCTGGAAGCGCTAAAACCGACGATAGCGACTCAGAATCGGGATATTCGATCACTATTCAGCAGCATCTCAACAACATGCGCAAGTATCCGGACTGCGTAATCTTGACCAAGCTCGGCAACTTCTACGAGATGTATTTCGAGCAGGCCCAAGAATTTGCTCCTTTGCTCAACCTAAAACTGGCGAAAAAGCCAACAGTCAAAAGTCCCGAGGGTTTCGTGTACATGGCTGGCTTCCCCCTCCATCAGATGGACAGGTATCTGAAGATTTTGGTCAACGATCTGGGAAAGCACGTTGCCATAACGAAGGAGATCAAAAACGATGATGCCGAGCGCATCAGGAACAATGGGAACATGTTTGATCGGAAGGTTGTGAGGATTATCACCCCGGGCACGCTGATTGACGAAAAGTTCATGGATCCTTGGGTGAACAACTTTTTGCTAAGCATACACGTCGATTCAAATGCTCGTGATGTCGGGCTGGCATGGATTGATTTGTCAAGCGGTGATTTTTTTACGCAAAGAACCGAGATAGATGCTCTGGCTTCAACCATCGCAAGGATAGGCCCGCGGGAGGTTCTGCTTGATCAGTCGTTCGAAACAGCGAAGAAATCACCGCTCATGGACATTGTTCGGCAAGGCCATCACAGCATCTCCTATACGACTGCCGAAACCTCACCAGATCCGTCGAACAAGTGGCTGAGCGTATTTCAACCGACGGGTTCAGAGCTCGAGTCACGTCAGTTTTCGGATATTGAAGTCGCCGCGGGCAGCATGCTATTGAAATACGTCAATGACACTCAATTGGAACAACTCGAGAAAGAAGGTGTGCAGCTACAGAATCCAGTGCACCGCAGTGAAAACGAATTTATGATGATCGACAAACACAGTCTACGCGCACTCGAGATTACGAAGACTATGCGAGAGGATGGATTCAAAGGTAGTCTGATGCAGACAGTCAAACGAACAGCGACACCCAGTGGTACAAGGATGTTGAGCCAGCGTCTACAGGCACCATCTATGTCGCTTGAGGAGATTAACGAACGTCTGGATCTTGTTCAAGAAATGATCGAATATCCGGTTCTCCGTGAAGAGACTGTCACTTTACTTAAGGGCTCGTTTGACTCACGTCGCTTGGCCTCAGGATTTGCCTTTGGAAGAGGCAATGCGGATGATCTACTTCGCTTGGCGAAGACAATTGATATCACTTCGGAGCTTGCTCAGAAGCTTACTGAACATGTTCAAAATAACGCTGATGAAGGAAAGTGTTCGAGCTTGCCACAAACAACGCAACCGGGAAAGGCACGCGTCGGACAGCTGGTTAAGTCATTGTGTCTCAAAGAACCGCGACAACTCGCGGCGCGCATAAAAGAGGCAATTGACGAGGAGAGGCTACAAGTAATGCATCAGCTAGAAGATCAAAAGGCAGCAGAGATGCTTGCGGTTGCAGACGACATGCTCGAGGAAGCTGGCGAGGAAAAACTGAAGGGTCTGCCGAAAAGGGTGAGGAAAGCTGCTTCTGCGGCGCCGGATAGAGATCTCGATGTACCAACAGACTTGTGGATAATGAGGCGCAGCGCAAGTGCAAAACTTACTACTTTGCACAAAGAACTAGACAACTTGATGAACGAAAAGGACCAGCTTGAAGCTGAATGGCGACAGAAGACTGGGACCAAGAAGCTCTCGCTCAGATGGCTACAGCCTCACGGCCACGTTGTCCACATTTCAGGGGCAAAAGACTCCCTGCTTGACTTCTCGATGCTTGGTAAGATAACGCACGCTAAATCGAGTAGTTCGACGAGGTCATTCTATCATCAGGACTGGACTTTACTGGGCAGTAAAATCGAGAAGTTCAAAGATCTGATTAGGGAGGAGGAACAACGCGTCTTCGACCTGCTCCGGAAACTAGTTGTGAAGAACATTGTCAATCTGCGCAAGAACGCAGCCGTTCTTGACGAACTAGATGTGGCCTGTAGTTTCGCCACTCTTGCTATAGAGAAGAATTGGGTTCGTCCATTGCTCAACAATGGCAACCGCCATTATGTCCGTGGCGGACGGCACCCCACGGTCGAGGCTGGATTGATCGAGCAAGGCAAAAGCTTCACGAAGAATGACTGCATTGTTGGTGGCGATTCTAGGATCCTGCTAATCACTGGGCCAAACATGGGCGGCAAAAGCACGTTTTTGCGACAGAACGCCTTGCTGTCTATACTTGCACAAACAGGTTCATATGTTCCTGCAGAGTATGCTGAGATCGGTCTCGTGGACAAGATCTTCAGCCGAGTCGGCTCGGCGGACAACCTCTATCAAGACCAGTCAACCTTCATGGTCGAGATGCTGGAGACTGCTGAAATTCTGAAGCAAGCTACGCCCAAATCATTTGTCATCATGGATGAGGTGGGACGAGGCACCACACCTGAGGATGGTATTGCAGTAGGCTTTGCCTCGCTGTACCACTTGTACCATGTCAATCAGAGTAGAGCCTTATTTGCCACACACTTCCACGTACTAGCCGATATGACGAGGGACTTCGAGCACCTAGCTTGCTACTGCACGGATGTAGCAGAACACTTGGATGGGTCGTTTTCATACGTCCACAAGCTGAGACAGGGTATCAATCGCAATCCACATGCTCTCAAGGTTGCGAGATTAGCTGGTTCGTCTACATTATTCAGTCTTGGTTTAGATAACTGATGCTATGCAGGCATGCCAGAAGACGCTATCGCGGTCGCTTCAAAAGTGCTCGAGCAAATCAAGGTCTCTAACTCGACCGCATTGAGCGATGAATCTATATCTAGAGACAAAGCTCAGCAGAAGCTAGTAGCCTCCGGTTGAAACATGAATACAAATTTACAAGCTTTGACCACATATGTGTCGTGTCCAAAAGCCGAACAAGAACTCAAAAGTGGACAGTTGGATAAGCTAAAGGTACTCCGAGACATCCAATGCTCTACAACTTGGGAGGACTTGAATCGTCTTTGAATCTCACCAGACCGTCTTGTATCGTCGTGGCCAGATGGACTCCAGTTTCCGGGTCCCAGATCCTGCTTCTGTGCAGCCCACGTCCGCCCTCAGCGCGATCGGTCCATACTTCCTGCATATACCATTTCCGTCCCTTCGATTCCGGATCAGGAGCTGATTCTGAGCCCGCGACATTTTCCGTGGGGGCTGCATTCTTTGGACGGTCCGCAGGCTCATTTGGAAACATCAGCTCCTCCAGTCCGACGTGAAAGATGACAGTGTGTGATATGCTCGCCGTGCGTTTTGCGTCTGCGCTGATCCCGAGGTGATCTCCAATGACGAAAAGAGAGTTGCGGTCAGAAGCGTAGATGTGTGCAATTGCATGAAGATTTGCTTCACGACTGTACTTTGGCTTCTTCTGTTTGAGCACCGATGCTGGAACTTGCGGAAGACTGCCGCGTATCGTGTACATCATGAGACGCCTCTTGTCAATGGGAGCTCGCTTATCATTGTAGCTTTTCATGTTAACTTTTCGGAGGTGCAGACCGCCGAGCGGGTTAAAGTGATTGGGATTCTTGGGGAGATGGACATTGTTGAACCACCAGGAATCTTGGCTGGGCATTTCGGGATGTTCAAAGTGATCTGCAATGTTGAGACATTCCCCATATTCCTTTTTTATATCCAGATTATGCTGGAACCTGAACGGAGAAGACTCGGCACGCTTGAAGGAGCATGTACACGTGAAGCACACGCCCTTTTCCTCTATCTGAGTCACCGTCACAGTGCGCACGCAGTAGTTGCCGCCATCCCGGAGGTTGTGCACCGTGTATACGAAGTGCTCTGTGGGTATTCCTCCCAAGGTAAACCAACCAGTTACGTTCTATTCCGAGAGGTCAATTGTTGCACGGAACTGATAAATGGCTCCATCTTGACCATAGTAATAGGAAATAAAAGAAGTTGAGCCTAGAATCGAGAGACTCACGTGAATTATCATACCCTCAGGCACAGTTTGGGCTGCAGCCCAGCAGCTCTGGGCGTACACATGGCCTCCGTACGCGCCATTCTCTCCACCCGTGGGAGCATACGCCTTGACTCGTGATCGAAACGTCCTCGCGTCTATTCTTTCCAAGCTCATCAGCTCAGCAAGAGGGACGACTTCACCAGCCGAATTGAAATATGGCTTTGGCGCCATGTCTCACGTCTTTTTCGAGGGGCGGCAGAAATCTTTGGGGCCAGGCAAAATACAAAATGGAAATAAATAAACGGTTAAGGGAGAGATTACACGGCGGCCGGATCTATCAGCGAAGTTCAATTGGCAGTTGGGTATAAGGGCGAGGAGCCAGCAGTAGCCGACTTTGCGTTCAAGGGCGGGAATGTACTGGATGAGAATATACCGAGGTTTGCCGAAAGCAAGCCAATTTGATGACTTTTCGAGTCAGCCCGCTTTTTGCTGCACATGCGTCCAACACGTTGACGGCTTAGAAACCCACAATTTGACGTTTTGAGATCTGCATGAAGCGTCGAAAAGCTGTCCACAGACCACAATCGACGCTTTTGAAAGCGTTGCCAGCAAAGTGCAAGGGCAACGTCCCCACAACACGGCTTTCCGTCTGCTTAAATAGACTCTAGGCAACGAAACGCGTACAACGGACTCGGTAGTGTCCTAGATTGCGACTTTCTCATGGCACTATGAACGAAAGCAACTAGGGAAAAGGGACGATGCTAAGGAAAGTATGGGCAATCTTGATTATGGGTGAAGTTGATCATTCATTAGATGAAGCTAGCAATTCATTGCCTATAATATCTTGACTGCTTACAACCTCGTCTGACGCGACGGTAATGTATTGCGAGAGCAAAAGCAATCAACAAGTTTGATCGCAAAGTGTATAAACTCGTTCAAATTGCATGCAGCCATGGCAAGAGCGATGGTGTAAAGAGTGCAAATCCCAAAAAAAGGCGCACTGACGCAAAAATGTAACGCATCGACGAAAGCACCTTGAAGCGAGAAAACTAAGGGATGCTTACCGCAGGGGAGTATCATCATATTGAAGGAACAGCAGCACTGCATCAAGTCCAACTGATAATTCCGTCCTGGCTTCATGAGATGGGCATTTCCACACTCACGAATTCCCAAGTTTTGTCCACATTCAGCTAATTTCGAGCGAGATTCGATCGAAGCAATGATCAATTATACTGACATTGAACATCTCTTACTGCGGCCATGCCTGTAGTAGTTGTCTTTTCTCGAGAACGATTTCCCACAACGCGTGCAGACGAATGACCGGTTGTCAAGGTGGAAGGAATTAACGTGTCGGTCAACGTCCGTATTTTTTTTGCTCGTGTACTTTTTAGGACAGTTCGCGTAAGGACAGGAATATATTTTGACCTTGCTGCCATGTTCGCGGTCCTTGTGCCGTTTGAGACTTTCCAAGGACTTGCACTTTGTTGAACCGCACTGGTCGCACGTAAGCTCCTGAGGGCGATGGTCGCTAACAGGTGTTTTGCCCGTCATCGGTAATAAACTGCGTTGGGGCTTTGCAGCTGATGCGGCCGAATTCGATAGAAGCTGTAGATCGGTGGATAGACCAGCCAAAGGATCATACGCATCAAGAGGTTCCACACAATTTGTTGAGTCATCTGGTTCCAGTCGAAATGCAATGTTCGTATCATCAAAGGGCAGTGTTGTCTCGAACATGGTAGGCTCGTCGAAGAATGTTGTATACGAATCATTTTGCGGAAAAGTCTGAGCAGTCTGTTTCAGCACTGACATACGTTCGAAATCCTGTAAGGTTCGTCCTCCAGAATAAGTTCGGTCTCCAGGGGTATATGTGTGATGGATAGAAAATTCGACAAATTCTAAGTCGAGGTCAAGGTCACCGGAGTCGTATACGTGTTGTTGAACATATATCACTTGGTCTAAGTTGCCATGTTCCTCGTCATTGTCTTGTGGCACAAGCTGGACTTGCTGTGGAGCAACATATCCGTTGTGGCATGGACGAGATGTTCCCGACACAGTAAGTGATCGCTCTTCGTCGTCGGTATAGAGGCTATTGGCGCCGTCCTTGTCTTCTGATTACCCTTGAGCATTAGCGGTATTCCATGCAACCTTAGCTTTCATCCCACCTGAGTACGGATGATTGTCTTGGTTTAAAAAAAGGCCTTCCATTCTTCTGACGCCCGAACGGATGTCACTACAATCTCACGTTCTGAAAGATTCCAATGGTCATAAAAGTCAAAGGATAAGGAACACAGATCAAAGAAAAGATTGAGAAAGATTCGCTCAATGTTATGCAGAGGGTGAAGAGGGTGGAGGCTGCAGTAGTCTTGATTCGGGCGGGCGCAGGAATCTAGTTGCTCAGCGACACCATCTCCAGTTGGAGATGTGCCCGTTGTGTTGAACAGCGAAGCTCAAGGCCCAGGGCAGTGTAAACTGTAATCACCAGAAAGTTTCAAGATCAGGCATGCAGAGAATTAGAGGTTGTGATGGCTTGTGATACACTCTTGCTGGAGACTTGAAGAATCGAGGCCGCGGGGTCCAGTATACTGAGTCCAATTTTCATTCTACATTACCTCACTCTACAGGACTCAGCGCATCCTGGGTTAGGAATAGCTCGCCAGAGCAGACATGGCCTGTCATCATCAATTGGCAGCGAAAATAAGGGTGGATGCAAGTTCGCCGTACACCCTTCTCAGCAGAGAAGGCGTTGTCGAGACCAAAATACAGCATGTTTAGTGCCAGATAGAAAGGCTCCGGGAAAAACCAATTTCTGATGAGGGGTGCCGCCCTCTTTATCAAAGCGCCCTCAAGTTAGCCCTTTAGCTGCATTGCTGAAATGGCGCAGCGTGGATCTCTGCATAGCCGCCGATTGAGGAAATGGCGTGGTCGACTCCCTGTTTGATTACTCCGAACGATCCACAAATAAGACAATTTATGCACGCAGCCTGCACAGCCCCGCTAAAAAGAAACGTTACCCTCGCCAACAGGATTGGAACAGGATTCGAGCAGGCTTGAAAAGCGATGAAACATGAGTGCCAAAGAGAACATGGACTCTATATGCAATCAGCTGTGTCTCACCCGTCAGCTTAACACGAGTTGAAACTGCACCTAGTCCTAGGCAGTCTCCATCGATTGGCCGCCACATCGGGCTGGATCGTTTTGATCAGGCTGCCTTTAATGGGCGCAGTGGGGTGACTTGTCGAAAGGTCGAAGAAGAACAGTGATGCTTAAGAGCGGAGAGCACAGGTGTCGCGTTGGGATACGACGTTGACTTTAAAAATGGATCACAACTGTCTCGGGCTAGTGATGGGTATCGGTCATGGCCAAGCGCGAGTTTAGACTTTAGGTTACCAAAGAAAGCCCACGCTCGGAAGGTCTTGATCGACCCGGGATGAATCAAGGGATGCCTCGCTAGATCTGACAAGTTCCCTGTGATGCCAACTCTTCTCTTTGCTGAGGAATGAAGCGGAGGCCGCGTTCCGTAGCTGGATGCACGGTCTTTGCATGTGTGTCTTTTAATTTGATCGACAACCCTCTTTGACGTCTTGGTGCCCTGCGCGTCTTGATGCATCAAGCACTTTCTTCCACTCTGCATCTGCTCTAAGCTAGTCGATAGGCAGGAGCTAGGGATGGTCAAATGATTAGATGGTTTGCCCTTGAAGATCGCTGGCCTCATGGATGTCTCAAACTATGCACAGTCGTCTTAACCTGGTCTGAGTCAGATCAAGGATCGGAACTCATTGTGCAACATCGGAAGCCATCGGTCGGTAGCCCTATCAAAGCTCTTCGTTAGCTGAACTCCCCTGAACAATGACCATGTTATGATCGTTGATGAAGCCAAATATGAACATCAGTTCGTCAAGCACACCCTCGCTCAGCAGCATTCAGGACACTCGACGGTCGTTGCTCAATTCAACTATTTGGAAAGCAAGTAGTGGTCGATTCGTCTACACGCCACTGGATCCTTCATGTCAACAAATTCGCCTCTTCAAAGTAACTTTAAATGTGCAAGGGGAGCTAGAAGGTCATCTTAAACACTTCCGCCTGGAAGAGGTCTCCCAATTCACCGAGTCTAAGCATGGGAATAACGCCAGTATTGTCTTTCGCCCACTTTCCTACACGTGGGGTCCGTCAGCACCGTGTTTCGAGATTACAGTCGACGGTAAAGCGTTTTTCGTACGTCATAATCTTTATAATTTCCTTCATATCCTAGTGCAGGAGTGTCAGGATGAATACTTCTGGATTGATCAGATTTGCATCAATCAAGAGGATCTTCCTGAGCGCAACAAGCTCGTAAATGTGATGAGTGACGTATACAAAGATGCAAATGTATTTGTTTGGCTCGATGGCCTTGGTCCCAGCACTGAGAATGCTTTTGATGAAATTGAGACGTGGGCAGAGCGGCCTTGGAAATGCCTCTCCGGCACAATGCTAGATCTTCTACCTTAAAAAAAGCGAGGAGGCTATCATTGAAATATTGAAAAGGGAGTACTGGGGAACGCTTTGGATAGTACAAGAGTTGATTCTAGCTCGTGCTATCACATTTTGCATCGGCCACCGGAGGGTTTCGCGACCTACATTCGGCAATGACCTGTGGAAAAATGTGGTCTTCGGCCAGCTGTGTCAATCGTTTACTTCGACCTAAGCAACGGTCTATCATCACCTTCCTGACTAAAGTCCCTGAACTCGTACAAGACATAATATTCCTTACGGACGGTGCCGAACGTAAAGCCACGCAGCTTTTACCACTTTCAGAGGCCATAAACAAGTACGCAGGCCAGCAGTGCAGTGATCGCCGCGACAAGGTGTACGGACTGCAAGCTCTCGTCCTGCCCAATCAACGTCTTCTTGTGGATTATTCAAAGTCTCTTGATGTTGTATTTGAAGATGTTCTAAAGGCGGCAATCAGAAACAAAGACGTGGCAAAAAAAAACTATGTATCTAGGAGAGGTTGAGGCTTGTTATACCATGCCGTACGCAATTCGTCTTTCCAAAAATCTCCTAGGATCTAGCGATGCTGGAGAATTCACGGATCATCTACGGGCATTAGAATGGTCTCATAGCGTGCTACGGGTGCTTGACGATCTTCCATTGATGCGAATATCAGAGATTTGGCAGATTTGGTCTGAACTATGGGTTAACGTTGCACAATCTGCTGTCACTCCAAATCAGAAAGTTCTTGGACTCGAGCTGCTTCACCGATCCAAGCAGGTGGAGGATGCGCTTCGACACGAACCACAGTGGATTCAGTGTTCCTCATTTATTGATGAGAATGACGGGGCTCAGCTCTATAAGCAGCTGAGAAAGTTGATTGGAGAAATGCTTGACAAGGCAGCGGAAGACTTTGGATTTTCTATTGTTGACGAATTTCTTGTTCATCCTAATGAAACGCCTCTGTCTCAAGTCTTTTCACCTTAATCTTGTGCATTCATTTGCAAAATCATACTTCAATCCTCATTAGCGCGGTTTCCCAAGTATAATTCGATTCGTCTTTCTGCCAAATTCCCATCAAAGCCATCATTGCCATTCAAAACGATAGGCATCACCGTTTTCCCGTCTTCGCCATCATGGGGTTCTCACAACGGTCATGTTCGCAGTCCACTTTAGACCTTCAGACTCATAGATTTTCCGAAATTGATCGGATCGACTCCAAAAAGCCAATCCTCTATGACATTGGCTGCGACTAGCCCCTTGATATATACGTGCAAGCTAAACGAGAACCAAGTAAACGTCCAAGCATAGCCCATGAGCAAATCGAAGCGCCGGCTGGGACTAGATCCGTGCAGTTTTCTCCACGCCCACCGGACGAAGTCCTCGATTGTGATGGCAACAGCTTGGGACATGAAAAAGTTGAATTCGCCCATGTCCCTGCGTGTGACGTTGAACATCTGGAACTGGTGAAGAATGCAGCTGATACCGAAGGAAAGGTAAAGCTGCATGTACCTGGATGGAAGCGTGCCTTTGCGAAAACCTAAAGCTCGAGTAATGCGCATTGCCGGTTGGGAGAACATCTGTTTCAGTTTTCCGTTAATTTTTACATCATTTCCATGGTGCTAGTATGGGTGTCATACTCTGCGGAAAGTCTGATGATAGACTGTACTCCACATTTGTCGAACACTCCACGAATCTTTCAATGATCCCATCAAAGGCGGCCACTCCCAGGTAGAACAAATTCCGGCTGCGACGCTGAGCGCCGCTGCCATATGGTATGCGCAACTAAGTCGGTCCCATACCCACGTAGCGCCTGACCAACCGATTAGCGCATTTAATGTAGCAGAATTCCAAAATTCTGAGTTCATTGCTCGTTGCTGGGTCTCGATAGCCCAGCCAAGGACAATAAGCATAACGGTAGATTGCGCGTAAAAAAATAATGCCCATCCTGAGTGGAGGATCACGTACTTCCACCTTGGAAACTTCGCATATGGATCAGAACGTACGCCTTTGACCTGCCAGTTCCATCCAATTCCGCGATGAGCCGGCAGCATGAGCCGTACAGCCCAACGCAGTCTCTGATATACTGATTCAAGATCTTGCCATCGCTTGACTGTTTTTTTGTCTCCCCCAGGTTCTCCGATGTAAGCTGGGCTGTCTTCGCCCTGGATTGGGGTCAGAAGGACAAAGTCAATGTACCATACCGGCATTGCCAGAAATGGACTGCTGTTATAATAATCGGATGATGGATCGCCAAAAGTGTAATTTGGGGCGCGGATGCATAATAGAAGCAAAAGGGGGAACGAGATTGATACGGTCAGTTGTCTTTTCGAGCTCAGAAAAGGCAGAAGAGAGAGCAGGAAACAAGCTGGCACATAGAGAATCGGCATAGCATGTCGCTGTTCTAAGGCCGGATAAAAGGATCGAATAAATTTGCTCATATTCACCCCAATGAATCAATATGTTACATGAGTTTTTTTATTTTATGTTGTTGCTGGCACGAACGAATTGTGAAGGAGCTGGAAGATGCGGTATTGATTCATACGCTCCTGGCTTACGTAGAGAATTACCTGGTCGTCCTAGCCGGATGGGGATCGCTATGCGCTTTCATCTTCACATCAGATTCTAATGATTTTTAATGAACTTGTTACGTCCTCAAGAAAGCCGTACCTTATATTCAGGCTTGAGCCACCGATATTGAAAGTCGGAAGTATAAAGGAGTCTCGCGTCTTTTTATTACTTGGGTTCCTCCCTAGGGTAATTTTTGTGGACTTTGCCCCTCATCACTTGATAGGAATCAGAATCTAAGCTCCTTTCTTCAGTAGATCGTATGGTCCCTCGGCTAATTCGACTATTTCCAGTCGCATATTGAGATTAACAAAGACGCCTCTGATTGACATCTAGGAACTTTCTTGAATCACATCCCTCATCAACATTCCAAACACATTCAGGCCTTCCACACCAGCAGTCTCTTCTAAGAAAACGTGTTTAGGTATTTCCCACTCAACCACTGGCGTTTTCTTCATTTCCTTACCCAGTTCCGCATCCAACAGGCTCTTATAACTATGGTCCAGGAAATCTTCCAGGTTATAACTCTGCTTTGTAAATTGCTCGCTTACAATCTTAGCTAACGTCGCTACATTTGGATGCCAGTGGCTCTGCAGCGTCACGATTTCCCATACACTGCTGTCAATCGCCTGCGTTTCCATTGGATCTGTTTCCGACGCATCAAAGGGATCTTTGAATCCCTCTGTCTCCCATGCGGCACGTTGCTCAGCTGTGCGGGCTGTTCGATGAAGCATGAACGTGCACTGCGGGTGCCTTTTAAACATGTTGTATATCCAAGGTACCACCACAACGATTGCAGCTGGCGGTGCGTGTAATGCTAGTCGAGAGAGACGTTTGATAAAGCTCGCGACTAGTGCAGCGGGTAAATGTGTCGATCCCATGAACACGTCTAGGAGTCGAAAGAATCGAGATCGATGCTTCGAATGCAGTAAATCCTCGTCAAGAAGAGAATACAGCTTCTGGTAGAAGGAAGGATAGTCCAGGTTACGCTCTTGCATGAGATGGAAGAGGCCCGAGAGAGCTAGTAGCGACGTTGCGCCGCCGACGTTGAAGGAGTCTGTCAGGTAGTCCATGAGCATCTCGACCTTGGTGAACCAAGGAACTATGCTATCAACGAGTGCGCCGAGAATCTGCTTGTTTTGCTGCTTCGATAAGGGTGACTTGAGGATAGCTAGCCATGCGCCCTGCGCGGCCTTGCGCTGCTTCTTGCTCGATACCAGGTTCTGGACCCCTTTCGCGATCTGTGATGCAAAGAGCGTAGTTTTGTCATTCTCTTCAGGTGGAGGCTTAAGTTCAAGAAGCAGGTTGATGGTTGCATTCACAAGCTCCTCGTCTGGATTTGTGTGAAGACGTTCAGTGAGATGCACAAGAGTAAAGACTCGAACATCGTCATACTCGGCGCAAAAGGTAGCGCAAAACTCTTCCCAAATGATTTCCCCCCCAGCCAGAGCAGCATCAACGACGCGAGGAAAGATACCTTTGGTCCATTCCTTTGACCCGTCGTAGTTGATCTGCTCTTTGACCATACGCATAGCCAGAGAAAGAAGTGGAGATTGCACTGTTTCAGAGCCATCTCGCACGCTGTCGCACAACAGCTGAATGTATTCATCTAGTCGTTCTCTCAGCCATCTTACAATAACTTCTTCAGTTCCATCCTCTTCCTTGCTCTTCGCTAAGGCATCACTCGCAAACAGTCGTGTGTATATCCGGCACAATGCAATCGCACTGAGCAGCGTATCGTCGGTGATGAGATCTTGCCTTCTAGCGAGCGCAAGCAGTTTGGGTATGTTGTTGTAGTGCTTTCGAGATTCGAGAACTTGAGACTCTAGCTGCAGAACTTCATCTTCTAAAGTCTGTTCGTCGCTTGGCTGCGCGCTCTTGATTTTGGAAGGCCTGGTATTCGCTTTCTCAGTTCGCTTTCGCTTCTTGCCGGCTTGTGGTTCCATCTGAAGAAAAGGCATGCCTCCTGGGCATGTGGATACGGTGAATTGAGTGTGTGAAAGACTCCAACGAGTTTCACAATCAGGAACCAGCCACGTAAATAATGCTGTGTTTCTTATTTTTTGGATTCGTGCACTTACACAGATTATACTCGAATCTTTTTTTTTGGGTGCTGAACTTGGCTTAGCTCGCCCGATCTGGGATCGCCAAAAGCCGGGCCGAAGTTTAGCCGGCCAACCTCAAGAAGCTCTTTCGCAACACTCACTTCGAGCAAGCTCATCACCTGCACCGCATAAATCCCATCGCAGCCATGGCAGCGCGTCTCTCGAGAAGCGCCATCAGTATGCGAAACCCCAATCAAGCAATTTTTGAAGCCATTGAGATGCTAAACCTTCTGAAACAGGCGCTGCTCGTCTTCGACCTTCCCTCACCCCTCGAGCTCTCCCCTCCATCGCCGCTCGCTATTACGCAGACGTGCCCGCGGAAGAGCCTAAGAAGAAGGCTCAGTCCATTTTGGACTCGCTACCAGGCTCTTCGCTTGCCTCCAAGGCCGCAATCCTGTCGGCGGGTGCGGGTTTGTCTATCGCTGCTATCAGCAACGAGCTCTACGTTTTCAATGAGGAAACCATCGTTGCTTTGTCGCTGCTGACTGTCTTTTGGGGTGTCGGAAAGTACGGTGGCCCGGCATATGCGGAGTGGGCCCGGGGACAGCAGGATAAGATGAGGGCTGTCCTTAACCAGGCGCGGGAGAACCACACCAAGTCCGTTAACGACCGCATTGCCAGCGTGAAGGAGTTTGGTGGTGTCGTTGACATCACGAAGACCCTGTTCGAGATCTCAAAAGTAGGTTTTTCTGCTTGAAAATGGTACCTTGGAGAATTTTGGTGATGATGCTAAGATGGACGCAACAGGAAACCGCCAAGCTCGAGGCTGAAGCGTACGAGCTCGAGCAGAAGACCGCCATTGCCGCCGAAGCCAAGAACGTACTTGACTCGTGGGTTCGATACGAGCAGAGCGTCAAACAGAGGCAGCAAAAGGAGCTGGCAGACACTGTCATTGCCAAGGTTGAGAAGGAGCTTCAGAACCCGAAGGTGCTCCAGCAGATCCTTGACCAGAGCGTGAAGGACGTTGAGAGTATGTTTTCCCGTTATATATTAAACGTGCCGATTGGCTGCTAACACTTAAACAGGACTCGTTTCGCAGAAGGCATAGATACAATGTACAACGGGCGAAGTAGAGTGGGCGGACTGTGCAAAAAACTCTGTCTATATAGTTTCCAATGCGCCCAATCTTTTTTCTTTTGTCATAAGCAATCATTTCCAACCATGAGTCCAGTTTCTTCAAAGCTGTGTCGCTCCCTCCAGCTGTTTTCATCATCAAGCATTCGACACCGACCTGTTTCTGCCTCGTGTCGCTAAGACCGGGGACACCTATCCCTTCGAGCCCCACTATATCCCATTGCCTTTTTCTTTCCCGCTCTCTTTTGCTTTTTAACCCTCCCGGACTTCACCCTCTTTTCTCGCCATCTATCTTCCCTAAATGGCATCTCCAGCAGCCGACAAACCTCGGAGCGGAACGTCGCCATCGTCCATTCCATCCACGGTCCGGACCTTCGCTTCGCCATTCCGACTCGTCCCAAGCCTGCCTTGGGGAGCCCAAACTTGGCCGTTGCCTACCGACGCTGTCATCTTTAGGACTGAACGCGAGCACCTGGGTTTGGCCAGCCTTGCCGGCGTCAAGCCCAGATCCAAGAGACCTCGGAACTTGTCGCGGGACAACAAAAAACCTCGGAGCCCCAAAAATTGCAATGGCTACGCGTCGACACGGTCCCGGATCGATGTAGACGTGAGGCAGGGACCGTCGCCTTTTTACGCCGTGTCGCTGGCGGGAAGGCCAGGCCGGGTCTCGACGATGTCTACGCCGGCAACAACCGGTCGAAGGCTAGATGGGGATGAGTGTCGAGCTCTTTTTTTTTTTTTTTTTTTTAAGAAATTTTAAGAAAAAGAAACATTTTTTTGGAGTCTTTGAGGCGAAGCAACCTAGCACGACGGGGTTCTTTCGCTGAAGCCCGTAGCGAGAAGACGAGATCCGAACCGGTTCAGAACCGTCCTCCACGGCGTCTTCTTCCTCTCCCCCCCCCTCCCCCCCCCTCCCAAAAGCCATCCAGAGCACGCTTCGGGCTCTCGCGATGACAAACACGTCCTGCAGATGCAGACAACATGTTGAGCAAGGCCCCTCTGTTCTCCACGTCCGGGGCCGAGAGGAGGGGCGTCCGAGGCTGCCGTTCGCAAGGCGGCACGTCGAGCACGGCTTCGCTCCTCGAATGGCTCCTCACCAAGGGGCTTTTGGCCCCCCAACCCTCTTTTCTTCCTGCGCGGCCGCGGACGCGAGGTTTTTGCTTGACCGGTCGCGACGGTTCCCATGTGCGACTGGGGCCAAGGAACGGTACGACGGTCGTCTCGTGATCCGGCCTGCGGCTCCTGAGCAGCCGGCAACGTTTGCAACAGGTGGCAAACGACGACTCGTCATTGCTTCACAAGGACAGTGAGGAAAATGATGCTCTCGCTCGCTCTCGTTGAGAGTCTACTATGTTTGAGGAGGACAAAAATAAAACGAAGGAGGACGGTAACGCCGGCGGTGTAGACCACCTTTTCACTGGAAAACACTTGCCCCCCTTCGGCATTACCATTATTGTATTTGCTATCGAAAAAAAAAGAACAGAGCAGCGAGTTATCAATAGCCTTTCTCCCTCTCCTATTCTCCCAAATCCAACTGTCCAATATCCCGAGTCCACTTTCGGCCTCTCCCCTGTCCACAAGAGCGATTGATGACTTGGATACGGATGTTGAGATTACCAATCATAAAGCGTGCTTCTGGTTCTCTCAGTCTCCAAGGGTGAGCAAGGATGGGAGTGATTGTGATGTATGAGGCGAAAGGGAGAAGGGAAGAAGAGGAGACATATTTGCTGCGCAGTGCCCCTTACATAATCATCAAAATCAAAATGTTGGTCCGTTGCGCCACGTTTATGCAATGCCTCGATGCGAGAAAAATAAAGTGCGTTCAAAATAGTTCCACCGCCATCCCCCTCAGTGTCTTGTGCGCGTCTCTTTCTGATCACACAGCCTCGTCGCCGCTGCCGTAGCCGCCTCGGGCGGCATGTCTATCTAAACGACGACGGTTGCTTCCTCCTGTAGAGATGCTTATGCACACGTTAACAGAACTGGTTCGCAAAAAAAAAAAACGCTCACTACATGTCGCTCTTCTCCCCCCTCCTCAATCTTTCATGCCTAGCTTCCCAAACAGCCCTTTCTTGGTCTTCGGCTTCTCGCCATTGGCCAGCACATTCTGCCCTGTGCCTCCAGATGCTGCATCTTGGATGATAGCGAGCCGCTGCTTGGCCCGCTCTTCACCCTGCTGCGCGGCACGCACGTACCAGACGTTCGCCTCGAGAGCGTCCTGCCGCGTGCCAATACCGATCTCTTTGAAGTAGCCGACGGCATACTCTGCTTTAGCATAGCCTGCGTTGTATGTTCCGTCAGCAAAATGTGGTGAAATTCAGGTAATGTACATGACAGAGGGGAAGATTGGAGGGGGCTCGTCCACAGAGAGTCGACGACTTACCTAGCTCGGCAGCGCGGAGCGCCCAGGCGAATGCCTCGTTCTCATCCTTGGCAAGGATGGGCTCCGCCCCGAAAAGGTACCATGCGCACAGAGCCATCATTGCTTCCGGAAGTCCAGCCTGCGCTGCGCCATTGTAGAAGTGAATGCTGAGTGCCGCGTCCTTCGGGCACTTCAGCAAGCCATACTCGTATGCCTTGCCCATGACCAGGTTCGCTTCTGGATGGCCGAGTTCGGCCGATTTTGTGAACAATTGGGCGGCGTACACCTCGTCCTTGAACACGTCGTCGCCATACCCGTTCTCGTGTAGGCGGCCTAGCTCGTATGGCGCGGCGTTGTATTGCATGTCTGCCGATTCCGTCGCCCGCTTCAGCCACTTGATGCCTTCACGATAGTGGTTCGTCAGGCCCATCGTGCCCTCCAAGCAGGCCATGCCGAGCCGTGTCGCCGCGCCAGGATGGTTCTTTGACGCAGACGCGCGGTAGAACTGCACGGCCTTGGCGTAGTCCTTGCGGCAACCCCATCCAAACTCGTAGCACAGCGCAGCGCGATAACCCGCCTCGGCATGTCCGTGCTTGCTTGCGGCGACGAATAAAGGGAAGGCACGGTCATAGTCCTCCTTGCCCTTGTTGAACAGGCCAGAGGAGTAGCCGTCGCCAAGGTAGTACTGCGCAAACGGGTAGCTCCTGTCGGCGAGCTTGTGCAGAATGTGCTTCGCTTCCTTGAGCATGTCTTCACGCGAGTTAGGGCCACCTCGTTCGTCCGGGGGCATCTCCATGGCGATCTGCACCATGAACACGGCAAATTCATACTGCACGGCAGGGTCCGAGGTCTTCTTGACGTTCTGACGGTACATCTCCAAGGTTTTGCTGTGGTCCAACAGCGAGGCGTTGCTTCCGACGGCGTTCTTGAGCACGGAATTATTCAGCGATGCACCGGGCGCTACTTGTTGTGCGTACGGCATGGAAAGCAGATCTACGTACGACAGGGGCCTGTTGTCCGGCGAGTGTCGGTGCCGTGAGAAATTGCGGCCCTGTTGCGCGGGCGAGCCTCCCGGTGAAATGGATCCAGCGACGGACAGCCGCGACCGACGAGCGCCGTGCGAACCATCCGAGCCCGAACCGACCGTCAGGGTCGATCTTGGTCTCTGCAGGTCTTCCACAGGCAAGTTGATCTCCGGCACAGGAGAACCGGCGCCATTGTGCTCGCTACGTATTCGGGGTGGCTGGTGAAAATACTGCAGCTGGGGATACATCTCCGCCTGTGCATCTTCATTGTCTTCTTCTCTTATTTCGTCGTGACGCCCCGTGTGCGCGTCAAAGCCAAGCTGGCTCTGCATCGGCGTGTTTGTCGACGAGATCTCCCCCACCTCCGAGGGCGCTATGCTCTCCGAGGGATCTCTTATATGTCCGTGGTGGGTCGGGATACTTTGAGTGGGCGGCATTGAATAGGTAGAGTCCCTGTAGTGTCCCGGCTCCGGCGTCTGCAGCTCTCTCGAGTCGACGGACTGGCCATCTACGCTTGGCGTGACCGAAATCTGCGAGCCACGGTTGGCTGCGGGCGACGCGGCGGCGTGATTGTTGCCGTCGTTCGGCGCGGCTGGTGGAGGGTTGTTCTTGTACCGGGCCGGCAGCGACACAGGGCCTCTTCCACCATTGCCGCCGATCGGTTTCCGCTCTATGGAGGACATTCGCATGAAGTTAGGCGTGCTGTAGAGGGGGGGCTGATTGGGCGAAGAGACACTGTCGACGTCGCGCTGCTGAGCATCGAGGTAGGCTGGCGCAGGCTGCGGTATGGGTGGAGTGACGGAGGGCAAAAGCTGATCCATCCCCACGTTGCTGCCAGAGCTCATGATGGGGTGGGATGCGGGAGCGACGGCAAGGTTTCGTGTACGCGTGTGCGGGTGGAGAACGGCACCTCAAGAGCAAGCGGTGACGTTTGTTGGCCGTACAAGACGATGATGTCGTCTTGTCGGTTCTGAAACGCCTGCCGCGGGTTCGTAAATATAGCTTCCAAAACGGGCCGCTGCCCCTCGTATACGATGCCCAGCTCTTTTTTTTCCGTCTCTCTTCCTGTCTTGCCAGCGCCAAGGGTGAGAAAGGCAACCAGGCTGAGCAGCACAAGCGAACGCAGGGACCAAAAAATGGTTTTGTGAAGATCAAGCGAGTGGACGACGATGGCAAACAGCCAAGAGGGAGCTGGAAAGCAAGAGAGAAACGTATGCTGGCTAGATTATGGCGTACGAATGTGGCCGTAGCAGGCGCGAAAGAGGCCAGGGCGGTTTAGATTCTTGGAGATCTACGGGGCTGGGATTAGCATGGAAACGAGGAGTCGCTCATGCCAGAACGAGCGCCGCTTCCGGCAGAGAGGGAGGGGTGCTTGGAGCATCGCTGGGCCCATGACGCGATCGCGGCGGCTTCCACGGGCGGGACTCTCGCTCAAGCCGCATGGATACGTCGCTCATACACGCAGCGCGTCGTGCGAGTGCGGGCGTGGGTAGAGGGGACAAGTGTGCGTGAGCGAATGGAGGGAGAGAACGAGAGAGAGAGCGCGCTGGTGAGTCCTGAGGGGGAAGAAAAAGTAAACTCACCAGGCAAAGCCTTTCTTGCCCACCGTATCACGACACGACCACAAACCACAGCAGCGCGACACTTGCACCGGCTGCACACCGCTTTTCTTGGGGGGGCTACCAGCGTGCGAACGAGACTGGGCTGGTCGGTGGTGGAGCGTCGTTGTATGATGAAGGCATGTGTGTGCAATGCGTGAGGGAGCGAGGCCGTGCGAGGGAGCCGTGGACAGGAGAAACGCAGCGTGTACTGGTGCTTGTGTGTGTGTGGGCGGGCGTATGTGCTCGCTCACTGTAAGTGCGCCCAGCGTCCGCCCGAACGAGCCAGAGCGGGTCCGGACGAGGCCAGATCAGCAAGCCGGAGATTTATTCTGTCTGTATGTTGTCGAGCAGACGGCGAGGAAAAAGGAACTTGCCTTCTCCCGCGTCCTTGTCGTTTTCGACCACCACTCGAACGAACAGCCAGTGCTCGCGCTCATCGCGACTCTCAGCTTCAGCTCTCTGCGAGCAAAAAGAGCGGCCACCATGCCATGGCTTGGGCGATCTGCCTAGCCCACCCCACCGCAGCAGCGGGCTTGCACGCAAGTAGCTCTGGACATTATTACGGTACCGTCGGTTGGCTCGTACGTGCCATTACAAAGCCGCTGCCGTGCCATGAGCTGCGCGCTGCGAGCTGCCAGTCCATCCCAGTCCACCGTTCCGGAGCGCCGGCAGCCGCATGGAGAACGGTCGCGATATTCTTTCCTCCTCCCCCCACCGGCCCCTACGCCGCACGCTCAGTGTCCCTGCCAGACGGCACATCATTATTCTCGTTGATGATGATAGTAACGTTCGGACGAAATTTATTCTTTCCCTTTTCATTCCCCCCTCCCGTCTCATTTTTCTAGTGATGGCTCCACTCCCCCAAGCCATGTGTGTCTTCGTACCATGACGGCTAGCCCTTTGGGCCGTCGCCAGACGCGTGGTGCAAGCTCCGTCTTTGTTTGGCTGCTGTCCCATCCAAGGAAAAAAAAAAAACCCCATTCTGGGTTGTTAGAACTGCCGTCGGACATCACGATACGACGACCCCTAATGCTGCTTTCGGGCCGCTCGCAGTCTGCGTGCTGGGCCTGTGCTGGCCTTGAACCCTTTGGTCTAATATTTCCGAGCCGAGAGAGGGATAGGGGGAAGGCAGATGGAGGTGCGTCGTTCATTTCGCCTGTGCGACGGGACAAGCGGGTGTCCCGTAATTTTTTTTCTCTCTCCATGGAACCGCGTGGAAAGGCGGGCGGTCGCGTTTCGTCAAGAGGTAGCATGATTGACGACGAAAGTTGGAAGTGACCGCAGACGAAGCGTTCTGCGGCTCTTCCCTTGGTCTTACTATATGCCTCCAGTCCACAACAGGTTTAATTACGACGTCGGCTACATGCTGGGCCTTATCGCGAAGTGGCTCCCAATGAGGAAGCGCCGTGATACACAAGATTGACGCGCCGGTGTTATCTACGATCTGGATAGGACAGCTGACATGCGATTTTGCTCGCTGCCATGGGCTTTTCTTGCCTCTTTGCCATCATGCGCCTCGTAGCTTGTGTTCGTTCAAATGTCATACCTTCCGCTCGTCTTTTCTAGAACGCGCTTAGAACCTGAGTTACCCAGAAAAGTGGAAAAAAGTCGAGAGAGGAACACGGACGGTCACGCATCGTACAGGCAAGGACAGCCGGTCCTTCAACGACGCCAGCTGGAGAGGCAAGTTCTGCCCAAACGACCAAAAGAGTTTTCAAATGGTCGCCTGGACAAGCACGCCTCGTGCCCGACAGGAGAAAGGGAAAATCTCAGATCGTCGTGCGTGTGCTTGAACGTGCAGGACAAGCTGCGCTGTTCCCACGCGCTAGCGACACCCGTTGCATCTTTCGAGCCCCTTTGCCACAGAACGATAAATGATGAGGCGCTGTCCAACCGTGACACCATGTTGGGTTTTTTGCGGACATGGTAGACGATCTTGTGTTCAGAGCCACGGGACCGTCAGCGGTGAGATGGGAGACGGCTCCGGTGTCAGCGCCGAAAGGCCAACAGCGTGCTTGTAGCGAAGCCATTTTTATGGTACCTACATTTTCTGACAGCCGGTTTGACATTTGAGATGAGCGTGTTTGCTGGGATCGATCCTTGCTGGGCTAGGAGGTTCGCTCCCCGTCCAAGGGTTAGAAATGACGATTCCGCTTTGGCAACAGTTTTCCACCCCCCAGCTCCCCTTGAGTGTCGTTCCGAAGCTGTCCTGTATCAGCATCTTGCCTAGATGCGTGCGTCGCTCTGGCAGCCACGCAGCGCTGGACGGACGTTCTATGCCTCAACCGCTGTCTGTCCACGGTATGGGAGACGGCAAAGGCTTCATGCCAGGCGAGTTGCGGGCGAGGGCACGTGATGCAAACAAGCTTCAGCGACGGCGAAGGGCGTAAGCCGCGCATCCAGACCGGATCGCGCCAGATGGCTTCGACTCCGCACTTGTACAGCACAGGGACCGCATCGGGCGGGAGGTGCGGAGCAACAGAGCAAGCGTCGGAGCACGATTCATCTTGTTGCGATGTTGTTTCTTGTCATCACGAGGTCTGGAGACGGCCGTCACAAAAGCACCACAGTAAGGGAGCGTGGGAAGGTTGCCCTGCGCTACGAGCGGGTCTGGGTGGCTGAGGCCCAGGCGAACCCTCCCAAAATAGACGGGCAATACAGCGCTAGGCCGCAACAGGACTACCCCCATCGACACGCCGGCGCAGCGAGGGATCAGGAGAGCGAGCGAAGGCTTGTCATTTGTGGAGGCGCCCAGCGTCCCAGAGCGCTTTTTGCTGCTGGCCGGCTCTCACCTCGTCCTTGTTTCCCTGCTGCTGGCTCTGCTGCTTTGCTTGCCCAAACCCAACACTCGTTCAGCCGCGCTCGTTTCCTGCTGGCCTCGCCTCGTCTCGTTCCCACGAGCCAGAGCCTTGTGGTGATACGACGTTCGTTGCTCCGCTCTCCTGTGCACACAGACACAAACACTCCCACTCCCACGCACAACACACTGACCCTCGCTGCGGAGCCTCTCTCGCTGGCCACTTCGCACCGTCCTCGTCCTGCACCTCGCAGTCACCCGAGGCCGTGTCTGTTGACCATCATCAGTTTCCATTCGCTGCCTGCCACCACCGCCTCTGCTGAGCGACGCTTGCTGCCCTTCATCACCGTCTCCGAGCCGCTTTTCGCGCGCCTGGACGTTCCGGTCGCTCCCTTCCGTGACCAAGACCGTGTTTAGACGTGAAAGAGACGTACTTGGCAATCGACGCTTTGGATGTTGCGGATCTGAGAAACAGGAGGAAGATCGGGCCAAGAGGGAAGCTAGAAGGACACTTCAGCAGGATACCGCCCAACGAGCTGGGTTGGCAGGAACCAACCTTCCAGAAACCCTTATTTGTAAGAAGCAAATCCTCCCTTCCCTTGCGCCCCCCCAATGTGTGACGACGTCTTTGGGCTGCCGTCCGGCGGCGCCGCAGGAGCAAGGAGCATCCGGTCGCGATGAGGAAGGAATGTGTCCCGGCAAACAAGGGTGCTGATTGTCATGATACAGAGTTCATAATGTCGTCACACAATTCGCCGCGTCGGGGCGGCAACAACACAGAGGGCAGAACGCCTACACGCCGCAACAACGATATCGAGAGCTCGCCCCGTCCTCCCGTGTTCGCGAGCCCAACAGCAGCGCCCGGCTCGGGGAACCGACCTCGCCAAAGCGGCTATAATTCCTACGCTCATGCTGCTCCCCAGCATCGACCATCTGATGATCGCTCGCCGATGATAGGGTCTTCACAGACTCCGAGCGAACGGCCCCATGGCGGCGACGTGTCGCGCAAGAAGAGTCTGATCAAGCCTGAGCGTCGGCGCAACGACTCGGACGACCCCAACTACCATTACCGCAAACACGCCCAGCGCATGGCGGTACAGCCCTCAACCACAGGCCATGATCCTATCATGGAAGACCACGAAGAGTCTGCGGATGCGAACAGCCCGTTCGCCGATCAGGGGAATCGGCTCACACGGTCGTCAACGTCGCAGAGCCCTCCCATGAAGGAGAAGTTCCACGATGTCCCACTCGACAAGAAGGAGGGGGGAAAGCTGCGCAGAAGCCACACGCAGAAGGAGCTGAAACGGCGTCAGGAGCGCGAGATGCGGGCGCGCGATGCGGCGTCGGTGAGGCCGCCGAGCTTGTGGAACGTGTATTGCGCCATTGTGACGTTCTGGTGCCCCGATGCCGTTCTGCGCTGCTTCGGAAAGCCGCAGAAGGCGCAGCAGCGGGCGTGGCGGGAGAAAATGGGCCTCATCAGCATCATTCTCCTTATCTGCACGTTCGTTGGCTACATCACCTTTGGCTTCACGCAAACCGTGTGTCCGCCGGGCCAGTCGAATCGGATTCGCGTCAACGAAGTGGACAAGGGTTTCATGATCTTCCACGGCAACGCAATCGATCTGTCGCACTCGCACCATCCGCTCGCCCGCGGCATCCCCGACGGTGCCAACGTCTGCTTCGATATCCCGAACGACAGTGGACAGTTGGGATGGGGAGGATATGACGGCAGCTTCTTGTTCCAGAATGTCAATGGCGCGTGCAAGGGTTTGATCACCAAGAAGGCCGCGGATCTACCTAGCGACGGCGAGGACGTGGCTTGGTACTTCCCCTGCAGACCCTTCAAGCAGGACGGCTCTAGCAAGCCGAACGACACCCAGCCTGTGTATGAGGGATACGCGTGCCACACCTCTATGGATGCTCGCAAAACTTTCTACGACCTGCACATCTTTGGCAACGTCTACTTCACATGGGATGACGTTCGCAATTCCAGTCGTGAGTTGATGGTGTACGGTAGCGACGTGCTTGATCTTTCGCTCATCGACTTCATAAATACAACCGCGGTGAACGTGCCCGAGAAGTTCAACGAGATCCGGCACAACACCGCTTTGCTTGGCTTGGACGTGACACGCTCCTTTTCGTCGGCCTCGGACAAGCAGGTTGCCAAGTGTCTCTCGCAGATCATCAAGGTTGGCTCCGTTGACACCACATCCGTAGGCTGCATCGCCTCCAAGGTCGTGCTCTACGTCTCCCTCACCTTCATTCTGTCCATCGTGCTGGCTAAATTCTTCCTCGCATTGGCTTTCCAATGGGTCCTTTCTCGCAAGTTTGCTGCCGACAAAGGCGTTCGGAGCTCCAAGGAACGACAGCAGCAAATTGAGGAATGGTCGGATGACATTTACAGACCGCCACCGAAGTTGACGGATCCCGTAGCCAGCTATGCTGACCGCTCTAGCAAGAGAGGTAGCATGCTGTTCCCAACTACGTCGAGATTCACGAGTCCTTATGCCATCGATCGTGCCACGGGTCGCCCGGGTTACACGACGATGGCCAGCCAGAGCTCCACCTCCAAGCTTCTCGCAGTGGGTGGCGGCATGTACAAGCAAGGAAATCAGAGCCAGGGAACGCTTCCGACAGGCGACGCACGCTCGAGCGTCGTGCTAGACAGTGAAGGGCCGGGTCCCGCGGGGTTCATACACGAAGCCGTCGTTCCACAACCCCCTCCAGAATGGCAACCCTTTGGCTATCCGCTGGCCCATGTCATCTGCCTGGTCACTGCCTATTCCGAAGGTCACGATGGCTTACGCACGACACTTGATTCGATCGCGACTACGGACTATCCGAACAGCCACAAGCTCATTCTCGTCGTGGCCGACGGTGTGATCAAAGGCAAAGGTGAAACAGAGTCCACGCCGGACATTTGCCTGAGCATGATGAAGGACCACGCGACGTTACCCCAGGATGTGCAACCGTTCTCCTACGTTGCTGTCGCTAGTGGTGCCAAGCGCCACAACATGGCCAAGGTGTATGCGGGCTTCTACGACTATGGATCTGACTCTGCCGTCCCGCTCGAACGCCAGGAACGAGTGCCCATGCTGCTTGTCGTCAAGTGCGGCACCCCAGACGAGGCAAGCAAGAGCAAGCCGGGCAACCGTGGCAAGCGAGACTCGCAGATCATCCTCATGTCCTTCCTGCAGAAGGTCATGTTCGACGAGCGCATGACGGAGCTGGAGTTTGAGATGTTCAACGGAATCTGGAAGGTCACGGGCATCTCGCCGGACTTTTACGAGATGGTGCTCATGGTCGACGCCGACACCAAGGTCTTCCCGGACAGCTTGACACACATGGTGTCGGCCATGGTGAAGGACCCTGAGATCATGGGCTTGTGTGGCGAGACGAAGATTGCGAATAAGCGTGAAAGTTGGGTCACCATGATCCAAGTCTTCGAGTACGTCGCTCCCCAGTTAAATTCTTTTTTTTTCACTTACGTTATCCCCCCCCCCCCCCCCCCCCCCTTTCCGGCCCCAATACACGTGCGATTGGATCAAACGTCCGTAGTGCTGACTAGATCTTCTCTTTCCAGATACTTCATCTCACATCACTTGTCAAAGTCGTTCGAGTCCGTCTTCGGTGGTGTCACCTGTCTTCCCGGCTGCTTCTGCATGTACCGTATCAAGGCGCCCAAGGGCGGACAGAACTACTGGGTGCCGATTCTGGCCAATCCGGATGTGGTCGAGCACTATTCAGAAAACGTGGTTGACACGCTGCACAAGAAGAACTTACTGCTGTTGGGAGAAGATCGGTACCTGTCGACCCTGATGCTCAAGACGTTCCCCAAGCGCAAGCAGGTCTTTGTGCCTCAAGCTGTGTGCAAGACGACCGTTCCGGACAAGTTCAAGGTCTTGCTTTCTCAGCGACGAAGATGGATCAACAGTACGGTGCACAATCTCATGGAGCTGGTCCTGGTGCGCGACCTGTGCGGCACCTTCTGCTTCAGCATGCAGTTTGTCGTCTTCGTCGAGCTCCTGGGCACGCTCGTCCTACCGGCTGCCATCTCGTTCACCATCTACCTCGTCGCCATCAGTATTAGGGCCGCTGTCGAGCACACCGAAGCGCCTGTCATCCCTCTCATTCTGCTCGCTCTCATTCTCGGTCTGCCGGCTGTTCTCATCGTGCTGACGGCACACCGTTGGTCGTACGTCGCCTGGATGTTCGTCTACCTGCTTTCCCTGCCGATTTGGAACTTTGTTCTGCCCACGTACGCGTATTGGAAGTTCGACGACTTCAGCTGGGGTGACACGCGCAAGACGGCGGGTGAAAAGGTCAAGAAGGCCGGCTACGAATACGAGGGCGAGTTTGACAGCAGTAAGATCACGATGAAGCGCTGGGGCGACTTTGAACAGGGTAAGCTGATCCCACCACATAATCCCCTCCCCCCCCTTTTTTGGCGAAATCATTGCACAAGGTCACGATAGGTCATGTTGCCCTCCTTTTTTTTTTCTTTTCTAATCAATGCTTACCCGTTTGCTAACCCCTGCTTTTTTTTTCCAAACAGAGCGAAGATTGAAAGGCGCAACCTCGACGGTCAACAGCTGGCCGACGCAGCAGCCCGGCTACGAACCGTATCACGACATGTAAACCTGACTACGGACTTTGCATTGTGAGGATCACAGCGGAGAAAGCTTTCGGGTGCCTCGCTTGTACGCTATTGATACATGGACCAGCATTCACGGGTGGGCATTTTCTCGGCGCCAAGTGCATATTTGAGTTTCTGAATTGCGTTGTAATTTTTTTTTATATTCTTCTGTTTTCTGGTTACTGGGGGGGTGTGGAGGGATTGAGAGACTCGGGCTTGCCGGGCGGCTTGGGCGTGCTCACTTGCGGTGCGCGAATCGACGCTCTTTCCGGCTGAGGGGAACTGTACTTAATTGGCGGAGGCCTGCAGAAGGCGATCGATCCGTTCGCTTCGCCCATATCTACAGGTCGACAGATCGACAATCGCTGTCGTACGTTGTGCGTGAGCGTGAGCGTGAGAAGAGAGTGAGGGCGCGCGTGCATGTGCGTAGTTGTACAGAGATAAGGAATAAAAAATGCGTCAACCGGCGGTACTTTCTATGCGACCGACAACGAAACAGAAGGGCTGATTTACAGGACGTGGCGCGTGGTCCGCTGTGTCGCACGGTAGGCAGGCATAGCTCACCTGAGCGGAATGATGGGCGTCCGCAGGCCGGAGACGACGTGCTGCAAGTGATTTTTCACGCTGCCACGGCAGTAGTGAGGGGCGTTCCCCCCACCCAAGGAGCACCGCAACCTATCTTGTCCTGGGCGAAGGACTTTTTGTGTCTTTGTTTCCATGATTTCATCGCCCCAAAGTTACAGGCCGTCCGACGTTGGCGGGGGCGGGGGAGGGGGGGCGCGTCCACCACGCGAGCAGCGGGCACCCGCGTGGCCAGGCGGTTGCGGGCGGGCCCTCCTTGGGCTCGCAAAAAGACCGTCGCCCTTGGACGGGGGCGTCGCGCACCTTTGTCGGTTTCCCGGGAGGCCGGATCGTGACACAACACGAGGGAGAACGAGAGGAGTGGTCAGAAGGGGGAGGGGACGGGGCAGAAGGCGAGCGCACAGAGGGGGAGAGGTTCTGCGGGTTGGCGAGCGCGACGCGAAACAAGGCGCGCGAGAACAGAGGGCGAAGAGGAGACACACACACGGGGAGAGAGAGAGAGAGTGAGAGTGAGTGACGGAGACAGACAGAAAAGATTTGCAAACGTTCGCTCATCCTTTTTCCTGCTCCTCGCTGTTCCTCTCTCTCTCTCTCACTCACTCACTCACTCTCTCTCTCTCTCTCTCTCTCTCGTGCGCGCGCTCTCTCTTGTCTCTTTGTCTCTCTCATGCCCGCCAACTCACCTGTCCGCATTCGATCCCGTGCAGGATCGTCGACGCTCTTCTCTCGCTTGCTGGCCTCTCACTGGTCGTTTTGTCTCCTTTGCTCTACAAGCGTGGCAACTTCTTCTCCGGACGGCCTGTCTCCTGCTCTCTTTCTCTATCCGTCTCGCTCCCTCGTTGTTTTTTTTTGGTGAAGGGGTTGGAGAAGAGGGAGGGGAGGCGCCTTGCTGCTGAACGTCACGATCGGCTCCGTTCCCTTCGTCGCGCGGTCGTGCAACACAAATCCATCACGCCCTTTCTTTGAGCTCTTTTTTTATATATTTTCCTCCTTGCTTGGATGGCGTTGGCCGACTTGCATCCTGCGTGCCCTGGTAGAGCGACTCGAGGAGCATTGGCCCGTCGTCGAGTGTTCGCTGCCAGTGACGTTTCGTGCGTTCGAGGCTTGCGCTTTCTTGACGCCCGACGCACCCGACCCGGGCCCAACTTGGCGGATCCGTCTGAACGCTCCCGAACGGCGTTTGCGAGCGTGGCCACAAGGTGCTGTGGCCCCGCTCGCTGGCATCGCCATCGTCTCTCTCTCTCTCTCTCTCTTCCTCGGCTCTGGTTTTCTGCGTCGCCCAGGCCCGTTCTCTTCCGCGTCGTTCAACGCGTGCGTCGTGCGTGCAAGCACCCTCAGCCGCAGAGCGTGGCCACGTCCCATCCTCCACAAAAACACGCCCCCCCCTACCGCCGTCCCGGAGACCGGGCAGGCGACACGAGGGCTCGCGTGTCAGTACAACTCAGGCCATGTTGGTGAATCACAAAGTCCAAGCCTGCCGGATCCCCGTATTGCCTCGTCCAGCTGCAGCGTCCCGTGGCGGAATCCTCCCGCCTTCTGGGCCGTCTTTCCATCCACAAGCCTTTGAGGCTACACCCCCTTCCACTTGGTCGACGTATCCAGAAAGGCCAGGGAAGACAACGAGACCAAGTGGCTTGCCGACCCGCTGCAGACAACCTGCATATTCCACCGCAAAGCGCTGGCATTTCGACTCTCCAGATCACAAGAGCAACCTGGAACAAGGCCAATCAGCACCACTCATAAACCTCTACCACGACTTGTTCCACCCAAGTTTTTTCTTCGCGGCACTATTGTTTCTCGTTGCCCGTCTCATCCATCTGCTCGACAGCTTTTGCTCACCGTCTACCCTTTGCACGCCCCGCCAGCTTCTGAAATGTGATCAGTCCGCTTCCCGTGCCTTTCGTCACCGAACGAGAGATTTGGTCCTTTTCTTTATATCTACGATTTTTGCCTATCCCTGCTTGCGCTCTTTTCCGTGGCATCTGGCAAACATCTAGAAGGCCTGCTTCGAATTTCACATGCAGCGCCATGCAATCTTCACCCATCACGTCACGTTTCCATCGTAGCCGTTCCTACTGATATCCTTTCTTGCTCATGACGACAAGCCACATATCTTCACCACCATGACCCCACTGCCGTCACCCGCCTCCGGAGACGACTGCGGGCCGTCGCCGTTCCGGGATTTGGCTGCTCGCACCGTTCCGGAGCAGTCAAAATCTCCGGCCAGCGTGGAAGATCGGGCGAGAGAAACGCTGCACGGTGCTTCGTCACCCACCGAAGAGCCGTCAGAGTGGGACATTTCGCCTTGGGGTCTGCTGAATGAGGGTGCGGCCCCGTCAGCCTTACGAGGACAGTTGCTGCAACTGGACTTGGCCCCTAGCATCGAACAGGGTACCCCTTCAGAGACACCAGAGTCACGGCACCCGAGCTTGAATCGTGGTCGACATGGCGAAGATCCGTACGGGCCTCGTGCTCGACTGTTCTTTGCTGCCCATCTTTCATCGACTTCCTCTCTTCTTCTTCCCTCCCATGCCGAGGATGCGATGGACTTGTCGGAAGCGAACCCGCAACCGACAGACACAGACGGGCATCCCGCCGCGCAGCGCCTAGCGTCGACCGTTGCGTCGTGGGATGTTGAGCGGCCGTGTCGTCCGAATCCGAATTCAAGTCACGACATGGCATTGTTCCTTGCCGCGTGGCTGATGGAGTACCAAGCAGGCAACGTGGACAGTCCGATATCAGCAGAGGTTATGAACGTCAGAGGAGTGCCCAGGCCGCCCGTCGTCTTGAACACAGACGTGGCCGTCGGCAGTTGCGATGCACAAGGCGTCAAATGGGCCCGGTTTGGTACTCGTGCCTCTGAGGTTCGACACATTCGAAGCCGATATCACCAACATCCCCAGATACGCCAGTTTGCTACTCCTCACGCGGCCCGGAGAATACCGGCTGCTGCACGCACGTTTCTCTTTTCGCAGACGAACACCAACGCCCGGCCCTGGATCGAACATTATCAATTACGGAACCTGCTGGCCACGACGTCTCACAACGACATCCACTATGTGTCACGCTCCAAAGTCATGTCCTTTGGCTCTTCGAATCCGCTCCCCACGTGCGTCATGGATCTCAGCCCGTCGTCAGACCCGTTCCAAGCTACGTCCGACTTCCACGTCACGTCTCTTGCCGCAGCCGGCTCTGCCTTGATCGCAGGCGGCTTCCGGGGCGAGTTCGCGGTACAGAATCTCCTGTCCGAATTCGGGACGGAGCCCGTCATTGGCTTCGTCTCTTACGACCGCCATGCTATCACTAATCACATTCACTCTTTCAACAGCCGCTCGAATGGCAATCCTTTGGCAGCCTTCTGCTCGAACGACAGACACATCCGGACTCTGGACGTCCTTTCCGGGCGTATCGTTTCCAGCGTGCCGTATGACGACGTTGTCAACTGCTCGGCCACCTCACCCAACGGCCGGCTGCGCGTGCTCGTGGGAGATTTCGACGGTGCATTGATCGCAGACGCCGACCAAGGTCGCATTCTGGAACATGCGAGGGGTGGAAGTTCAGGCCACGGCTTTGCGTGTGCCTGGGCGGACAACGACATTCACGTGGCGACTGCGGGTCAGGACTGCCAGGTCGTGGTGTGGGACGCTCGGAATTGGTCGCGTCCGCTGGCGGCCATTGCGACCGAGAACGCTCATCCGACCTCACTCCAGTTCTCCCCTCTCGGAGGGGGAAGTCCTGTTCTTGTCGTGGCCGAGTCGGCGGACGTAGTGAACGTTGTCGACGCGCGCACATATGCAACCAAACAAGTGATTGAGTTCTTCGGCGACGTCGCGGGCACCGCCATCTCGGCCGATGGCTCACAGCTGATCGTCGCCAACGGCGACAGACACCTCGGAGGCGTGATGACCTTCTTGCGTCACGACTTCGGCGTAGAATTCAACGATCAGGCCGTCGGAGGATCATCGAGACGGAGAGTCTCGTCGCAAAGGTCAGACTGGCTGCAAGAGTGCGAGCTCGAGTTCGATCCTCGCGTGAGACTGGACGCTAAGGCTCGCAGACGGAGAGGCCTACGACTGGACGACATGCTCTTCTGAGCCTCGCATCACACGCGCTCGGGTCGCAGGCCCAAAGACCGGCCGAACATCCCAGCTCCCGTGTCCGTCCTCCACCGTCGACCAAGACCCGAGCGACGTCCACCGTTCGAAATCTCCGGCAGCTCCACCCCGGACAGCGCTCGTAGTAACCCGTCCCCCCCGGACCTGGCAAACCGCTGTGCCCACTTGGAACAAGGGCAATATCTCGACCGCTTTGTAAACCTTCCTCTTGTTGGATTGCAAAACAAACCTGTCACGACTCTACCGCCCTTTCTCCTCCCTCCTCGCTCCCCCCCCCCCCCCCCCCTTTTTTTTTTTCCCCTCTCTCCTCATCTATC
The DNA here is from genome assembly GCF_000836295.1 of Verruconis gallopava. Classification (NCBI taxonomy): domain Eukaryota; kingdom Fungi; phylum Ascomycota; class Dothideomycetes; order Venturiales; family Sympoventuriaceae; genus Verruconis; species Verruconis gallopava. The sequence goes on from NW_015622150.1 coordinate 345,211, forward strand.
TCCCTTCCTCTTCCTCTTTTGTCTTTTTCCAGTCGGCTCTTAGGCAAACGAAAAGAAAGAAAAAAAAAACCCATTTTTTTGCATGGTGGAAAGGGAAAGCATAGCCTCGAAACGAGAAAAGGGCGCCGTTATTTTAGAGATGACTTGTGACTCGTTTCGCTTTGCATGGACATGAAACCTATAGATCTCACTTGCGGCATGGGATGCGGGTGCGATGGCTCTTCGATTTATCGTTTTATTTTATACGCCCACGCATATATATATATGTAGCCATCATCCCTTGCATTGTGTAAAAAACACGTTTGGATGGGGAAAGATTCGTGTAGGACGTACGACTTGTGTCTCTTCCTCTCCTACTTTCTTCCGCTTATTTCCCTCTCTCTCTCTCTTCTTTTCCTGCTTAAATTCTCTGGACCCCCCTTTGTTGATCGTTCGTGCCAGGCTCAGGTGGGAAGAGCATCTACCTCGCGGCAGTTGCCGTCTGGAAAACATGAGTCTCCGCGTGTTCTTTTCATCACCATCACGAAGGAGACGAACAGGAGCGTTTGGGAAGGAAGAGCAGTCCTATGAAATGTGCGAGTACAAAGTTAAGCTTAGTGATTCATTTCTTTTCCTTCCCAATTACGGTGTTGGGGAGAGTATATATTTTTTTTAGTGGTTATTTTTCTTTTCATTTTTCTTTTCTTTCAAAAAAAAAAAAAAAGAAAAACAATTATTATCCCTGACTTCATCATATCTGGTATCGCAGGTCACATTATTCACTCGTTCAGGTCATCAAGTTCTATCGTACATTGCAGCCACCGAAAAGCGCTATGGGAAAGAATTGCGTACATCAAACCATGTGCCAAGCCATTACAAAGACTTCTGGGCGGGGTATACCATGAAGAATGATCGAAGGAGGTCGGCGGTCTTTTTTTTTTCCGACGGCCATGCTGCATTACTTTTTTTTTGCTTGCACACGCTTCGACGCCAGGTTTTGAGGCTCATAAACAATAGACCCATGTTGAGAACTGCTCCGTCGCAGGCAGGAAAAAAAAAAGTAGAAGTCCCACACCTCGGCTAAGCGAGCGAAAAAGCAATATGAACAGGTTAGCTAGGATCATGGTACGTACCCACCCCCCGTCAGCACTGCACACTGTAATCCGCCAACGCTTGGACCAGCCCAGCGTTCGTTGGAGGAAGCAGGAGTTGAGTAGTCTGAGGTGTGCTTGATGCTCAAAAGCGCTTGCGGGAGTGCTGCGAAAGTTGATACTAAAATGAAGCCTCACCGGTTTGGTAAGACTTCTTGGCCTGCATCAGCACTCTTTGAGTGAGAGCAAAGATAGGCTGTCCTGACAAGTGAACATAGTGTGCACACGTCAGAAGTCGACGGTTTTAACGGTCGGAAAAGACTGGTTTCGAAGCCTCGTGGCAGCATTCCCCCGATCGACGGGAAGCCAAGGAAGGGGGGGGGCGCCTGAGGACGGGCCTTGGTTGATCAAGGGAGGCCTGCCCAGCGGTGACCCAAGCACGTGTTCATCTGACGGCTGTTCGTCCCTTTAGGCCGGAAAGGGTGATGAAATGCAGTGCCAATACGTCTTGACTAAGGAACCATCTTATAGATCCGACTTTCCACTCCCCTGGTGCTGGTCCTAGATATAGAGGTTGCCGACTCATATCGGCGAAAAGTAGACATGAGCAACTACGTGAGCTGCTTAGATGATCAGAAAGAGGATAGTCCGCGTTGGGGCCTGTCGTTTCCTTGCAGAAGCGCCTTTACTGATACAATGTGGGGTGAAAGAGCTTGAGTCGGCAGTTGATTTCCAGCCGATCACGTCAAGGGCCCTTGTTCATCATGTCGCGCGAGCATAGTCATGAAGGTGTAGGCACCGCAAGACGCTGCATGCTGCTAAAATATGAGGGATAAACTCCATTGCGTGAACTGGGGCCTCCGGGCCGAATTCATCTTTTGCAACATTGCTGGACTGAGGCTATCGCTGTCGTTTAGCCATAGCATCCATACTCATGCCTTGGCCACTGTTGTAGTCCGTCCACATACGCTTGCGGCCATCAACGAGTGAATTTGCGACAACTTGCTGCCACATACTGGGTGACACGAATGAGTTAGATTGAGATGGAGGATAGCTTCCTTGCTGCTGAGCTGGTATGCCGGTCTGCATTTGCAAATTGGCGTCTGGCGCTGCATAATTCGCTTGAGGCGGTGTCGAGTGATACTGAGACGACAAGCCCTCTTGGTTTGAGCGAACGTCGAATGTACCAGGTTGATTCCGTTGCATGGGAGGGGATGGCTGTGACGTCGATGAAGCAGGTGTTCCGAAGGCAGCGTTCCATTGACTAATGCACTCGTTAGCTCTAAATTCCTGCACGTAGCCGCTGTGGCTTACTCGAATATCTTCGTCGGGTTCCACTGCTGCTGATAACCTTCTGGTCCCTGAACGCCTTGGTTTGGTTGTCCTGCGCCCATCATCGCCAAGCCTTGAACTACGGGTGAATCAGCCTTTGGCACCTCATCCGTTGTTGAAACCGGAGGCGATATGGGGTGTTGAGGAATACTAGTGGTATAGCTGACCTGTGCCGGTGGTTCCAAAGAGACTGTTGCTCTTTGGGCTACAACGGATGGTCTAGACACAGAATGTGGTTGCTGGGTGTACGCACCGTCGGTGATAGGGCTGGCATTCTGGGCGGATGGACTGCCGAACGGAAAGCTGGGCTTCAAATCGAACGGTTTGCTTGTGTCCGCAGAGAAGGCTTCCCGCAAGCTGTTCACCTGGGCTTGAACCTCTGGAAGTGGCCAGTGAGGAATAACTTGTTCCAAAATTCGCATGTGCCGAACGAAGTAATCGCGTGCTTCACAATTGAGTTCGGGATCTGGTGACGTGATTGATGCCTACGCTTTAAGTTAGCTATGCAAATCTAGGACTCGGCGAAGACACGTACAAGGTGTAGCATGACACAGGTGAGCACGCAATATACGGTAAAGCTGATGCCGCGCAGCATGCACAACATGCCAGGCATTCCAAAGTTCTCCAATATCGCCTCCTGGATCCTGCAAATTTTCTTTGCCGCATCGTGGCATATGATCATATGTTGTCTCCAATTGCCGTCCGTCGCTGTGAGATAGTGCACTTGCGGTCTATGTTGCATAACAACACTCAGGTAGTGATAGCAGTTCATGTTTGCCGTGAATGAATTCGGCAGATACGGAGTTGATCCATCCTCAGGAATTACGACAAGTAGACTCTGGGGAAGTTCTCGTAGCCATTTGGGAAACACTTGATCATGCCCAACAAATTCTGGATCCAAGTACCAGTCCTTGAGCTTTTTTACTTTTGCATATATGCGAATGATCCCCCGAACATTTTGGACCAAACGCGCCAGGTACACGAATTGGAACGACACTTGGAAGTCGGTTTCATCAAGTCCAGGTACTCTCGCTGGAGGGTTGAAGTCAACGGTCTCTGGGTCAACGCTAAAGTCACGGCGCCCTATGGATTTTGCTCAGCACACAAGTCATGCAAAAGATGGGAAGATCAAACCTTGAGGCCCGCCAATCATTCCTTCCAAAATGTACAGCAGTTGCCATATTCGGGTCTTTGCAACACATTCGTAGGGTGAGGAGCCGCAGGGTTGTCCAGCGTCATGATCAGCCTTGTGTTCGTGGAAATTAAGATCCTTTGCCATCGCCACCACATTTACAACAGTCATCCACGAACGATAAAAGTAGCCTCGCTTCGGGGCCCCCTCCCTAGCTTTCAGCAGAATTAGCGAGGCCTGAATCGTGCTCAGTCGTGGAACGTCTTTGAAGCTTTCTTCATGCTCTAGATCGCATTAGCCTCGGGTTCACCAGCTGACTATAGTCCCACCTACTAGTAGCAAGTGCTAGCCATTTGCTAGCTTGAGCGTGATCCTCTAGCGTCATGGTGGTACAAGCAAAGATAGCCTCTAGCAGAAGCGGCGAAATTGAGTTTCGGCTCGAACTCCATTGCTGATAGAAAAATTGGCGATTAAGAACTGGTACATATGGATGTATATTAGCAAAGAAATATTGAAAGTACTGCAGGGCCTGTTCGTCACTGGGCATCATCTCAGGAGGAATCGATAGGGGCTGATCAGGACTCGAATGCTGAGGAATATCGACTTCGTATTCTGCTACGGCAGGAGCTTCCGCCAGTTTGTTCCGGTCCGCAATGTACGGTGCTGATTCTCCGCTTAGCGTGGTGCTACAAGGGATCCTAATGGAGCTTACCAATAGCAAGATGGTCGATTTTCAAACCTCCCATGGCTTCGGCGAGAACGTCGGCAGACGGGGAGACTCCTGGTTCGGATCTCCAGCCACTGTCGAGAGAGTTTTGCCGTAAAGCAGAAACGTCCACGGGAGGTCGATTCCAAGAACTGTCGAGAGAGTTTGCTCTATGTAAAGGAGGGTGATATGATGCGTCGATCGAGTCGTTGCGAGGCTGTGTTGACACAGAATGAGCGGTGTAGCCAGCGAATCCAGCCATACTGTGAGCCGACATCGTCGTCGCAGGCATGGCGGCATATTGAGCATCGTGAGCCGTGGTAGGGGTCATATATGCCGGCGTCGAGTAAGTAGAGAGAGGCTCGTATGTCTGAGACGGAACATGAGGAGGCATGTTTGTTGACATGGCTTGGTAGCTCGGTTGAGAGGGTATCTGCGGTCGCTGGTAATCGCCAATGGTACCGATGGGGATAGCGGGGTATTCATTTGGCCGTTGAATCTCGAATGTATGAACGCCGGGTTGGCTGGAGTCTTTTTCGTAGCTGACGGTGGGTGGCACACAGTTTAGTTTTAGTCGTGTACATGCCGCGCATGGCCACGAATTTGTCGTCGCCGCATCGCATTTGATTTTTCTCCGTCTACAACCCTCACATGCACGCATAACCTTCAACCTCTTATGTCTGTTGTGCTCGTCGACGAAAACATAGTCTGGCATAGGTTAGCCACTTTGCTTGAAAGGGAGGGTTCTTGGACAGCGTTTGCACACTCACTTCGTTGTTGCGGCACATCGCGGTGCGCAACACCAGTGTTCGCAAACTGGAAGCCAGAGGTCTGCGTAGACTGCGGCAGGATCGGTCGAGCGCCAGAGATGCTCTCGGCTGCCATGTCGGGCAGCGACATCGATCTGAGAAAAGGCCTGCAGCGGGCGATCGGGGGTTTTACGGCGACAAGATGTGTGTCGAAAGATCCGGGGCGCCAGATGTGTTGTGGGATATGCGATTATCTAAACCGGAGGTGTTTGCTTCAGGAAACTGAGCGCCGACTACCAGGGACGGACGATGCTGAGCCGAACACAGAGAGACAGTGAGTGGACAGCAAGGCGGGCAGCATATATGACTCGAGGCGTTACTCCGTGCCTGCGCAAGCCGGGGCAAGCATTGACAGAGTGGGAATTATGTTTAAGATGAAGGGCAGCAACCTCTCGCAACAGGCGGCTCGACTTAGCCGTTGTACTGTGGCTACCAGGTGGCTTGCCAGGTGAGCAGGGGGCAGAGAAGTGTATGCGTCCACCAGAAGCGATGATATCAGCAGAGAGCGTGCCCGGCCTGGGGAGGGTGGATGTTTGTTTCGAGGGCGTGTGCGATGAGGCAAAGAGGACTGGAAGGTGAGTGGCGGCGCCGTCGTGCCCGCCAATCCCGGTCGCATGGGAATTTCTTCGAGGACTCCCCGTCGTCAGGAAGAACAGGCTGGGCTAAGCAGTACCACAGTGGTAAGCGCACGGCAATATCAAAAGACTAGTCAGTGTGGGGCTGTCTCTGCCGGCAAGGATTCGATGCAACGATGGACAGACACCCCGTCGACGACCTGAGGACTGAGGACCCGACGCTTCGTCTCCCTCCCCCCAAACGCCCCAAAGAGCTCGTCCGTACCCGTGCGACCTGACGGCTGTCCACTGTCCACCCGCCACCGCACACGCTGGCCCACGATCCCGTTGGCTGCCATCTTAGCAGGCAGGTGGGCGCTTTCTTTGCTGGAGGCTCCCACGCCGCTCCCCTCCCCCCCCCGAAAGTATCAGATCTTGACAGACGCGGCCACCACGGCTGCCACCGCCGCCTGCTACGAAGCGCCATTCGCTACTGCTCGTGCTGGATGCGCTTGCATGGGGCCGAGCTGAAGGGACGCAGGCCATCCAGCGTTGACACAATGCTTGCATGATCGTGACCCCTTTTGCCGCCACGACTCTGCACAGTTTGGAGTGCAGAACGTTGCGCATCACTGTGTACTGGACGTGGTGGCGAGCCCTTTGCACTGCTTTATTGGTCTTGATTCGGACGTCGTTGGTATTGGTGCTTCTCCTTGCTGAACCGGCTCGAGGCTGAATCAATTCTCATCGATAGACAATGTCCTCAGAGCCAGTTTCATGTCGTTCATTGGCTTGCGCACCGCATGCCCACTACGCCATTCCCGCATGCGAGAACCGTGATTCCTGCTGATCATCTCTGCGGTGCTGCAGGTTCAGGCGAATAAGCAGGCAGGCTCCCAGCGTTGAGTGTCCCTCCGGCTTTTCCGCCCTTCGGCGAAAGGAGGCACATGTCAGGCATATCCTGGCGGCGCCAGCAGGTGAGTCGCACACGTTCGTCGTTGACCCAGATGCAGCGACAGGTCCACGGTCACGGTTTTGCGAGCGTACCTAGTTGAATCATCTCGCGCCCGCAAGGATGTCAAGATTGCAACCCTGAGGGCGCGTCTTCCGTGCTTCTAGGATTCCAGGATTCCAGCCTTGCCAGATTTACTGGCGTTTTCTACGAGCCGAGGAACTTTCCCACAAAATTTGCCAGAAGACGGCGCAGTCGCCAACTTCGCTTTCAGCAAAGCTTACCCAGAAAACGTTGTGGCTGTCTGGGCAAATCACGAATCCTGAAATGCATCCATGGCGTCCCCAGAATGATCGCTAAGGCTGCATTGATGATTACGAGCAACATGAAGATTTCCGTTGGCCCTGTCGTCGATCATGACCTGACGAGCCAGCTTTTGTGTCGGTGGTGCTGAAGCGTGTAGCATCTAGCCCTTGCAAAAGTGCGCCAGCGCCCTCGAACATCTACCGTCGTCATGTCGGCCAGGAAAGCGGGAACTGCCGTTCGCCATCTTGTGCAGGCATGTGAAGTTTTTCCTTGCTTTCGTGAAGGCGGGGCACCTCAGCAGGCTAGCGTGCTAGTGCTCCCTTCTTTGATAAGCCTCGACCATACGAGCAAATGCAAAAGAGGGCTTGCCCCAGCGTCTGCGCACAAACACCCACTGTGCGCGTGTCGCTTACGACTCCGGGAATGTGGTCATCAAAGAGCGTGCACGAACGTGCAGATGGACGACGTTAGACCATGTCCACGGCCTGCAGACGTGCAGCGAAAACCATGCAGGGTGGACTATGTTTTAGCTTCGCTCTTCCGCACGCCTGATGGTGGGCCGCGTTGGAAGATTCTTGGATCGCTCGCCGTTGCCGTGCCTTGGATGGAAATGGGATGACTAGCCGCAGGAGGAAATATTCTAGAACAATGGTCTACGACCTGCAGTCACAACGTGTTCTCTGAACGCTGATCCTTGCTGGCTAAAGGGGAGGGTGAGCGGCCGCGACGTCGTGGCCGCTGACGCGGTCTGGTGATAGGGCAGCAATTTTAATGAGCCGTCTACGCATCCGTATCCGTAATCCGGCTCGTGTGAAGGCCTCTACAGAGGTCCGGACAGCGCTTCGAGAGGTCGGGATTCCCCAATCTTGATCGAGATGCAGATTCGATGAGGAGGCACGGAGGCGTAAAAACGCCTCACGCCGGGATGCCTGCGAGCCCAGTCAAAGGATGGGTCCGATGATATTGCTTTGCTGGGGTGATTATGCAGGATGGCAGCATTCTTCCGTCAGGTACGATCCTGAAATCAGAGTCTCTGTTGCGGCTTTGATACGACGGTTTCTTCTGCCTCACGATGCCGCAAACTGATACAACTAAGACCCGACCGGCAGCTTCATCCAGCAAACACAATACTGCCCAAGCGAATAGGCAGCAAACAGCGTGAGGAGGCGACGAATGCGGCCATTACGTATGTCTCGAGCTAAGATGAATAGAAATGAGAGGACGTGCGGCAGTTTATGCTATTATTACTCATTGATTCGCCAGATTCTTGCGATGATCGGTGGGTGATCAAAGCCTCGACGATATCCCTCCGGGGCGAGCTTAAGCGAAATCGATGTGTGTGAAGCACCGATATCAGTGCTTCCCAAAATATCGCAATTACGGCGGCCATGATCCGTAACCGCTCAGTCAAATTTCAAAGCAGATCTGTGATGAAAGCAGAATTCATGCAGGCCACTGCCGTGTCACGTGGGCTGTGTCCGATCTCGGCGAACCCCCACCAGAAAAGTCGAGAAACAAGATTCGGTTGCTTCAGCATGAACATTCCACACTGATCAACATCATGGACGGCGACGTTCAGAACCTGAATCCCACAGTCCTGAGCGCATCGGATCTCCCCTCGCGCCGGCGTCCTAGTGCGACGCAGAAGCGGGCCGACGGTGGCACAGGACTCTTCGACTCATTGCTCCCGTCATACAGCAGTTCCTACGACGCCTTCTCGCCACTTTCTTCCACCAGCTCCTCCGACATATCAGCCGAGGATGAGGCTGATGAACCTATCGACGAGCAAGAGATCTACGACCTAATTGCACCAATCTCAGATCCTGAACACCCACTCTCGCTTGGATCGCTCGCGGTTGTAAACCTCCCTGACATACATATCAAGCCGCCAACGAGTCCGCGATCGAACATTAGCACAGTGCTTGTGGAGATTACGCCTACCATCACACACTGTAGTCTCGCAACGGTTATTGGCCTGGGCGTACGTGTTCGTCTGGAACAGGCACTGCCACCTCGCTTCCGCGTCGACGTTAGAATCAAGAAGGGCACACACAGCACGGACGACGCAGTCAATAAGCAGCTAGGTGATAAGGAGCGAGTGGCAGCTGCCTTGGAGAACGGAACACTCGTGGGCGTTTTGCGCAAGATGCTGTCTACATGTGATTGAAACCGAGTCATCTTGCATACGTGAGGGTGTGAGTCAAGTTTCAGTCCGTGTGTGACGCCAGGCCACCGGTAGCCTGCGGCCCTGCCGACGCAAGAAACATTCGCAGTGTGATCAATGTGTTTCAAAGAGGCGAATTCCGCTGCGGGAGACACGACGATGACAGGTGTCGTTGACGGACGATGCAGTGGAAGGTGGATGATCAGTAGCATCACAGCCGCCTGCAAGGCGCCGCCCGATTAGGAAGGTAGATCTGGGGAAATCATATACTGCTCGTGTTGCGCACATACTGCGCATTACTACACAGACGAGCGTCTGGAATTTTCCAGGCGGATCGGAAGCCCAACGACATGGCAATCGCAGCGCGGCACATTTGAGTTGTGGCGCGATGCTGAGAAAAGCAAATCATCTGCAGGTCCTTATTTCTCCCCCCCCATCGTGCGATCAGGGTGGTTACACTTGGGCACTTGTGCATATGCATAGTGGTAAAAATGAACGATCCATGAACATCCAACCTTCCTACTCCTGATCTATGCAGGCTAGCTGCTTTTTCTTCTGCCGCGTGCCCATATGCAGGCGGTTAACTGTCAGACCTTGAATCTGATACATCGCGCCTGCACATGCCTTTTCGAGATGACCTTTACTAAATTGGTCGGAAGGCCTGAAAAGAAGAGAAAAGGGACGACGAAATTTTCAGAGCCAAAAATATCAGCTGTGTGGTATCTGACATGCCTCATAATCTGAGCCTAACCAGCTCTGACCCCTTACAATGCGTATGGCTAGGGTGCTTACACGCATCAGATCCTGGAGTTCGATCGGTCCATCACGTAACAACGTAGCGGCGATCCACCCCAGCGGCCTCAAAAAGCTTCGCGGAGACGTCCTTTCTTCTCCCCGCATTACGATTCTGCAGAAGAGAAAAAATTCCCTTTCTACTAAACCTTCTTTTCTTTCAGAAGACGCAAGCCCTTTTGATCTCGTACGCGTGCAATTTCTATTTCTGGCTAGGACTTGAGCTCTCCTCCCTGCATCAACACGGCCGCTTGGATATTCACGGTCAAATGTCATTGCTTGCTTCAGATTCTGATACACGCAAAGATTGTCCTGTTTCGCGCCGAATTCGCCACCCGAGGTAGCATCAAGCGAGTTTACGAAGCCGCGGTGGATCTGATGATTCTGCGTTGTTTCTCTTAACAGTCGCTCCACAAGACTGAGGCTGCACAATGGGACGACCAATGTGTAGCTAGCAAGGACAATCTGAATACCGGGGGATTAATGATAGGATTCTGCTTCCAATACGCCTTGGCGAAACTTTTCATTTATCCAGCAAAATGGCATATCTACATGTTTGTCGTTAAGAGTGTATGCTATGAAAAAAGGGTATCCCGAAGATAAGGCGGCCTGTGATTCCTTCCATAACATTACGAGTAGTAGCAGGCATGCTACTGATACGTATCTTGTTTTGACTTTCCGTCTTCCGTTTAATGATATCAGAGTTGCCTCAGTATCTCTATAAGAATCTAATAAGCAGAGTCCCGGTCGGTTGTGGCAGTGATGCTGTTCATTAGAAACAACGATTGTGCACTCACTAAACCGTTAGTACGTGCACGAATTGCAGACGCCGCTTAGAAACTTACCCTGTCAAAAACTCTTCGCTGTCCAGACCTGTTAGCGCCGTCTGCAAGCATTCGACAAAACATAACGTACAAGCTCAACGTGATGTATCCATCCCGATCATCGTCGTACTTCTTGAACACGTCCGTCATCCTCTTCAAGCTTATGCAGGCCTGCACAAACAGATCGAAGCTCATCGCGTTTTCGCCCCTTCTGTCATACGTCCTAAAGAGGAGTTGTACGAACTGAGGGCTGAGCCTGTAGCCAAAGGCCGTTAGCGCTTCGCTGAACTCGTTGTACTGAATGTTTCCACTTCGGTCCGCATCGAATCGATCAAAGAGGTTGCGCCACGCCGCAAGGAAGCCCCATAGGCCGCAGAACTCGTCGAAGCTGATCGTTCCCGAGTGATCGGTATCGAACATGCGTATCATCATCCGGACGGTGTGGGAGTCAAACGGCGTCCAGTCGCCGTTCACCAGAGCGCGCTGGAGTTCCATTTCGGTGAGTTGGCCGCTGTCTGCACGATTGTCAACACTCTGGCCTTGTCGTGTTCCCTGAGATTGCGCGCGCAATCGAATACGAGTTTGCTTGGCAAAGAAAAAGGCAGGACATACTGTCTTTGTCAACAGCCTTGAAGAGCGGCCACAGTGCATCCCGATCATTCGCGTCTCTAGGGGGAGCAGGTGTGGGTGGAGGCCTGTTTGTAACAGGCGCTCTGCCATGATTCTGAGGCGGAGGTGGACCTTGTCTCCCATATCCGTAGTTCTGTGGTGGTGGGGAGCCTAGATCGCTATAGCGGGGGTCAACCCGCGGATCTGGCCTGCTGTCATATCGTGGGCTATGGGCAACACCGCTGCTTCCATATCTTGGATCGGGTCTGCCGTCGTAGCGGGGACTACTGGCACTGCTGCCATAGCCGCCGGAAGAGGGTCTGCTGTGGGAATAACGGTCGTCTGGTCGCAAAGATTGCGACGGGAGAGGAGGGACAGGCTTCTCAACGCGCGGTCGCGGCGGTTGCGAGGCGGACGATCCAGAGGCGAGAATAGCAGCGGCCTATGCGCGCATCAGTTGTCTGTCTCGAAAGAGGCGCTGGGGATGCAAACCTGCTCAGGCTCGACGTGCGCGGGCAAAGCGTCAGGGTTGTAGCGTTTGTTGTACGCCATGTCGATTGTTCGGGACGAAAAGAAGTTGGAGGACGCGTAGCGAGTCAGCGAAAGATACCAACAGAGAGTATCGGATTATGACTGGGCTGTTGGCGTATGGAGAACAGCCTTGTACGGCTGATATGTTGTTGTCTGGCTCCTACGAGCCGGTTCTGCACACAAGCGTCACGCTCCAAAGATGCGATGGCGGAGACGGGGTCATGAGGCGCAGCACCGTGGGCTTTGTGTGAGATCCCCGGCGTGCGAAAGGAGGGCTTCACAACCTACTGGCCTTTTCTCGTTCTCTGATACATGCTACACGCGTCCATTTTCTTTTCATAGCAGTGTACTACACCGAAACGTCTTCTCGGTCTCATGCGTTCCAGAGGAGGCTGCTCACAGATCGTAGCCCCGTAGGCTGACATGACGCAAAACAAGGCTGAAAGTGCCATTCGATTATTCATCGTCCTTAAATAGAGCCACACGTTGCCCAGGCACACCTCTTTGAAGCTAGGATGAGACTTGCTAGTCCGGCTGCCTCACATCCGCCGGTGCCGTGGTTTACTGCTCCACCTTGCGCAGCTCGACTCCGTTCCAGTCTAGGCAGCAAAAGTCTCCCATCTGGTGCTTTTTGATTAGTGACCAATGGCTGGCGCAGATCACATCCAGATATTGAATGATGGCATCAAACAGCTCAAGGAGGATCGAATAAATGGTGCCCGCGTCCTAGCGACGAACGCTCTGCAGACACTACGGGCCATCACGCTAAATAGCAGCGACACAATATCTACGCCAGAAGAGCTATGGGATCTACTTCGACTTGCTTCCTACAAATTGATCCTTGCTCGGCCAAGCATGAGTGCTGCAGTAACAAGTGCTCTAGTCAACTGTCTGCAAGCCGTGCAAGAATCTGCATCCAGAGAATCCTCGGAGGAACCGAATGCTTCTATCGCTCTCCCCGTGCACAAAGAGGCAGTAGCAAACACCATCTGTGAACAGATCAAGAAGAGAAACGAAAGCATGTCGAGGCTTTCGAAGGCGTTTGTGGAATATCTCCGTCATCTCCTCACAAAGAAAACTCGGGTTCACATTCTCACTCTGTCCTCTTCTTCCACGATTTTCGCGTGTCTGGAGCAAGCTGTGAACGAACTTGCTGGGCTTTCAATGACGATCACAGTACTCGAGTCACGGCCACGTATGGAAGGGGCCACATTTGCTGTTAATTTCTTGAGCAAGATGAAGTCTAGAGGCAAGGGCAACAACATCGAAGTGGTCGTGGCCCCGGACTCTCACGTCTGCACCGTAGCAAAATCCATCGACATGTTGCTCCTTGGGGCTGATCGAATCTCCTCTGCCGGCGACGTTTGTAACAAGATGGGGAGTTTCCCAGCTGCCATGGCTGCTAAAACCCTTTCGAAAGCAGACGTGGTTGTAATCACAGAGACCGACAAGATCGCTCGCCCTGGTGTGACAGAAGCACATGGACACGAAAATAACGATTCGAGAGAGGTGTACTCCGGATGGCCGGAAGACACGATAGCAGTGATGAAATCTTTGTCGAAGAGTGACTTCGATGTCCGCAACATTTATTTTGAGTGGATTCCAAGCGAGTATGTATCCATGTACGTTACTGAACGCGGAATTCTCGACGCACATGCCATTAAACGCATGTCGGAAGAGCGGGCGGTCATGGAAGACGAGCTTTTTAGTAATAGCATAAAAGAAAGTGCAATGCTAGAGTAATGCGAAATTGCAAGAATCTTGAACACATTCAGAGTATGTTGCGACCCACCACCCATTTGACGTCCCAAATCACTGCTTCTCAGTCTAATATGATGACGAGATATACACTTCCTTCCAAAGAAAAATGGCAAAAGAATGAACGAAGGGAAACCATTAGCCTGCTTCTGAATCTACTGGTCATGGTTGAAAGTATGCGCAAAGTGAGCAACGATGCTAAGCCTCGCAACAAGCATAATGAGGCGACTTCTGGGCGTAAAGAACAGCCACAGAAGCGAGGTGCCGCTTCCTACCGCCTGCGCTCATTAGTGTGCATCCACAGATAACTTGTGCTCTCGTAATTCTATCCTTTCTACAACAGATTGCATTCATCTATACAACTAGACATTGTCTTATCTCTGTAAAGTTTAACTCTTAGACCTGCATAACTTACACATTGCGTCTTAGTCATCCTGAGCCCTCTGCCATCCCACGCCAGTGCTCACGCAGCGCAGGCGGCAAGCTTCTTGATCGTTGAACATAGCTCACGACTTTGAGCGCCTCATGTCGTCTTCTCCGCCTGCACAAAGTACGTCCTTTGACGTTTATGCCAAGGCATTTGTTCCGGAGTTTCTGCTTGCCATTAATCGCGCTTATGCTTTGCACACCTTTCCTGTCCGTGACCAATCTTTCCACATAGACTTCGCTAAATATGTCCGCTCGTTCTCTGGTACGGACTTTTTGGAACCGCTGGCTCCCGAGGCATCGAATTTCCCGCCCCAGAAATTTTCGAAAGCCCGAGTTTTCGAGCAACTGACGCCGTCAAGCTACCAAGAGTACTTTGCTCAGTGGATGCGGGTGGAACATCGTGCCCTTCAGTCATCACAGACCCAATATGACTTGCATAAAATTGCATTGTCGTTCTCCAGGGCTCAAAAGAATTCGATGACGGTACTCCATGCAGATATTGTGGTCCCCGGGCTTTCAGAGAACAGCCCTTTCGTTCGTGTTGGTGACATTGTTCATCTTCGACCACTCTTCTTTGACATCAGGGGTGAAGCTCTTAAATATGCACAAAGCTACGAACGCGGTTCTTTCATCGCTTCGCCATTATATCTTCCGGGATGGAAGGGCGATCTATTTCATGCCGAGGTCATAGCTGTACAGCGCCACAAGGAGACAATCACCATCAGACTAAATCTTACCGACGATAACGCTATCGTACTTCAACAAGAGCGCCTTGGAACGTACTTTAACGTACAATTCCCGCCACGTGAAAGTTTACAGGCGGCATTATGGAGAGCTGTTCAAATGGCGAGCTCGTCCTTCGAGCCTCATGCAAGGGCTAATAGCTCCGCTGGTATTAACGAGCTGACTGGCAGACAGAATGAAACCTGGCTTCAGAAGATGCTGTTCCCCGAGACGGCATATGGTAAAAAGCAGCTTAAGCTAAATTCCATGCACTTTAGCTTTCAGCCTATCGACAGCCAATTAAATCGTGAACAGCTACGGGCAGTTGAGTCAGTGATAAAGAATAACTACGGCGCAGTTCCATTCCTTATTCATGGGCCTCCCGGTACCGGGAAGACCAAAACTATGGTTGAAATAGCTTTACAGCTTCTTCGCAGTGATTCGGCAAGGCATATCTTGATATGCGCACCATCCGATCCTGCAGCCGACACTCTCACTGAAAGACTCAGAACTTCGTTAACCCCGGACGAGCTATTTAGATTGAATTCTCCATCTAGGACGTTCGTTGAAGTCGCTGACGGATTAATGGCATTCTGCTGTATCGAAGACAATCACTTCAGCATTCCGCCATTCAGAACGATGATGAAATACAAAGTCGTTATTACAACATGTCGTGACGCAGATCTTCTCGTTCAAGCTCGGCTTACGAATAGAGATATTCATGAATTCAGTACCTCTATGCTCTCTATACTCCAAGATTCTGAGGAAATGAATCCAGATACACCTCTACACTGGCAAGCTCTGCTCATCGACGAAGCGGCGCAAGCAACTGAACCAGAATCGTTGATACCGCTGACATTAATATCACCACCCGCTCTCACTAGTGGTTTCAAGGAACCTATTTTCGTTATGGCTGGGGACCAGCAGCAACTTGGACCTCGCACAGCATCACATGATCCTATCATCCGGCGTAGTCTATTTGATCGGTTGCTAAGTCGACCGCTATATGCTGAGCATCCACTAGCCCGTCATCGGTTGGGGTGCGGCGTCTCTGCTATGCGTCCTCTGACCAAGGCAATGCTCCCCATCATCAGACCTCCGTTTTCAAACTTGCTCCGGAACTATCGATCTCATCCGGCAATTCTCGCAGTTCCGAATGCGCTCTTCTATCATGACACTCTCTCGCCTGAAGCCGTAAATACAGATTCACTTCTAGGCTGGAGAGGCTGGAAAGGGACTTGGCCCGTAATGTTCTCGCAAAATATCGGTCATGACGAGATTGAGAAGGATGGCGGTGGTTGGTATAATATGACT
The DNA here is from genome assembly GCF_000836295.1 of Verruconis gallopava. Taxonomy (NCBI): domain Eukaryota; kingdom Fungi; phylum Ascomycota; class Dothideomycetes; order Venturiales; family Sympoventuriaceae; genus Verruconis; species Verruconis gallopava. The sequence goes on from NW_015622150.1 coordinate 361,216, forward strand.
GAAGTTAAAAAGGCTTGTGAGTTTGCGTCCTCGCTACTTCAATCCGGGCTTGTCTATCAAAACGACATTTGCGTGATGAGCCCTTTTTCAGCACAGGTTCGACGACTAAGGATCACGTTCCGCAAACTTGGAATGCAATGGGTGAATATCGGTCCAATGGAAGCCTTCCAAGGCTTAGAGAGCAGGGTAGTGATACTGTGTACCACCAGAAGTAGATCAAGATTTCTAGATCAAGATAAGTCGCGAGGTTTTGGTATTATTCACGAACCGAAACGGTTGAACGTAGCTATAACCAGGGCAAAACATGGGCTGATTGTTATCGGAAATCAGGAAGTGTTGTCCATCGATCCTCATTGGAGAGCCTTCTTGGATTTCTGCATCCGGAACGATCTGTTCGATGGGAGAGTCGGGGAGGACACTTTATCGGTCGCACGTGGAGCTCCTATCCCATATTTGGAGAGAGTATTGAAAGAAAAGGCTCAACAACCAGAGACTACTCTATTAGGCATAACTGGAGAATTAGACGACGACATGTGGATTCGAGGAGTTACAGATGGTATATCAGATGATGAGGATGAGGATGATGAACACGTCGACTGTGAAAAGGAATTTGAGACCGATTATTGCGGATCTCAAAGCGAGCCTGAGACAAAAGAAGACGTGGCAAGGTGAACTGAAACGTAGAGCTAGGATGGTTGACAAAGGATTTGCCGCGTGCACTTTAATGATGTGTTGTTTAGTCAATAGTATGCAATTTCAGAAGCGAAGCTCTCCTTAGGTCACACTATACGCTATCACTTTTATCCTTCAGTATTCGCGTATGAACGAGCCACATTGTACTTCGGATATGCTCAGAATATTCAGAGTTTACAGTGCCTTTATGTTATTATGGCGTGAGGGACACTTGACTTCGTTGGATTTTTATTATGCAATTGGCAGCTTATATCGGCATAACACCAGCTCCAACAAGGCCCTTAGCCGGGTTCTTAGCAATAAACTCTGCTGACGTACTCGAGATACCTCTCATTGACGTAGGATCGAGGGTCGACATACTTTCGGAACCTTGATCAAGGTTGCTGAAATTGAACTCATAGCCCTCTGAAAATTCGGGAAAATCACACTCCCTCAAATCATGTGGCCACATATCCGGGTCATGAAATTGGAGAGGGACGTTATTTGGGTCGTTGTACTGCAGCACCAATCTATCCCATGCAGCCCAATCCATTACCCCAATGTCGGTATTATCTTCCAGCATACCGCTGATGGGCTCGAAAAGGGTTGAATTTTCACTTTGTGAGTTCTCAAATGAGTTATACAGAGGTTGAACACCACTGCGGTTGATACTTGTCGGCTCGAAAGTGAAATTTTGAGCGTTAACTGGCGCTTGTTTCATATGTGGTGCTTCTGTTTCATTAATCAATCGTCCGCCAAAACTGATGGCCGACGTACTAGATGGTCTTTGGGCCTTTCTGAGAATAGCTTCCATAGCTTTCGCGGCTTTCGCAGCGTCCGAGAATTCGTCCGTGGAGTTTTTGAAGATGTTGTACGTGCCTTCTAGTAATGACCTCATTTCTTCATCTCTGCTTTTGTTTGGCCCAGCCAATTCTGGAGTTGGTGCAAGAGATATGAGATGCAGCTCCAAACATAGAACCATGGCGGCAAGTAGGAAATCTGCCGAGTTTAGAGACGCCAAGAAATAGCGCGATGATCTCAATTGCCCACCGTCTTGGGCTGCAAGGAAAATGGTCTCATGTTGTCGTAAGATGTTCATAGCCGCTTCAACACACAGCTTGCGTGAGTGTTCTTGCGGGGACGCGACTTCAGTCTGGAACATAGATCGTCTATGAAGAACACATCTTGTCTTATGAAATAATAGCTCGAGTTTGAAGCGATTGAATATCATATTTGGTGGGTCAAGGATAGCTTGACTCATGGAGGAAAATCGCAAGCCCTCCGGAGTTTCTGAATAAATCTTGTCAATCTCGTCGTGTACTTTCATAATATCCTCATACTGCGGTGTTTGAGGCATATGTGACATATCGCAGGCGAGGGCAAAGACTTTGCTCAGACGGTTTTTAACTACTCGATAGGACATTGGTGAAATCTCCATGAGCGGTCGAGGCTGTGGAAGTACTTTTGTAGTGGGTCCAAAGTCTGTGTCGAGCAGATTGCTCGCTGGCTTCGTATCTGAATGAATCTGTTGCACCATGCTAGGCAAGCCTTCTTGGTATGAATGTAACACATCAAAAGTAAACAATATTGTCCAGACTCTGCGCCGCATTTCTCCGTCGAATACACTGAGCTTCGGAAAATTGTCAGCATCGCGATGGTACCCCATTCGCAACGCTAAACGTATGATGAAAGAATTCATAAGCCATATGGTATGACCATTTCCCCGATTCATGTACTCGCAGCTCATAAGAGTCATTAGCGCTTCTATCACATATCGCTGCGGTTTTGTGTAATCGGCTAGAGCGAGGGCAGAGGCGCCAAGTTGCTGATACTTGTCTGGATCTAACAGATGATCTGGTACCTCCCCACGTTCCTTTACGTTGCTGAACATAGCTATCTTAGCCCCAAGTGCTAGAATTAAATAGAGCAGGGCCAACCACATTGTGGGAATTTTGGACGGCTCGATCCACAAAGTGTCGTACAATGAGAGGAAAGTAGGTTGATGAATAATTGGCAGTCCTGGATCCACTGAGTTGAACCAATACCACAAAAAACGGTCCGAAATATTCTTCGGGGGAAGAGAGTTGATGAGCGTGCTCCTGCTAACAGGTGGTGGGGCTCCAATGATCACGGTTTTGCTGAAATTTTTTCTCTGCTCGACTTTCTCAACATCTTCAACGTCCTCGTCGTTATTATTATCGCCATCAAAATCATCCCGCAGCTGTGCGATCTAGTGGTATGTTAGAACATGGACGTGCTGCATGGAAGAAATCCCTACAGAATCGAGAATGGCCTCCCAGTGCGATGAACCTCGAAAAAGTGATTCGCCATCGCCGCTTACTTTAAGGTAAGTCAAATTATGAGCGGCCAAGTCAGCGCCATCATCAGACTGAGGGCTTTCTTTCGTCGACTTTAAAGACTGAAGATGCGTCGAATCTATCTGAGCTCTCGATTTATGTGAGCCTCCATCGTCAGATATCGGTGGAGTGACCGAAGATATTCCTTGTGTTCTATCCCGGTTCATAAGCTGGACGACAAGCCCTTCAAGTTGTGCAATACGTTCTTTCGTATTGCGACTTTGTTTCTTCTTTGGCGGTGCTGGAAGGTAGTGGCAACTATCCTCCCTCGCTCGCTTACGGCATTGATCACAGGGCTGTTGCCTATCGCACTTCAACTTTCCGGCACGACATGAAGTGCACGAGAGCTGCTGTCTTGCTCGCTGCTGTTTCTGACCGTGTGCGATCATACCTGTCAGGGCTTATGGTTACCTGAGGAGTTTTTTTTTGCAGCTTTGATTAGACCTCTCAGCCTGTTTGCTTGAATAGAGCAAAGACTTGTGTTGGCGATCTAACTTAGCTCAGTGGCTTAGTCAGCAACAAATCAATGATGGCCCACATGTGACCCAATCTGTATCTTGACATTCAACATGCTCTCTTCACGGACATAACTTATACTTGAGTATGAGATAGTCTTGTTGGAACCTACTTATACTCTCAGTTTTCAATCCTTCTAGGCTCTAATTCAATGAGCAAATACTTCGCAATCAGTTTTTAGTGGAAAGCTTGCGCTCTCTGTAACTCTGCAGTCTAGCAGACCACGATCAACCTATTTGCACTCACCATTACTTTTTCTGACTGAGATGCGTTGAAACTGTGGATATTGATTGACTTTTTATGCAGCCATTGTTCTCGTTTAAATCGATTCTGCCTTTATGGTAGTACCGTCATTGTTCTACGTCGGCAGTTTCGGTCGTAGAGCACATTAAAAGCTGGCCTTGCTAGAATGAAAGCGATTTTGGCGATTCACGTATTTGAACAAAGATTTTTATGTACCCATGGCGATACGAGATGCATTTTACCTCTAAGTCGTGGAAAAGGGGGGCAAGATTCTGCATTTAACTATGAATGAACTGCAGTGCGTGCAAAAGTATCACGAACTTCTTCATCATTTTAGTTGGCTGGAAACAGTATATTCGGCACACCAAATTACCAAGACTCTCATAACAAATATGGGAGCCAAATTTTTGAAAGAGGTTTAATAACCGAAAGTCCAATCTTCTATACTGAGGTCTCTGCACATGCTAATATTGCGCAAAAATTTGTCGTCCAAGTCAATCATGTGTTGAAAACAAAACGCTTACACTAAAAACACAGCCCCTCTACATGACAGAAAACTCTCCATGTAAATTTATAGAACCACGAACGTGCTTGTAGCTTGATCATGTACGTTCTGATTCTGCAACCAAGACACCCCGATATCTCATCTTTCCACTTTCCAAAGTTTCGAAAGCTTGCGAGATTCCTTCCTTATTAAGAGGGAACGTCTGAGTGATTGGTTTGATGCCATGTTGTGCAGCGAATTCTAGCATCTCCTTGTGTATTTGCCTCGCCGCGACCAGAGAGCCTTGGATCCTGAATGCGTTCGCTATTAGGCCCATGTAGGGGAAACGGAGGTCTCCGGCGTCTACTGTCAGAGGATAAATAGTTGCGCCGGGTGCGAGGACTGGTATGAGCTGTTGCCAATCAGGGGGCGAGGATGTCGTCACCAGTAGATGGTCGATTTTCGTTGAAACGGTGAGATTCTTGACTCCTTTTGTGACAACAAATTCGCTTGCCCCCAATTTCATAGCTTCTGCTTTCTTGTCTTCTGAGCTCGAGAATACGACCACCTTGCAACCCATCTTTGAGGCAAACTGAATGGCGAGATGGCCCAAACCTCCAACGCCAATAACCCCAACGCAGTCTGTCGGCCTTACGTTGTATACTTTGAGAGAGTTGAAGACAGTTGCTCCTCCACACATCAATGGAGCAGCGTTTTCACTTGAGATGGAGTCTGGGATGGCGAAAACATATTTTTCGTCCCAGATGGCATGTGATCCCATGCTTCCCTGATGCAAGTCGTCTGTTCCGTACAATTTTCGCTCAGGACAGAGAGTATCCCATCCTGTCAAACACCACTTGCAATTGCCGCAACTGTTGTGAACATAGCCCCATCCAACACGGTCTCCAACTTTAAAAAGGCGTGCATTGGAACCTGTCTGTTTGATAACGCCAACACCTTCGTGGCCGAGAGCTATGTCACTATGTTTATAGTGTATATCCGTGCCACAAAGGCCAGAATGAGTGATTTGAACCAGCACTTGAGTAGGTCCAAGCTCCGCAGTTGAAGTGCTCTCTTTGATCTCGCCAGAGGCTGAGCCGCGATATGTCTTAAACTCGGGCATGATATAGTTGGTTGATAGACAATTGTTTGATAACGAGATTGTGGAATGAGACGTCCGATTCAACAAGAGATATTGGAGTTATGAGTATGATACAGGTCATTCATGATGGTACGCGCCGTCTGATTTATATTCCTACAGCTGTGGGCACCTCACCTCGGACCGTCTACTGGCCCTCTAGATAATGAAGCTGGATTGCTAAGCATATACTTGCTGGTTTCCTTTTTTTTCTGTATATTTTCGCCATCTCCGAGATATCTCAGACAGCACCAACGTCATGAGAGTCAATACCGCAACGCGTCGGTGTGTTTTGAGGCCCGCTGTCAGTGCTTATCCCATTCCAGATATGGTATTTTCGTCACTTTTGGGTTTAGCCTCAAGTGTTGGTCTCAAGGTAGTGCAGTTACCCGTTACCCACTTATTATTCATCACTTCGGGACCGACGGTCAAATTTTCAAGGCTTCAGGCGTTTGGAGACTTCTTGCACGTTCCACGTGCTTGTTATTCCCATAAGCAAATACAAGCCCGTTCGAAGAACTTTCTCTGATTTGAGCCGCACTAATACGATTTAGAAGCACGGCGGCTCCACCACAATGTATCTCAAGATCCTGGACCACGGAACTTTCGAGAGCCGGGACGAAATTTTTTGTGTCTGATGTGGACCAAATTACGTCGACTGTCTGGCTTGCATTGTCCGTATTGCGGAAGCTCGATCAGCGCAATCACATGACGAATCTGTTATTATATCAAAGATTCTTTCTGTGCCACTTCACGACATAATACCTCGTTCCTCTCGAGCAGGTGTTGTTGCCCCTCTACCTTTCAGACACTCATGACCGATCACTTCTCTCATGCCAATGACAAAGCTGTTGAACATCCTGGTCTGGCGTTGTGTCGGGCATCGCTATGGTGATGCATCGCTATAGTGATGATAAATGACGATGAACGACATCATGTCAATAAGGCAAAAACCTTTTGACATGATTGCGGCTGGTATCGATGTGAGAAGGTTTGAAAGTGACGTCAGTGGCGATAGGCACAAGTCGAGAATCTTCGGACCAGCCTGGGTTGGAATCGCGCGCTTCTTCAACAGAGCCAACGAAAATGAGGGAACGCAGAAGCTCGTCGATCTGAGACCACGGGAGTCCTGCGCTTCCTGGTCAGCCATCTGGTGACCAAGTGGCCCTGCAAAGGTGTTTGCTCAGCTGTCCAGTCGCAGCCAAGCAACGAGCCACGACTCAGCCACTAAGAAGTTGCGTGTGTGACCAAGCCCTTGGTACACGAAGCAGGCTTCGGCCTCTTCTGCATGGGTAAAAACGAGAACCTGTAGCCTGTCTGGCAGAGGCGTTTCTACGGCGCAAGGGTGCTAAGAGAACGTTACGAAATGCGTCATGCTATATTGTTTCGGCGAATAAATGAAGCGAGTGAAGACGGTTTTAACGGCTCGCTGGCCACCAGTCTTTTGCTTCCGTCGTGCTTTCCGTCTGTGACTTCTTGCTGGACACAACCATATACCGTCCTGTCGACCGTATCTTTTGCCCATAAACCACTTTTCTCTCTTATTCGATCTCAGCCATCTTCTCAAGAATGGCCTTCAATTACACACTGCCCTTGCGGGTCGCTCAGGGTGTCCTGACCATCATAATTCTTGGTCTCACAGCATACGATGTCTCAATCTGGTCGCCTTCGGAAACCAACTTCTTGCTTTTCTGTTCGATATGGACGATTCTCGCCCTCGCGTACCTTATCGTTACGCCGGGTAGGTTTCCAACCGCGGCACATAAATACGGCATTCTAGGAGCTGAACTCGTGACCATGATTTTCTGGTTTGCTGGATTTATCGCGGAGGCCTCGCTTTTGGGCGACACCGAGTGCCATAAGGGTACCCTCTGCCGAACCATGCAAGCTGCGACAGTTTTTGGCGCCTTTGAATGGTGAGGGTTGATGTCCGATCGCTGCGATAGCGCAGGCTAATCGAGTGTTGCAGGCTCCTTTTCGCGGCCACAAGTCTCATGGCCGGGCTTCACTGTTGGAGAACGAGGAATACTCACGATGATCGGGCGGACCCCCAGATGCAAGTGAATCCTAGCGTTTAGGCACCAGCATGAGATTACAAACATGGAATTTGAATGAAAGGGGTAGGGGAAACGAAAATTTTGTTTGTTGAATGATTGATTCACTTCGATACCCTGAACGTTTGACATTTACACCAACTCCAATCCCTATGCAATCCCAGCTGCACAGTAGTCCTGAATAAACGATTTGAAGTCTTTGGTTGCAAACTCTTGTGATCTGTACTGCGACAAACCGAGTATTTCTGCCCTTTCCAAGCATCACAGCAATTCACAGCTCGTCATCAGAGGTTGAAGACCAAGATATAGAGGTACCGGACGACATGGATGAGCTGCTTATATCCGCAGGACTGTCTTCGTCGTATATATCCTTTCTTTTGTCCTTTCGCCAAATACACCCTGAATCTTGATTCCGCGTGGCCGTTAAAACGTCAATGATTTTGCCTGTCCCTAACGATACGATACTATCGATGGCTTCCCGTGATCCAGACTCAGACCATTGATCATTGCCTTGAGCAGCGGCACTAGCGTACCCCGCCTCGATCACAGCCGATAGGACCTTGAACCTTTTAATCTCTTGAATCAGCTCTGCTTTAAACATCATCGCCTGATACTCTAACACGTCCGCTCTTCGACGCTCGAGATCCAAGGCCGCCGCAAGCGACGCTTCTCTCCGTGTCGAGCTTATGTACTCATGCTGTCTTTTCCGCTTCTGACACGGATAAGCGTGTTGCACATCTCGGCTGAACTTTATAGCGGCCTGTTCTCGCGTGAGACCTAGCCTGTCAACGTAGTCTGGTATGCTGCCTGGTTCAAACTTGTCGAGAGACCTCAACGTCGGGCGCTTCTCGATAATTCTATCAACAAGTTTCGTGAGATCAGACCTACGGTCTCGGATCGCTATGGGCACATCTCTTCGTGACGCCGCCCATTCAGAAAGCTTCTCTTTGCATCTCGCACCATTCTTGCGACGTCGACAATGAGATCTCCGTTTCTCTTTCCGTGATGTACCGGCCGTTTCTGAATCGCTTAGCCATTCGCGTGTTTTATTGAGGCTTTCAAGAGCTAAGCCATCCCCCATTGACGGATCATCATTATATCCGAAGCTCGAGGACACTCTTGTTCTGTCGCCGGCAGATGTATCTTGTGAGTGGCTTCCGTGATTCGGGGCTCGTGTTGCTGAGTTTCTAGCCGCATTCAAAACGTCGCTTGGTCTCGCAGCGCTGATGGCACCTGTGGGCATTGTCCTAGACATTTTTGAACAGTGTTTGATTCAGATACCGAAAAAATGAGGTTTAGTAAAGATGCTAAAGAACTATTTCGAACTGTTTAAACGAGCACAAGCCGCTGGAATGCTGGCCTCCATCTCCCGCAATACACCAGATTTGGTACGGGCCTTGAAGTCCCGTGTTACAACTCAATCACAACTATCGAACTCGGATATCTGCTTGCTGTGCTCTTTTCACATCCTCTACTTACAGCCTTGGTAAATTCATGAACTTTATCGGAAATACGAAGCGGAAACTCGGAGACGTGCACCGACGCGGTAGAATATGGTCATTTTGCCTATCCACTTATACACCTACACGACATTTCCTACTCCGAACAAAGAGAAGTCGGAAAAAAACAGGAGAATAGGGAGTAGGAGGAAGAAAGAGTGCCACGACCAAAACCTCTTGTCCCGATACCTTTGCCAAGAACCACTGAACTCCTTCAGACGCCACAACTATATGCAGAAATACAAAGGAAAACAACACCGCTAAACCATCTCAAGAAGCAGGCATACGGCGTTTCGGAAGCGTCTGTGTGATGTAGCCAGAAAAAAGTGAAGAATGGCGAAGCCCCACAGAAATAACCATGTTGTGTATCCATGATGCTTCTCAAACCCAAAAAGTGGTAGTAGTAGTAAAAGAATGTCTAAATGCCAGTCCAGTCTTCCGCGTCATCATTTAACAAATCGTCCGTGCGTGCGTGCGTGCTTCCGTCCGTCAGATTCGTTGCATCGATATTGCGAACATAGCTGTTTCGCAACTCCCCCCTAAACTCGATTTTTGCGAAAATGGGTGGTATCTTTGTAATCATGATTTTATGCTCTCGCCTCGTTGCATCTTATTCAAAAGCGCCATTACTGCTACACCAATCATCACCACACTGATAGCGGAGAGGTAGGGTGCGGCTTCTGTCAATTGCAGATCTCTGCGCACAAGCGTGTTTCTCTGGGTATCTGATTGATTGGGTCCATTTGACGCTGTTCTGCTACCAGCGAAGGGGTGGCCATTAGCAGTGGCAGCTTTGATGGTCTTCTCAATAGAGCCATTTGAGTGATGTTGTTCGACATCGACGGCCTCCGCATCAATATCGCGGTCTTCCTTGGCGCCGTCGTGAGATAAGGATGGTGACGTGTCTGAGGACTTCGATCGTGATCTTCGCCGTCCTCTAGACTTGCGCTTCGGTGACCGTGACGCTTCTTCTGACTTAATCTTCTCAATCATCTCTGCCAGTGTGAGCCGCTGTTGTCTTTCTTCGTCGCGCTCTTTCTCTGCAAGCTCCTTCTCCGCCCGCCACTGCTCTGCTGCGATCTTGTACTCATTAAATTCAGCCAACAGCAGATCGAAACGCTCCTGGAGCTTCATTACATCCGCTTCTGTTTCCTTCGGAAGATCTTGTTTCACATCGTCTATCGGCGTAGTGGCATCTTCAGGCTTCGCCGGCGGTGGTGGTACTAATAGCTTCTGGCTTTCTAATCGCTTAGCCCGCTCTTCAGCATCTTCACGCTTCACCCGTTCTTGGACTAGCAAATCCTCTGTTTCCCGTAATCGTGCTCGCTCGGTTTCGACTTCTTGCTTTGCCTTGTTAAGTTGTTCCATTAAACTTGCGAATTGTGCAGCAGTAGCCAAGGCATCGGTTGTGGATGGTTGAGACGTGTTTGACGTCGGAAGCTTCGGCTTCTCCGTATCAGCCCTACTTAGTGATGGCTGGAAAGTTCCAGAGACGACATTGACGCCGCGATGTATAGCTGCATCTGGCTTCTCTGGCAGAGGTGCTTGTGGAGGAGGAGCGGGTGGATCCGAAAATCGAGCCCGAAAACTATCCTTCCCTTTTGATTTCTCGATTGGCGAGGTCTTCTGCGAGGAGTCCTTCTTAAAGCTTTGGCTTTCCGCTGATAGTATCGCGTCGATGTGTTGTTGCGCTCTTTGCAAATCGAGCGATTGCTGCTTAGCAGCTTTGCACTCTGCCTTGAGGACTGTAAGCATATATCTTGGTGACCGAATGTGAAGAAACCTACATTAAGCTTTTGTATTATTCTGTCCATGTTCACTGGTGCAAGCCAAAAGTGTGGTACTCGTTGCTGGATGTTGCTCGTGCTGGTCGTAGCACTTCCAATGCTCACCCTACCAGTACTGTTGATCGACGAATTGCTGTTGCTTCGTCGCATTTGTCCAAGTGCTTGCCCAATATTACCACCAAGAAGGCTTGAGGTTGCGGATGAATCCAGATCTCCAAAATTTAAATCCAGAACACTGTTGGGCTCGTAGAAACCGGCGTGCTCTACTCGTGCAGCAACTTTATGGTGCACAACGGTTTTCTGGTCTTCGCTGACGATGTCTATACCTAGTTCCAACATATCTTGTTCACGAAGTTCATGTGGGTCTGAATCCTTGTTCTCTTGTGATAGTCGCTGGCCGTTGACAAATGTGCCATTTGAGGACTTTACATCTCGAATCCAGATCTTGCCGTTTCGGTCAGCCCAGATCTCCGCATGCTGCCGCGATAGCACTTTCGAGTCAAAGAAGCCATTTGTAGGTGTTGGTACAGTCTTGTTGTTTGTTTGTCGTCCTATTCTTAGGACATCTGGATAGAATGGAACATTGATTGTCTTCCGTTCGAAGGTGCCATTCATCGGTGTAAGATAAAGCACGGCTGTTTTCTCATTTTGCCGCGACTTTCCCAGCTGCATGGAGCCGTTCTGCTGTGTGTCCGGCTGACCTTGAAGCGACATCCCGTTCGGATTGTGCAAGGCGGATATGGCCGAGGCAGCGGAAGGGCCTGATGTAGCAGAGTTTATGGACTGAGGACGCGCAGTAGTTATACCGGATATAGGTTCTGACTTGGATGGCTGCCATATACCGCGAGCAGTACGTTTTCTTGCACCCCAGTCGCCATTTACAGCGCCGTTGACGCCGTTTGTCTTGGGTGCGGAAACAGAAGACGCTGATTGCGTTGATGTTGTTGAGGTAGTCGAAGAGCTAGAAGCGAGGGAGTTTAGCGATGAGGACGAATTTGAACGTTGCGCAGTCTTGCGAGGCATGAGCATCCTCGAAACGTCGTCGGTGCTCGTAGTGTTCAGGCCGTTATTGGCGCCGTTAGACCCGCTCCATCCCGTTCTGTTGATGGGTTGCAAGTTCGGGAGATGTGCGACAGCCGTCATCTGCGGATTTGCAGTTGGGACCGTGGATATGACCTAAGTGATGTGTGATACGGCGCTCTGGATAGCCCTTTCCAAGCCTATCTTGACACTTGGCGACACCGTAACCCCAAGAAACAAGCAACAAACAACGGCGAGGCGCAGAATGGCAACTCCACCGTTCCTTTCATGAATTGAGGAAGACCTGACCGTCACTCGATTGCGATAGTCGTGCGTGGAAAGGTACTGAAAAGAGGTGGGTTCCGGTGTCGTGTGGTCTGCGATGATGGGGTGTCAGGCCCTTGAGAGGGCGACGAAGGTGGCGGAAAGATAACTGTGTGCGACACGGGACAATAGAGATGCTCAAGTCTGCGATTGTATGTCGTCTCGACGTGCTATGGGGGTTGTATAGGCTGTGGAGGTGGATGGCGTCCTCGCTGAAAGAGCAATGAGGAGTCCGGACGGTAAGCTGTGCCAAGCGACCGCGCTTAGTGTCTGGCACGGTTTCCCGCATGGAGCTGAATCCGCTGGAACTGATTCCAAAGAGAACACCACACAAAAGTAACCATAACTCAGCTATTGCGGCCTATTATATTTTCCAAACTTCGTCTAATGTCAGCAGAAATCAGTAAATAGCATGCATCCTCGAACTGCTTCCAAGGCACGGTACATCACGTGAAAGCACGGGCACACGAAGCCTCTCCCCAAGCAACAGCAAATTAGCCGCTTGACCAACGCTGGTCTGTGCATCGACAGTTTGAACATCGAACAGCAGGTTACAGTAACACCACCGCAGAATTTCTCATCAGAAGATTCAGATACGATGCCTCCCGTACCTGCTGGAGTTGCAGGCCAGCATGGCCCATCAACATTCGAAAAGGGTACGCAAGATGTTGCATCTGCGATTTATGTACTAATGAGACCGCAGCTAAAATGGGTGCTATGATGGGTGCTAGTATGCGGTTGTCGAGCCTTTCCTTTACGTGCGATCCTAATTAATTGCAGGCGTCGGACTCTGTATCGGGCTCATCTTTGGTGTTACTAATATTGTCCGGTTTGGGCCAGGACCGAATGGCTTCTTGCGAACACTCGGACAGTACATGGCTGGTTCGGCAGCCACCTTCGGGTATGGACAAAAGTGCGACACATTCCCCAGACGCCTGCTGATAAATTGCGTAGGTTTTTCATGGGCATTGGCACGGTAGTGCGTACAGACACAGAGCGAAAAGCACTGGAAGAATTCGCCCGAGCCAGACGGCGACCTATGGTCCTTCCCGCTGAGTTCAGATACCCACAGTCACGGCAGATGAAGCCTCTGCATTAATTCCAATAAGCATTAAGAGACTGTATCATACAAGGAAGTAATGATTGTGGGGGAGAAAATGACAATTGTACAAAGATTCATGGTTGGCGTTTTAGGGCGGGATAATTGTCTCTCGCACCTCTTGTGTGAGGTAAAAAGCGCCTTTTCTATCATTACAATGGAATTCTCGAACCCTTTTTTTTGGAGCCATAACAAATCAGCTGTCGTACCCTGAAGACCTATTTCTATCATCCACACCATGTGCTTTGATGAGATGGATTGACCAGGCAACCGTTCGTTTAACACTTTCATGAACCCCTGCTCAATTTCACTTTACCTAACAACAAATCGCAATCTTCATAAATTCCACCGTCTGCAATTCGAAACATCTCAATCTGCTCCAGAATTATGTCGGAAGCTTACAACGTGTTAAGCATCGCGCTCAAGTCGAGCATTGAGCTTGCTCTCTTTGATCAAATCGCACCTCTACGAGAGAAAGTCCAGCAACTAACGAAGACGGTCGAGGATCAAGCATCCAAGATTAACGCGCAGGACGCAAAGCTACATAGACATGAGACCAGCATCCTTCACCAAGACAAGAAGATTGAAGACTTGGAGATAGTGACGCATGTCCATACAGACGCGCATGCAAAACAAGAAACAGTAGCATCCCAATTCTTACAAGGCTTGAAAGTACAGATCGAAGGTCTTAGAAGCTTAGTTCAAAAAGTGAACGAGGCGGTTGGGCAGATGCCGTCTTTGCTCAATGAATGTCCCAAGGACTGCGAAGGGACTTACGATGGGTTTCTAACTCTAGAGACACGCGTAGCTGCCTTGGAAGCATCTCTTGTAAACGTGTCTAAGGCCCAACCAACAAATGTGATGCGAAGAATCGATTTCTCCAGCTCGAGATTCACGGGCGAGAGGTCTGGAGACCATATTGATGACTGCCAGAATATAATTAGGAAGATGCAAGTTGATTTGGCCATTCTTCAAGACTCTATCATGGCACAATCTTCGGAATCAGATTTGGGGAAGCAATCGACATTGGTCCCCACCTCGTTCCCTGCGGGTTCTGCACAGTCTAAGTTACTCACAGATATCAACAAGGCCCTGAAAAACATACAGACTGCTGAATCACTACAGGAAGAATCTCAAAATGACGCTCGGGAGTTGAGCAGGGACGTCAGTGCTCTGATCGTATCATCAGCTAAAGAAGAATTCAGGAAGAGTACTCCCAGATGTTCAGTGCTGTCAGACAGAACTATCATGCCTGGCATTCCGGACGATGTGCAAGTGAATATCACTGAAAGCTTAGAATTGCCTTCGCTGGAGTCGGACACAAATTTTGTGCAAACTGCTTCGGCGCGAGCTGAACTTATCCAGGAAGGTTTCAGAGAAGCCAGCAATATTGTAAAGGATGGTAAAATGACAGAAAAGGTCGAAGCCGGCCCTGAAATCTCAAAAACTCGAGGGGATTTGGCCATGCATCGAGCCCGCGAAGACGTTCACGAGGATGGTCCAGTCAAGAAGCTCGATAAAGACTTGTATCGACAGGACTGGTACCTAGCTGGAAGACCGGGAAAGCTTGAAGACTTCGTTCGGAAGAAGAGGACAGAGGCCAGAACTAAGGAGAACAGTGAGTTCAATGGACTCGAAAACCACTCTCAAATTTTAACATTGTCTAGTACCCCACACACGCGAAACGGTGCGAGCGAGCGACGTGCAGCCGCATCAACCCAATTTGCGAACGAAGAAGGCGATTACGATGAAACGGAGCCGCGATGTTGATGTTTTGACTCGAGGTGGCAGTAATTATTCTGTGAATATTTCCAAGAAGAAGACAAAGTTCACCACCGTCGACAAAGCAGGATAACACGCAACGTGAACGAGATCAGAGAACAGCAGTAAGATGAAATAGTGCAGTGAGCCCAATGAAACAGTGGATCGTTCCATTGGGAAATATAGGGCCAAGAGGGCAATTTTTTTGGTCACTTGTCTATTATTAATCTTGGTTGGTGTTATGAAATGTGGAAAACGAGCTTACGAAATCATTCGGTGGCTTCGTAACTTTAATGTATACCACCAACTTGAAACTGGCCAGAAATCTTTCTCTTGTAAAGGATCATCGAAGTAGTGTAGCGGGGCCGGCTCGATTTTTTTTAAGCAATAAGGATTAGAGCCTATATGGGTATCATAAATAAATTCAGCTTACTAGCTTACAATACTGGCATGGAAGACTGATATCATAGCACCCCAACTCGTATAGTCAGCACACTGACATTTCTTTGCCTACTTTCTGGAAGATCTTCCGGCTTGTCTCTTTCCCGATCGACATCCATAGCTCCTTCAGCTTCTTCATCGGTTACGCCCACAAGCGACACATCATCCACTGCCCACCAGCTTTCGGTCTCCAATCTGACTCTGACACCCTCTGCTTGCGCATGCTCTTGAAGCCATCCGGCAATGCTGACCAATTTTTCAATAGCCTTTCCTGTCCCTTTCACAAGCACCTCGTCGGTGGGAGCACCTCGCGCAGAATTCTCCTGTCGGTCTAAGCTTTCGATCGCTGCGGCCAGAATACGGTCTCCCTTCGCTTTCTGGAACGAGGCGGACTTGCGCTTCGAAGAAGCTGCAGCGATGGATTGCGAGCGCCGGGTTTGAAGAGACGTTACGTGCTTGCGGATACGCGAAATGGCAGACATGAACGGCGTTCGTGAGGAAATGTATATTATTTGCGGATTTGAGGATCCTTTCGAAACTATGGGCGCTCGCGTGAGGCGGCGTTTGTGTATTCTAGCATCTAACAGATCTGTTAATATAGCGAGTTCCGACCAGCGCGCTGCGTGATGAAAAGAATATGGCTTCGTACTTGGCGGCAGTTTCGGCAACTTGCCGTGATTTGTGCTTCCTTTTGACGCGTTCTGGGCCATTAGCGCCGCGTAGGACAAACTGTGAGTGGCAACGGCAAGTATGCCAAATTACATGTTGGTTGGTTTGCAGTATGGGACTCTGGAGACCGGTCCAAGCAATGTCAGAAAGTAGGGCGAAGTTTGTGATGGAGCTTCGGAGATGGTACCGACGCTCGAGATCACTTACGTGACCAAGCGTTCATGATTTTTTACGAATCCCACAAACCGTGCAACAAAAGCATTGGACGCATATAGATAACGGATAAATATCGAGAATATTCTCATCTCAAATTTATCAAAATTCGGATAAATGATCGGAAAAATAAGTCTTGGAGGTCGAGCACAGAGAAAGTTCAGCAATAAGCATCACATACAGCTCTCAATAATATAGAAGAACGGCTAGCACCATGCGCCATTTACACGATCTCAAACAATATGGAGAGTCCCAAGTGATCGCTTGCAAATAATTCTCCTCCAGCATCCCTTATTGCCTGTCTTGCATTGTCATCTTGCACCTCAACACCTTCGCCGATTCTCTCTAAAGACTTCGCTTCCACGTTTCCACAGTAGAAGGCTTTGTCCATTCTACTACATCCAAACCGCTCCCTCAATTCCTTCGGCGCCTGCTGGCCCCACGTGTAACCGTCTCCATGGTCCTCTTTGCCACCTAACTCAAGGTACGCGTCCTTCAAGCCATGATCCGAGTGCAACATCCTATCAAATGGTTCGATGGCATTTAGGTCGCCAGCTAAGATTGACGCGTATACATTTGATGTTTTCATATATTTTGCAGCTTTTGCGACCTGCAACGGCCGAACCGGCGGTTCCGCTACCAGCGATTCAAGATGGACGTTGCATAATCTGAGCAGGCCCTCGTTACCGCTTCGTACTTTGAGATCAACGAAGAGAGCATCTCTTGAGAAACGACTAGGAAGCTGCACTCTGAATGGCCGGAAGTTAATAACAAGACTCCTGTCTACCAATGTTGTCGTTCCGTAAACTGGACCAAAGTTCGGTTTCCGCCAGTATCCCGTGTCAATGTCGGTGATGTAGAATCGTTTTTGCACCCACGGTGCAGCTTGAATCTGGTTCAGATCCGACTCGTTCATCTCCTGGAGAAATATGACCACTGGTTCACAATTGCGAGATTTGTTGGATACAAGCTCTTCAAGATGAGCTAACGCAGCCGCCATTCGCGGCTCGCCACCAGGCGAGAGTACATCTATATTCCAGGTGATCAGGCGTAATCTCTGCACTGATAACACGCTTTCTGCTGTTTTTTTACCGAAATCTTTGACCCATTGACCTTCATCGAAACGATAGTAATATTGGTGCACTTCTCTATCTGATACTTCTTCAACAGGAGCTGCAAGAATCTTGGCGATTAGGCTTTGCGCATCCGACGGCTGCGACATGACCGGTATTCCGTTGTATTGACCAGCTAAGAAGCGTTTGAAATTAGATTGTACAGTTGTGAGATGTAAACCCCACGCTTCGGCTTTTCTCGTTGACTACCCATTTCGGGTTCGGCTAGACACTCGTTTGTGAACAGAGCATTGGTCGAATCTGACGCTGATGATGGACGCTACCCTGCTCTACAATCATGGCCTTGACAAAAATAATTACTGCATCGTCAGTTCAGAGTTTCCGTCAACCTTGAATCCATCAGTCCCTCCGATTTCGCCGAAATCTTCCTCGTCTTCCTCGTCGCTTTCATCCTCGTTGCTACCATTCAGTATGTTGATGACCAGAATCGAACCCGAACTAAGCTCGTCGAGCTGAAATCCCGCTTGAACCACGTTTGGAGCATCAAACACGCAGCCAGCAATGTCCAAACTAATGTCGTGATCCTTGAGCGCCAGGCAAACGTCGCGAAAATGCTCGTGATGTGTGTCAAGCAAATCTTTGTCGTCTGCGTGGGCATCGAATATTAATATGACATTATTGTAGGAAAGACAAAATGACTCGTTGATCTTCCGCTGTCTCTCGCTTCTCAATGCAGACGCAAGCCGTCCTGGCGGCACTTGAGAGCTCACACATAATCGTGTGAAGATGCTGCCGTTCAACAGGGCTTTGGTGGTACCAGCTGTGGTGGGAGAGAAGATGTATACATTGGGCGGGAGACTTGGTGGATTATCATTGTCAGGAGCTTTGTCCTTTTCTGCTTTCGAGGACGTCATTTTTTGAGGAAAAATTATAGAATTGCTGCCATTATCTGCGATGAGATCCACCAGCCGCTCAAACCCTTCCTAATCGGGACGACCGACCATCCTCTGTCGACTGGTCCAGTATATATCCTTTCCGACACGAAGAGCATGAACGCATCTCGCATGAGCTGATTTTGGATGAAAATACAAGCCAGACCGTCCTAGAAAGAGGCACTTTGGCCATGAAGTTTCAAGCCGGAAAACACCTTGAGAATCCAGCCAATTGGCTGACAGTACTGAAGGCCAGCTACGAGGCAGTAGATAATTCTGTTTAGACGATTGTATTTACGTGATATCATCCGTTCTACAGACTAACTCGCAAATAAGAGAAATATCTACACGATTTCGAATCAGATGGTGCTTTAGTGCAATAAACAGAATGTCGTATTTGTTGCATCTACGCCTTGAGCATTTACTGCCTTTCTTGATCATTTCCTTGCGTCTCTTCATTTAAACCTCACGCCAATGATGTTCGCAGAGTCTACCAGCAGGTATGCACGCTGGATAGTGTGCCAACTCGAGAAAGTTCAACCCGATCGGCTATCATCCCCGCGGTAAGACCTGACTCACACTCGAGATATTTGTCCAGCCACGCGCTGGCTAGGAACACTCTCTGAATGGGCGGCTCACAAAGTTGCAAATCGCGCCACGCCGCTTTCACAGTCCGCCAACGAGCTGGAAAGTTAAAGTCGGCAATCTTGAACAGGTTGCGGTTCGTCTTTACCAGGTTTAGCGATTCAAGTACTGGATTGATTTTGAACACTGTGTGAATTGCCGTTTCTCTTGTTGGTGCCTGGGGCGGAAGTGTCGAGGTATATCCAAGGTTTCTTCGTAACATCGGCGAAGTCTCGATGAGCTCTCTCCATGACTTGCACACGTATCGTGCTTGCCAAAGCGTCGCACTGGGAAGAAATGAGAGAAGGAGCTCCAATAGTTCCGCTGTTTGAAGCACTGAGGCTTGAGCCACTGATAGCCTCTCGCCGAAGACGGTTGGCCGTGTCGGGCTGTGTTTATCACCTGAAGTTGAGAGTAAATCTTCGAGGTAGAGATCTTCCACGGCTACTCTTGCTCCATGCCTCACAGCACTAGACTCGTACTCTGAAGCAGCCTGCTTATCCTCGCTTGCTTCCAAATCCCTCAGAGGCCACAATGGCACTCTCTTTCCTAAATCAACTTCCGGTATTCTCTCAGGGAACATGATTGATAGCTTCAGTCGTACTCTTCTGGCCTGCTGCTTTTTCGTTCAAATGAGAATAAGTACTATTTTCAAAATAAGTCATGCCCGATATACATGAGAAAAACAGTACTATATGAACCAAAACTCTTGGTGCCTGTTGAAGAACCTCTCACTATGCTTTGGCTTGATACTGATGTTTTAGACGAAGAAAATGATCCTAAATTTGAGAAAGGAATAAAGTGGTGCAAGAACGCTACAAGAATACAGGCAATCAACTCATTATTTATTTCAGCGTTTGTTGACACATGCGGTGACTAGGCGTCAATGGAAATCAATGCGCTAATATGGATTTGGTGCTTTGCAGACGAAAGGTGAGGCTGTGCGTGCGCCTCCGAAATCCTCAAAAGACTCAGGGCAACGGAAGACCATAGCACCAGCGCTATTTAATCTGTGGATGCTGCTTTCATGAAGCACGTGCATTCGAATTGACACTTTACATGATATATGTACAGAAGTTGGCACGAGGAGCGCCCAATGCGCACATGCCCTGCATCAAAGAATGAAGAATCAGCCAACGGACGCCAAAGCTAATGTAATAGAATGGAACTTCAAGACGCGACTGTAGTAACATAGCACCTTCGTCTTTCGGTCTAGTGCAAATCAACGGCACCAAGGCGTTTCCAAGAATGCAAGCTTGCCATGATCAAGAACACATTATCCAAACAGCACGCGTAGTGACTCAGGATCGATCATGACTCAATCACCTTCGGTAAGCTCTCTTATCTTCGCATAGAAGCTTGGGGCATAAGTCTTGATCTCGTGGTCAGAGGGAGGCGGCTGGTCCTTCGCCCTAAACCTTTTTGCAACAATATCGATGATATACTGCAGCATCTCTTCAGATATCCGCAAGTCTTTGTTGGACTCTGGGTGCATCCAGCCATTCGAGTCCGAGAGCAAATCTTCTATTTTAGGTCTCGCAGCCGGGTTGCGGTTCAGACACGCCTTAAGAGTCTCCTTGAGTTCTGGCGGTACCTTGACTCCGCCAACCCCAGTGGAAGGATACTGAATTTCAACCTTTGGGTTGATGATGGCCATAACTCTGTGGATCGGGTTCGGAATGTGAGCAAACGGTGGCTTGCCATACACCATCTGGTATAGAATGCAGCCGAGACTCCAGACATCGCTTGGCTTCCCCAATTTCATCAGCTTCCCCATACTGACTTGGACATTACTTCCTGAACTATTTGATTTGGCAGCCTCTGTGGCGCTGCTGTCTTGCAAAGATTCTGGAGACATATAATTCGGTGTTCCAATGTGCGAGTCACGATGAACATTGACCGTGTTATCGATATCAATAGCGTTCGCGATGCCAAAGTCGATAAGCTTAAGCATTCCACCAGCGAGGACGAAGTTGGCTGGTTTAAGATCCGAGTGTACAATATTATGTCGGTGGACCGCTTGCACACATTTGAGCATTTCTTGCCAGTAGTATCGAGTAAAAGGTATGTCAAGTCTGCCATGGGTGGAGCTGTTGGGATCGCCTTCCAATTTGACACGAAGGACTTTGGCAAGATCGGTCTCGCCAGACTCCATAAGCTGTGGAATTCATTAGCATATTATGGCTTTAGACCTGGGAAGCGCAACATACAACGTAGAGCCTTTGCTTTTCCTCATCAATCATATAATCAAAGAGCTGTACTACCCGCTCCTCGTTCTTCAGCTTTCGCAAAAGATTTATCTCACCCTTGTAGCCCATAACCGCAGACTCATCTGCCCCCTCGAGCTTAACCATTTTGAGCGCGAACATCTTGCTGTTCTCAGCCATGACTTGGTAAACATCTGAGCTGCCACCCTTGCCCAGCCGAACAAGTTGCGTGTAAACCTTGCCGTTCACTTTGAAGACTGCCCGTCTCTTCTTCTCTTTTGTCGTCGATGCACCGGCGTTCTTGGTCGCTGCATCAAGTACCGACATTTTTGGTGGGGGTGGCGGCGGCGCTGGCCGTAGAGGCGTATTGACTGACTTGGGCGCTAGCGGTGCCGGCTCATGCTCTCCATCACGTTGTATAGATACTCTCTTGAGAGAGTCTTGGAGCTTAGCGACAGAACCAGGATCGGGCTTCGCATAGTCCTTCGCGACGGGCCTGGGTATTGATGCTGGGAGATTTTCTTGGTCATGCGTTGGTGGAGCATCATAATGAGAATTTGGGAGCTCGTCTTCTCCCTGCGGAGTCCTCCTTGCCGCCCTCCTCACTGGAGGGCCTGCTAACCCAACTCGCCGCACTCGAAGCGACGGAGCAGGTGTTGTGCTTTCCTGTTTTGCCGGAGTGTTTGATGCCGAATTGTTCCTTGATATGCGTAGTCTTTGCGGTCGAACCTGCCGCTTGGGTGATGCATCACTTGGTTGTGACTCGCCCAGAACAGAGCGGCCTAGTGCACTCAACACCGGTGGTGGTTGGATGTCTCGAGTATCGTCGTCTGATACTTCGCCGACGCCCATGCTCCGCAATGGCGCAGCACCGGAGGAGAAACCTTGAGAGTGCGACAAGGCCGATAAAGGTGAATCTCTTCGTACTATTGAGCGCGCCGAAGGGTGTCTTCCAGGCCTGCCATTGCCGTATGCATGAAGCGGTGTGGGTGAAATCGCAGCCATTGTTGAGCGCGAGCCAGCCGTGCTCCGTTGTCCTAGATCGTTGTGCTGGTCGTAGCGAGTGCGGGAATCGTCGTCACCTGTCCATATGATTGCGGTACAAAGCAGCTGTCGTATCGATGTTCTTTTGAACCAAAAAAGGTCATGTATCCGTCGCGATATGGGAGGAGGTGGGAAGACGAGAGATGTGCGGGTGTTGTCATGGGAAACAACACGCGCGCCCAATCCGGTAATATGCTTGCAGAATGACCACACCTCGCACACTAATCGTTCCCAAGAAAGGGCCGGGGATTGGCCACCCGATGAAAAAGTGCGAGATTGAACGCAAGAGAATTTCCCACGAGGCGAAGGGCTCTCTTTCCAAGTCTGACTCACCAAAACGTCAGTTGGTGCGTGTTGAACGCTCTGTACCTCCGTATTCTCTCCAGCCATTTGGGGCACGGAATTGGCTCGCTCAGAAAACACCCTTCCCCAACCATACCGGTTTGCCTCGTCAATCGAAAGTCCAGTTGTGATTCTTTACTGAGCCTGCCATGCACCGTGAAGTGCATCTCGAAATCGAGAGATTCCTCGTTTTCTGTTACAGCGCTCTCAAACACGGCCAGGAACAGACCTACTAGAAACTAGTCGTGCTTTGATTGGTTCAAATTTCAAAGCACGACTCATCTCCCAGCGTTGCTTGATCGTAGACATCAAAGACACCCAGTCTTAACCACGATTTCATGTCCCATCATGTCTACTAACGTCCCTTCACTAGCAAAGCAGAGCCTTCTGCTTGAATTGTAAGATTGTCTCTGTCGCTCACAAACATCAAACTCATCGTCGACCAGCGCCAGTTTGAAGCATGCCTCTCCAGAGGGGCTATATGTAACCATCACACCAGGTGATCCTTCGTTATGGTCCGGTGTTCTTTTCGTTCGCGAAGGTAGTAGTAGGCCCCGTTGCCGGACATTGCTTTGTTCCTAACGTGCTATGAAGGACCGTACAAGGGTGCCGTACTTCGCTTTCAAATTTCATTCCCTAACCCCTTCCCCTCATCACCACCCTTGATAACATTTGCGTCGGATATATTTCATCCGCTACTTACTCCGTTGACCACTTATACATACACAACAAGCACTTCCGACACAGAAACTGTCAGTGCTACCGACTTTGAACGATTACCTCCCGGAGGGTTCAGTCTGCGACACGGGTTTCCACAATGGTTTGGCCGCGAGCGGACTGTATCACTGGAATTGGCTAGATCCCCAAAATCTGACGGTTCGTCGTCTACATTCGGCTCCTCAACTACGACGCGACCACTTCTTGACGTGACTATGCACGACGTGCTAGAATACATGCGAAAGGCCTTCAGCAGCGAGGAATTGCTTGACTCAATTCCCTTGAGCGCTGCTGCTAATCCGGGTGCGTATCACGCTTACAGGGCGTTCAAGGGGCGTGATCAACTCTCAAGTGCGACTCAGAGTCGCACTACCAGTCCCGAGCCTTCTACAAGTCGGGCAAGGAAACCTGGTGAATGGAACTGGGAAGGCGTTTGGGAGGAGAGGGTGAAGCGCGGGGTGCAGAGTACGCTTAGTGAGGGTATGTTGTACGGAAGCGCTGGCGCTGGGGACGATGTGGTAGGTTCCGGGGTCAAAGCCCACACTGCATATCCACTCTTATTGATGCGATTCAGATACGATTCGCTGAAATGCCGGACGAAGCTCTCCAGAAGATCAAAGCGCGTATATTAAAGTCATAACAGGATGTAGGCGGGCCTTTCCTTTTGTGCAATGCTCTACCAACGCAACCACGACTCCCACCTCAAAATGACCAGCTGGCAGCAACGACCATGTGGTTGCTACCAACTCAATTCTCCAGCTTGTTCTCTAATCGCAGCAAATAAAAACTTATTTCACCGACATATCATCAGTATGCTGGACAATCAATCCCGCTCTGACTGGATCACCCTTGCGCTTGTTGCTGTGCCTCTGTTCCTCTTGGTGATTCTCACATTTTTCGCAGTATACTTTGCCCTCCATCTCGGAAGAGCTATTCATTGGCTCAAATCAATTTTTTCTTCTTGTTGGTTCAGACGACAGCGCGAGAAGGCTTCCGAAGTGTCTGAAGACCCTGAGAAAAGTTACAGACGCGACGTGGTCTAGAGCTATGCAACAATGAGCTCACAGTACCAACGCCAGCCAAAGGGAAAGGTCTGGCCCATCGAACCAAAGGCACCGTCTCTAGTCTCGCTTTCGGTGCGAGATCAAAACGTCCAACGTCCCCGCAAACGGTCCTCTTCGCTCAAAGTCGTTGCATTAGGACTCAAAAAGGGCCTCTCATCGCAGCACCTGCTCAATAGTTCAGCGCAGGAAAGTCTCAAAGCACTTCGAAAGGGCAAACATAGCTCTTGTTCTTCATTGCATGTAAAGAAGAACAGATCAAGAGGTCTTGCCACTCATGTTTCGATAGCCGAGGTCGAGCACGACGAAGTCCTAGACTACTTAAGCATCGATATCAAATCATCTAGTATTACGCATACAGGGCCTTTGGGACAAGTTGGGGATGTCTCATCACACAATTTGTATGACGTTTACCAATCCCCTCAAACCGTTCAACTATTTGGCAGTGCTGAAATCACCGTCAGGAGTGAAAGACCACAAAAAAGGAGTCCTTCCGGCGATCTTACTGACGATACATCCCATACTGCTCTTCAAACGCGAAAGCATTCGGCTCGCCAACTGATCTCAAAGGTTGTTGGCACCATGCACAAGAGAAAGCAGAGTGCGGAACTTTTTCATGAAGATACCAAGCGCGTAGAGGCATGGATTGAGAAGATCAATGCTGGTGTACCGCCAATTGATGCAAGGCATACAAATGGATCCATTGAGCCATATTTTCACCCTGGTAACAGCGGTGAGCGTGTAACGCTCATAAATGAACAGCTACTCAATCATCTGGATGAACTCCCTGATGAAATCTTGTTTCCGGAACCAGTGCTGGCAGCAAGCACGCAACAAGTACCAAATGTGCATCCACAAAATAGACAGAGAAGCGTCTCATGGCCGGCCTCAGGATCGATGTATGGCCATGAACCATGGCCGCTCTCGCTCCGGCTTCCAGTACGACTACGTGTTACTGCAAAAGCTGAGTTAGATGAAGCAACTTCGACTTCGAATGAAAGACTTTGGGCTGTCGTTCAAATCCACGTAGAGCTCCCGAAATTTTCTTCAGGCACATCTCATGATAACAATGCAATCGCAGTTGCCATCGTTTTGGATAACTCGTGAGTTGTCATGCTTTCAGCCCTATAACGACAACTAAGATCTTCAGGCGCCTAGCAACTCGAAAAGACGTCAAGAAAATGTGTCTCGAGATTATGTCTCTTGCTGCCTCGTTGAAAGAAGGGGTCGATCACCTGGGTGTGTACTGCACGTCAGCATCAAATATAACAGAAATTTGCGCTATTTCTGTAGCTGTGCCATTGAGCATCCCAGTACTTCGATCGAAGCTTGACGAGGTCTCGCAACGGTCAAGAGACAGCTTCCGCGTCCAGGATGCATATATACAAGCAGTTCAGGATCTTCGCGCAATACGATCACACGATGAGCAGATGGTGCCTCTAATAGCAGAAGACATCGTTATAATCTCCTCAAGCTGTCTCGGCATAGCCGAGTGTTTTCAGCAACGATTGGAAGGTTTTCGCGTACACATGGTCAATCCTAGCCTAATTCCATATTCGGATAAGGTTCGAAAACAGCTTGTCACCACGAGGGCAACGCAGTTGAAACATGTGCGAGATTCTACCTATTCACATGATAATCTTGAGCAAGAGGACAACACTGTTAGCGGCTGGCTGATCGACTCCACATGTTGCCTGGCCAGCGACTGTAGCAGCCACCGTTCGCACTCACTATCAGACGCCATACTGTATTCGAAATCTCAAGCAAATGCTGGCAGCGTAAGCAACCTGTCTATCACCATCAATGAGAGTGATGGTGCCAAAATTCAAGAGATAAACGGTAGTTTGTCGTATCAAACCCTTTTGCCCGGTCAAATGGTGTCGATACCTATCCGAGTTCAAATCAATCCGCTCGATCCGAGGTTCTCCATTGGATCCAATTCTGAGTTTGGGAGCTCACGTCATCATTCCATAGTAGACGCCATGTCAGAGCTAGAATTGACCCTTGGAAACCATCTCAGCGAGCTTTTCGAAGTACACATCACCTATAACCATAGTTTCTTCCCCAAAAGCACTCGGCTTGAAGTACGCGAAAGCTGCTGGTTGTCGCGGAATCTTCCCTCAACGACGAATGAGGAGCTTGACTTACAGGTACGCAAAGATTTGTCTCTGTTGAAACGTAACCCACGCGTCCAGAAGCAACTTGCACTGTGCAAAGCGGCAGCTAAGCCGCCTGCGGAGGCATTACTTGATCTGGAGAAGGTTGAATCTGAGACGCTGTCTGAGGGTGTAAAAGGCTTTGTAGATGCTCTAAAGCGGCGGCTCAGGCATCGCATTGCACTCCTCGGAGATCCAACCTTCATTGATTATCTCCTGTCTTCGGATTATCTTGAAAAAAGCCGACGGACATACAATGAAAACATTACTGTCGAGGAGTATTTGAAGGAGGTTCCGAATCCCCTCTACACCGAGGACGAAAAAAGCCTAGACACATCCACTGTTTTCGTATGGAATCATCCGCGATACAGCAGATCGTCGGCAGAGGCAGATGAGGGAGAGGCAAGAAAAATCTGGCAGCAGATTCGACGCTCCTCGAAATGGAACAAACCTTCGAGAATGCCAAACGAAAAAGCTGGAGAAAATGGTGACAAGCACGTGGACACTTACGACCCGCAGATTGAGGGGATCCTTGAGACGGCATTAAGGCATGGGCGGAAGATCAGCACCGCTACACTTAGGAGCATCATAAGGGATTTGCGACGAAGCTCGAGTCTGACAGACGACGGTGTGTCTTTTGAGGACTTTGAGTAGTACTTTTATCAAACGTTTAGTTTTCTGCATTATGGCTTAGCGAGGATAAAAAGGTAGCGATAATTTTAGTATGATCCCTATTGCTTTGTGCATGGATTTGTCCCTCATATTCAAATGGTCGGAAGCGTAGTGGATATCGTCAGAGCTATAGTACATCAAATTTGGATCATCAAAATGTTGGGCAAACACAATCTCAGATGGCCGGTTGCGCGCGTTCGATTTTTTCCCAACTGTGCGCGGTTAAGTGGAAGCTGTCTTCGATCCCCGAACCTGCTGCAGGTCCATTGATTTCCTCCAGACTTACTTTCCGCAGGCCCAGCACCCACCCGACAAGTCCGCCGGGTACCCAATGGCCAACGATATCGTATGCCAAGCTACCTCTGCCAACTCGATACACCTTCTTCGGGCGCGACTGCGTTAGCGCATCGAAGACCGTGTGATGAAGTTCCCGCGGCGACGTAGCCTTTGCAATGCTGCCGTTCTCGCCGCCACTGAAGAGACCTTGGCCTTCCGCTATCCGACTCTGGTTGATGTAGTTCTGCGCGTACAGTCGACGGGCATTGAGCGGCCAAGCCAGCGTCCGCGACGAAGAAATAGTCTGGAGATGGTTCCTCGCCCCGTCACGACTGAAGTCGAAATTGCCGAGACGGATCTGCGACACCGAGATGCCGAGGGTCGACAGTTCGCGTCGCATCGTTGTCGTGAACCCGTCTAGAGCGTTTACGATCGTGCTTTCCATGCCATGAAAGGCTGGCTTGAGCGAAGCTACGACGTTCGGCGTGAGAACCAGCAGTCGAGCCTTGAATTCGCAAATGGAGGGCAAAAAGGCTTGCGCGATGGTTATTGTTGCCACAACTTTGGTGTTCAGGGCGTCAGACCAAAGTTGAGGTGCTATTGTTTCTACTGGGCCAGACTGATAGTTGAGGTCTGGAGCGACGATCAGGCCGGCGAACGATAGCTGGTGAGGCGATGCGCCTGGGAATGCATGGTGGCGACTCAGAAGTAGGTTTTTGAATCGTTGCATTGCCTCTTGTGTCTCGCTCGGCTGTTCCGCCATGTCAGCATGCATGAATCAAAGACAACACATAACACGTACGTCTGCGATGTTGATAAGGAATGGACGTATATCGGTCCTCCCTGCGCCATCGGCTTTGATCATGTCTTCTTCTTCCAGTGTATGTATGACCACATAGACGATAAACCCTCTCTTCTCCAGATCCAGCATCAAACTTTTCGTCACAGGACTTCCCGCTGGGCCTGCGATTACCACCACCTCTTTTCTCGCCCCATTAGACGCTCGCTTTGCCCTCCGCCTCCTACTGTGCACATTGCTCTGGTAGTATATGAGAGCACCTCCGGTCCCAACGAAAGCTATGGCAGCGGCGGTAATGGCCTTGTGCTTTGATATCCAGTCGACAACTCTATCCCAGTAGCCGGCGGTAGGAGCAAGTTTCGTTGGCGGCGGTTCGGGTCTCATTGACTGCGGCAGCCATGATTTTGAATCGAGTGCGCCTTTTATAGATGATGCGACGGCATCTATCTGTCTGTCGGCAGCATCAAAGGCATTCGCGCTGAACTTCCGGATGTCCTTGGAAACGCTGCTGAGCTATGAAGCATTAGTAGACAAGCATATTGAAGGTGCGCGAAGTCAGATTTGCATACGATATCAAGGAAGTGCTGATCATCGGAAGTCATCTTGATGTCTTAAAGGTATTGATGGAGTTTATTGGTTGTAGACTTTGTATAAATGCATCAATCCATGCAATGCATCGTACGACACTCATCAAGGTCGAGTATGACGTGGGGCCAGAACGTGAGTTAGTAACTAGCCTGATCAGGTTATTACAGCCTTTCAGCCTTATGTCTTGACTCAATTCTCCATCTCTTTCGTTGGGAGTAGCGCTTATTTAGCTTTGCGTTTCGGTACGTAGAGAGGTTGAAATACAAAATCTGTTAACGAACGCTTGAGTGGATTTGAGCTCAAAATGTATATGAACGACTCGCGCTTATGACTATCTTTCCCGGTTCGTTCATCCTTGCGTCGGCTTCTTCATCTTATCCACAGACAAATCTTGTCAAGGAGATACACCAAATTGGTACTCATTATGTTTTCAAAATCCATGTTAGCATTTCTCGAAAAGGCGATTCATACTGCGGTGACTACAACAGTTAGATGACATTGGTACAAAGCATGTACAACGCTACATATCCCGTGGCGTCATTGCTAGCAGCTTTGGGCCAAGTGGATCACAGCTACAAACTTCTGAATGGATTACAAGCTAAAATTAAGACGTCATAGAGCGTTTAGAAACATCCCAGCATTTCACGAATTTTGCGAACATCTTGCGAGCTGTTCTCGATGCTGCAAAATGCGTCCTGCCAAAACGACGCACGGCGCACACGCTCCCTCGTATATTGCCTGAACACACCGCCGTACCAAACCAGCAAAGCACAAGAACTTTCTTCATTGAAAGAAAAAAGTCTCGCCAAACGTTTGTCCTCGAAAGTAATCATCCCCGACCATCATGGGGACTCCAGCATGACACGCTTGGATCGGCACGCGTGTGAACAATGTCTTCATCCCGACCAAACGAGCTCACTTCTCTCGCTCTTCCTCTGTTGCTTCGTCCATGTACACAGTCCATCAGAGAGATTCCGCGGATTGTACTGAGGTACGTGTCAATTGTTTTCTCCCCTGCTTGCTTTATACATGATGAGATGCATTGTTGCAAACACCCTTCAACTTCGTAATAGGAAGAGCCGGAAAAGGTATGGATGAAGCCTCTACGCTGGCAGCTCGCGGCCCGCATCGTCATATGTGTCCTGCTTGATGCGCTGGCGAAATGCTTCGTCTGTCGATGCTTATAAATCGGGTTGCTGATACTTACTCTCCCTCAATCTACATTTCTTGTGTTTCCAGCTGATATCTAGCTAACTAAGCAATATTGTAGAAAGTTTTCGCAGACGCATTCCATACTTTGCATCTTTAGCATTCGGAAGGTTCTTGTCACGTTGGCACTAGCCATCTTCGATGTATGCGCATAGACTCGAGTATATTTTCTGCCATGGTGGCTAGTATATACCATATTGAAACTACTATTACAATTCTAGATCGTAAAATCTCGTCTCTCGACAGCCGAGCCTACAACTCTGTCTCCTGTCAAAATACCAGTTGTGCAAATCAGCAATTTCCTGCCTTTCCCTTCCTCTTTCAGCTGCTTTGCTACAAATCGTAACGCTGAGATCTCAGCGCGGCAGACACCCCCCAGAAAGAATACAACTACAGTCTTTCCGCTATCCGCCGTCCCTGAACCATTCAATATTTGCCTTGCCCTGACCGCTTTCTCCTCACCCAACTGTGCCTCGTCAAAAGTTGCCCCGCGAATCTGCCTCACCACATCCTCGAAAGGCCGCCAGCCTTGCGTAGCTGTTGAGGCCGCAGCAACGGGTGTGTTGGCCCCGCGTTTCGTGGTCAGAGATGAAATGTACTGCTTTTGGAGTATACACTGCACCAAACGTACGCTCAGGGGCGCATAACCGCTGAACACATACGCTACATCATCAGGTTCAGACTCATTAACCTCATCCACAATCAAATGTAGGCTTTTCCGTACGGCATTGTAATTTGTGGTCTTGCCGAGCGGCCCTGCTGCAGCGCCCACCAGTCCACCACCAATCCGGGGAATAAGCAGGCCCATTCTTTCCAACGAGGCTAGAGTGAGTAAGTGCTGGTGTCCATAACCCTGAATGATTGCTCGCTTAAAAGTTTCCAAATCTCGTGGTCGTATGCCATTGCTGAATGTAGACTCGATGCACAAAAGGCGAAGCACAGCTTCAAGGGGTACATCTCGCGCTATAAGCTCCTCTATCATTTCATGCTGTGTAGTAGGGTCGGCGCCTGCGGCGATATTTTGTTGCACCTCGAGTAAGCTTGAGAAGATGTCTGATCTTGTTTGTTTGATGACTTCTTCAGCGAGACTTGTGTGCAACTTCAGACTCGCTTGCTCAGCTTGGTAGCCAGGCAATTTGGCCACGAACTCTCGCAATTCTGACGTCGTCTTTGCAGCTGTTCGACTGTCATACGTACTTTGTAACTTTCGAGCCACCTTGTTCAGCATCGGTCCAACAACGGCGCAATTCGTGTCTCGAAGGGTACTGTACAGTTGGTCTGCGTTATCCAGTTGAACCTTTCGCTTCGTAGACTGCGCAGCAGCATTGGTGGATGAACTAGGCTGAGCTGCTGGGGTGTTGCCCAGCAGTGTAGAGTCAACCTCAACGTGGTTCGAGTCTATCGAGAATATTTCATCGAGAAGACCTTCGTATGTTAGCTGTGTCATGAGCACCGTTGGAAAGTCGATTTCTCTGTCTATAATGATTAAACTCTCGATGGACTGGCTAGGCGCTAGTTCGAAAGGAGAGCCGCCTTCACTACCTCCGGCGTTGAGCTCTAATCTCATTCGTAACAGGAGATCTGCAAGACGTTTTGCATTGTCACCTTTGCCAGTAATGCGCGGGAATAAACCATGCTGCTGTTGCAGCTGCATAAGTGCTTTTGCCGATGCATATATTGAGCTGGGATCCTTCCAGAGATATAAGTCGGAAAAGGCAGTATTCAATTCAAGAGAAAGTACATCCTCAGCTAGCGGCAAAAATTGCAGAGGATATTCATGAATCGTCGCCTCACCAAGAACACCAGTGTCCTCAAGTATTTGATCCGACATAAGTGTTCGTCGAGGTGTCCAAATGACCACGAACTCGTGCTCAATTTGGCCATTGTGTCTTAATCGCTTGAGTTGTTCTGGAATATGTTAGCACGATTCTGATAACAAATCCTTCATGGGACAAGCAGGAAGGCTAATGAACATGCTACATTTATTTTCGTTTCTCAATCTAGGCTTTAAGACTGACTAGGCAGAGTATGAGACTTTCTGCATAGCCTACTTTGAACAGCCATAAAAATGAATCTGCTTGTTGCTGGTGGTTCTTTTTGCTTCGGCTATGAGGACAGCATTGAATAAACGGAATCGTCACATACCAGCCACTGTCGTCACCACCTTCGCCTTCTCTCCTCTTGCAAGAAAGAAGACGTTCTTCTGCGACGAGTCGACGTTGTCATTCTCAAGAAAGAATACGCGATCGACTCCATACTCTTGCAACGTTGAGAATTTGACGAAAAGTCCTAGCGGTCCCGCAAGTGACTTTTCTATCACGAGATTCTTCTTGCCTCGGACCTGCGTGAACCAAAGCCAGGTCAGATCTCATATGCCATCACCTTCCCTTAGTAAAGCGTACCGTTTCCAGAATCTGGAGAAGATTTTTCCTGGACTTGTCACCAAAGTCACTCGGAGTGATCGGGGTGATCGGAGCCATGCGCGCTTCAACTAGGACTGCCTGCCCGCATTGGGGGGGGGAGCCTTATCTCACTGATAAGAGGAGATTACCACCGCATTCTTGGATTGAGCGTAGGCAAGACGAATCCAATGCAGCCGTTGTGGCAGCCAGCAAGCATGGAGGTTTGGTTGCATACAAATATCGCAGTTTCAGCGGAGGCCTCGCATGGCTACGCGTTCACTTTGAACGCATGATGGTCAAAGCTCAAAATTCCACATGGCCATGCAATGTTCATCATGATCCTGCCACTCATTACGACATGTGCTAATTGTTACGCCATAAGACACAGCTTACGAGCTCGATATGCCAGTTGTACACCATGCCACGACGATAAGACAGGATCTCGGCGTCGAATGTCTGAGCGGCGCGCAAGATGAAAGCTTCTTCGACGCGCAGCTATTGCGCTCGATCACGCTCGCACTTTCTGCCGTGGGCTTTGACAGCGTCAAGCCGGCGGCGCTGGAAGCATTCAGAGCAAGAGTGGAAGAATGTGAGATGCTCTCTGAGTACAGACACGTTTGGCTTTCTTGCCATGCTGACTGACTTCATCTAGACATGCTACACTTCCTACAAATCGTACGTGGGAGCATGCAAAGCAGCCGAAGGACGCAGCCCATTCCCCAAGACTTTATCAGAGCGCTTGCCGACTTAAATATATACCCGCACCAGCTGCTGGAGCATATCAAGCTGAAACTTCCACCACACATAACACAGCCTCCCATTGCATCAGCGGCACACGACGATCCATCAGTGGAGCACCTGGAGGGCGTTCTTGGAGGGCAGCTTGCGGATACCGGCTCCAGGAAAAAATGGATGCCAGCTCATCTACCAGACCTACCAAGCAAACACACCTATCAGCACACGCCTATCTTCACAACACGCGAAAACGATCCTCGCAGGATTCGTGAGCGGGCAACCGAGGAAGGCGTCCTAGCAGAGCGGGCTATGCGCAAGCTGCTCATCAATGGCGGCCATGGCACCCCTAAGATTCCGTTTGCAAGGAAACAGCAAGAAGAGGCGTGGAACGATGTGGTGCTCAATTTGAAGCACTTGGATGAGGAGCAGAAAGCGCGAGAGGAGGAAGGCGACTTTGAGGATTTTGGGGGTTGGCAACAGGAAGACTATGATACCGCCATGCTCGTCAACTATGAGAGCAGGTATTGGAGAAATGCTGCTCGAGCCACGTGAGTTTGTGCTGTGGGGAAATCGACGCTTGATTACGATTATGGTTATGCTTTGGGGCAGAACCCCGCGTTACGTGAGATACCCTATTGCTATACAATTTGAGGATGCCGGTTGGCATGAACTGGCGCTTGGTGCTCAAAGGCGATGGCGTATGAATCTCTACTCTATCCAACAAAAGACCAGTCACGAGCAAGTGTGACAAAAGGCATGGTCCGTTGGAAACAGTCTGGCCAGATACGAGTTGAGCATATCATTCAGCCAAAGAGGAACTCCTTGACCACGGGTGAGCCTGTGAATTCAGGATTTAACAAAACGCAACTGTATCACGAGAGTTAGTAAAGATCTACGTAGAAGCCAAAAAAGAGCCGAAAACTCAAACAGAGAGTACTTACTTCAGAAAGTGTGCAAGTCCAATCTTCCGCTTTTCCAGAAACTTTGGTTGGAATCGATGCACAAGACTCTTTGGTGGAATCTCAGGTAGCGCGGCTCCCGCGTGTGGGAACGTCTTGACCAGATTGTTACGCAGTCTGTCAAATTCCGAGTATCGCCTGCGGATTTTGAATGATCCTCCCTGCAGAGGCCAAAGAGGTGCGTTAGTTTTGACGGAACATCATCCATGATGGACAGATTCCAGAAATAAGCGACTCATACGGGCCGGGTGTAACGTACGTTCAAAGTCTCCACTGTGCAGTTCCAGACCACATACGAGCCCAGGCCTGCTTTGGACACGGACCCGGACACAATGACATAATCGTCGATGCGTGCGGAGCGCGCCCAGCAGGCGTTGGACAAGTCGGACTCTTCCTCTGTATTGTCACGCAACCGGATCGGACCCGAGCATCGCTTGGTGTCGACCTCGCTTAGGAGGGAATCGCCCCGAGCACGAGTCTGCCAGTACGGCGGAGAGACGAGCGGAGCGTCGCTCTCCTTCATCCCTCCGTCCTCAGCGTCCGGTTTGTCTGATGGTGCAGCAGGGTTGAGCCATCGTCCATCATGAGACGACGCCGAGCCGTTGGGTTCCTCCATGCATAGCTTTCACGAAACGGCGTGGTATTGTGGAAATCGATAGAACGGGTATGCAAGCTCGAGCAGGGATCCCTCCAGCTTTTTTTGGGAGGTGTGCCAGTACTGGTTTCGAAAAGCTTCGATGGATGGAATTTGCCTTTAACGGCGTTGCACGAGAGGGAGGGTTGAGAGAATAAAAAAGAATTTGGTGCTCTGGAGGATTGCAGAGCCCGACTACGTAGACGTTTCGTCGGCTCTGGGTCGCAAGCAGTGAACTAAGCCGCTAGCATGGGCAGCGTGAATCTCAACATCATCATCGTCACCGTCTCCCACGAGCGCGGGAGGCGGTTTTGTCCTCCTCGAGTCCCGCACAACGCCCACGAAGCGCATCAGCCGTTTGGAAACAACGAAACGGTCGGCCCAAGCGTTTTCTCTGGCAGGGTGCTTTGTGCTCTGTGCGACAGCCCGTACGTGCCGGACGAGCAGCAGCAGTTCGACATGCTTGCATGCATCGCATCTGTGTCGACCATGCACCGTCTATTTTTTCCACACTCCAACCCAGCTGGTCGGCCTAGGACGAGATCGGCTACGCTCTTGACTGTGCGGACAATTGGCGACGACACCGGGTCCACCGCCCGCCGCCTGCGCTTCTCCACCAGGTTAGCCGGCACAATCTGGCGGAGGCGCCATTGGCAAATCACACACGCCGGTCATCCTGCAACACCAAAGCATGTGGCGCTCTGATGCACGATTCCCCAAATACCACCGACTGTCCTCCTTCGACATCCTCGGAGCCCAAAACCCTAAGCTCTCTGCGACGATAGCGCGTCTTCCCATCAAGTGCAAGGGAAAGCCTGGCTCACGGCATGCAGCTGACTTCCTCCTTGTAGCAACGAGGGCACGGCGGCCGTCTTCATGAAAGCCGATGCAGATTCGTCCGTGCTCGGCTGATGTGCCTTTGTGATGGGGGGGAGAAAGAGGATCTCGCCAGCCTTCAGCCGCCACTCATATACGCACGGTTGCCGGCGCTGTACCTTCCCCCAGACGCCGACAGATTCTCTTCTCTTCTTCCTCCTTTGCGTTTGCTGCATCTCTTGTCTTGGTTTCAGAGATCTCGCTGTGCACGATCGTTGGTGTGCGGCTTGTCTTTCGTTTCTCAATCGCGTCCAGAGCATAATACTCTTTGTGCAGCTTAGGTATGTCCCATGTCCAGGTTTTCCGTAATAAGCCATGGCTCCTGAGAATCAACGCTGTCACTGGATCTCTCGGGCTGGTGACCATTCAGACGGAGACAAAGAAATCGATGGTGTTAACTTGTGCTACAGCCTCATCTATCGCTTCCTCCCGTCGTTGTAATCTCCAGATCATCTTTGCCGACCTTCAATATGCGCTTCACATTCGCTGCCGCAGCTCTCCTTGCCACTCTCGTGAGCGCCCAAACTATCGACCCCAACTCGGTGCCACTTGCTACGAGGGACCAGTGGTGCGTCAGCCAGCAGGCCTCTTGCCCTGAGCTGTGTGCCCAGCAGTCCCCTACTGGCAGCTTGTCCACCGCGTCAAACACCTGCGACCCTAAGACGCTCGACTACTCATGCGTGTGCGCCAGCGGCCTGGCACCGAACGCCAGCGAGTACTCGCAAACGATCCCGTACTTCATCTGCACCGAGTACAACAATCAGTGTGTCTCTGCTTGCGGCCAAGACAATGCTTGTGCCAGTGCCTGCCGGTATGTTTGCATACCCAAAACATAGTTGTCTCTGGAGTGCTCATATATCTATGCAGACAAGATCACCCGTGCGGTGCTAAGGATCCCACTCGTGTCAATGTAACGTCCACCTCAGCTACCGCCAGTGCAACAAGCTCCACAGCAT
The DNA here is from genome assembly GCF_000836295.1 of Verruconis gallopava. Lineage (NCBI taxonomy): Eukaryota > Fungi > Ascomycota > Dothideomycetes > Venturiales > Sympoventuriaceae > Verruconis > Verruconis gallopava. The sequence continues at coordinate 397,755 of NW_015622150.1, forward strand.
CCTCCACTGGCCTCGATACGTTTGGTGGCTCAGGCAGCAACTCGCACTCCAGCTCTGCCGTGAAGATAGCCGCCTACAACATCGCCTCAACCTACGGTTTTGCTGCCGTAGTGGGTGGTCTTTTCGTTGGCTTTGGCCTCATGCTCTAGTTCTTCGCGAATCTTCTTCCATGCCACCAATTATACCACACATTCTTTTATAGCAAGCGTGGCGCAGTTCGGCTCGACGGGTTTATCCATGCATGTGTCTGTCTTTGTTTTCAGAATACACTTTCGCGTGTATGACTATTAAGAAAAAAGGCATCGCTGTCTTGAAAATGTATTTGAGAATCTGAAGCTAGATTTGGACAGCAGTCGGCATTTGAAAAGGGATCGCATCGCCAGGCGAAAGATTGAAAAGTATACTTTCTGGCAGATAAATTACTTGCCTAATGTAATACCCATTCCTGAAATCCGATAGGGTCAAGCTTGCTTGCCTCGTTCATGTTCCTTGGCCCGGTTCGACGATTGTTCGTGGTCACCAAGAGCGTGTTTGCTTGCAGCTCTTCGGCTAGGTTTCACCGTACCAATATCGCACGAACGTGATTCCTGGCTCCGGCCTCAGTAAGTTGTCTTGTACACGGGTTACGGTATAACCAAGGAGCAGACACACATTATAAATACTCCGCCCAGGGCCTGTTTCTAACAAGATTATTACCCTGCATACCAGAAAAGCCCCCTTCGGCAGTTGTTAACACGTTCAAGTCCTAGTCACGCCAGCTTAAGCAGACAATAATTTCCGCCACAATCAAGACTTGGACTTCGAAACCCCCTGTGGCTTTATGGATTCCCAATCTCACTCCAATCAACAGCTGACAGTCCCATTGACGGTCTCCGACATCTCAACCTCGAGGACAAACGTACCCGCAGACTTGCCTCCCACGTGGTTGCTCTCACTAGCATCAACGGATTTCTCCCACTTCCCATTCCATTACCCAAAGGTAAAGGGTCCAAGACGGACTGAAGGTCGCGGCAACATTCCAGCGGCGACAAAACTTGTTGCTGCAGAAGCGATGCACGTTCCATACTACCACCATCCAGGATGGGTACGCTACCCCAATATCTTCGCTGGACGGGGCATTGTTGCCCTTTCCCTTTCAACATTGCTTGTTTCTGCGTTGGGGGTCTGGCTACGACGAACTTGTCGGCTGCCGAGCAAGAGAAGTCTTATGGGGAACAAGATGACGTGGAGGAATTGCTGATGTTGAAAAATTGACTAGAATAGTCAGATACGAGATAGAACGATAATGTCCAGATCTTTGTCTATGTTCTTGAGTCTATGATGGTTTGCTTCACGATATTGTTGTCACAATGCTCAATGGCTGTGATCGGGTATCAACTAAAAGGGAACGTCCATATCTGCGGCGTCCTCTTCTTTCTTGCCCTGTTCCGGACCTTCTACTGTTTCTTTGATAAATGCTAATAGTGGCGCGACAACTTGCCTCTGACTGCTGGGCAGAAAATGTCCACCAGGATGGTATACTATCCTCCCCTCCTTACCCCTATCCTCACACGCATCAGCAAGCCTCAGACTCCTTTTTTCTTCTACCACCGTGTCCATAGTTCCTATGTAGTGGAGCATGGGCGTTTTGATCTTGGGTTCATAGAAGGCCCGATACAATGCGTTGTTGCCAGCACCAAACCCGGAGTACGAAACCGCGAACTTGAACGGAGGGTGCACCACGTCCGTAACAAATCCAGTGTCTTCCTCCAGAGCTTCGGGGAAGCGCATGCCGCCGTGCGCCTGAGCCTTCTCAAATGCCTCTCGCCGGCCTGGCTCCAAGGCCGATGCCAGCATGCCTGCTAAGGCTCCTCCTTGTGAGAAACCTATTACTCCATCGAACGGTCCTTCTGCCTTTAACACCTCAGCGCATCGCGCAAAGCCATTCTCCATGCCGTCGTATGTGTATGGCTCTTTTTCACCTTTCCGCCTCCACCAACCCCAGGCATCTGGCGCCTCCTCTCCTCCAGCGTCTTGATTTTCGAAGCCAGCCGTGCCGTTCGGGTCGTCCCAGTTTGGTATGTCCGACTTGTACAGTTTGATCGGCGCGGTTGGATATGACAGCTGTACCGAACGATGTGGAAACGCTTTCTGCAAGTTCTTTTCCAAAGCCCGGGTCTTGGAGCGGAAGAGTGGCCCATTTTGCGTGTAGCCATGCAACATGAGGATCTTGAGCGGAGGCTTGTTGGGCGTGCTTGTACCGGAAGAAGATGTCATTGCGCTAGAAGAGGTGCGAGCAAGTGCTCGACGAGGAAATGGAGCCAGAATACGAATGAAGGCGATCAACGAGAAAAGAGAGGAATGTAGAGGCGTGTACTACTTTCTTTTACTCTCTTCGGCCTCGCGCAGAGTTGTCAACGTTTGGTGCGGTGTCTCGGCTTGGTCAGCCTGGTTAGGGCTACGGTCTCTTCTAAGCAGACGCCGTCCCACCAGACGACGCAGGGCCACAGATCCATCCTCGACAAACATGACGTTCTTTGCCTCCAAGCTATTTCATCTCATCATCACATGGCTTCCAGGGGATCCTGGAGTCTCCTATGATAGAAAGTTATGTTCGTGGGACTGTTTGAATTCAAGCCGTCTCAACTGAAGAGCGTGGGCATTTCACTGTATTTCGGTCAGGATTCGCGTCGGCTAGGAACGGCTTGCTTCCTACGGCCGCGAGTCAACAACAACTTCAGCGTCATCTTCACCAGCATTGCGACAACAAAATGACCTTAATACAGATACTCGATTTATGAAATTGCCGAGGTGCAGCACCCAAATGGTTAATTCACCGCCTCTGCCCGCACGAAAGCGAAATTCCAGATTGCCGCGTACACATTGTGGATATTTTTAGGTCCGTTCTCAGCCTCAAAGTGCGATTTCGGGTCTCAATCTCTCCGTACTCCTATCCGAATCAAGGCTCCAGATCTGATCTAAGTTCAGGCCCCGGTGTATCTTCGACCGTTATGGATATTTGCGTCGCCTAATGGAGCGTGGCCGTTACAACATGCCGAATAGCAAATTTTACGATGACTGATCCAGTTGCATGAAAATCCGATTAATTGTCCCAGCCGTGGATGGTTTCCTCAGACACAGAAAACTCGTCGCAATGCCGACGTTCTAAACAAAGCTTACGATATTTCTGATCCGCGAATATCCTTTCTGACCGAAGCGTGCTCTATGGAATTCTTCCTTTCGGACAAAGCCTGTAAAGGTTGGAGCCGGGCGGATATTGTTTGGTAGCTCATGAGACATAATCACAACCATGAATGCATAGTAACTAACTAGCAATTACACGGACACTCCGTTGTCAAAGCTTCCGTAGACCAGTACCTACGCAATTGCGGCTAATTCAAGCCTTTGATCAAAAGCTTAGCTACTACCCCGAATTCGATCGCCACCATTCATGGACTTCACTTTTGCGCCGCAGTGTACCTGCCATATCTTAGCAGGGTTAAGACTCATGTCCACCCTAGCCTAGCGTCGCTGTTGACCGCACAGGGAATAGAGTCATGTATGATCATTCAATCAGAGTTGATACCCTACTTCTTGCTACGGCTTCAAGCGGTTAACTCTACGCGACGCGACGATCGTTGCGTCTAGATGTCTGCAGAGTAGGCTTACTAACTACACTATCGTAGGTGCGGTCAGCCATCTTGACCACACTGTGACAGCTGTAGTTCCTTCCTCCATCGTATATAAATAGGCGATCAATCCATCTCATGTCTTTACTATCGAAGTCCCATCTTTATTCCGTATTAAAAAAGCATATTATATCGTTACGACAAAGTACAGCCTCTTTCATCGTCATGTCTCTGGTCAAGCTCGGGGACTACCTCTTCCAGCGCCTCAAGCAGCTAGGAGTCCAATCAATTCTAGGCGTTCCCGGCGGTAGGTGCTTGACCACTACGATACTCGGGTCTTCTCCTAAACAAGCACTTAGACTATGAACTTGCCCTGCTTGATCTCGTGGCTGGAAATGGCCTTACGTGGCGAGGCAATCCAAACGAGCTCATAGCTTCGTATGCGGCGGATGGATACGCGCGCATTAATGGTGCAGCAGCCTTTGTTTCCACTTTTGGACCGGGGGAGCTGTCCGCGTACTGTGGCGTTGCTGGCCAATTTGCTGAGTATGTGCCTGTAGCGCACATCGTTGGCTACCCTGGTGTGTCTGCTATGAAGGCTGGTGCAATTATGCATCATACCCGTGGTGATGGCACCTTTGAGTGAGTTCTCTTGATGCTTCGACCTCATGCATCCTCGTCTCACTTTGCATAGCTTTTGTCATGAGATGAGCAAGCAGATTTCTGCCGCTACAACAATCTTGACAGATCCCACCACAGCAGCGTCCGAAATCGATCGAGTCCTCACGAAGATGATTGTCGAGTCAAGGCCCGTGTACATTGGTGTGCCGGCTGATCTATCTCATTCCCCAATTTCGGGAGCGACCCTTAGTATTCCCCTCGACGTTACGTTGCCTCCCGACAACGAGAATGCTACCAAAAAAGTCGTCGCTTCGATTCGTGCTGCCCTTGAGCAAGCTGCCTATCCTGTCGTTATCGTTGATGGTCGTAAGTATCTAACTTAACATGCAATGCATCTTCGAGTAATGATGATTCTTCAGTAACACATCGCAACAAATGTATCAAGGAAGTGCAAGAATTGCAAACTCTTCTTGACATTCCGTTCTTCACTACTGCTATGGGGAAATCTGTGCCTAACGAAGAACTGAAGAACTATGCAGGTGTTTACGCTGGTGCAGGCACTCATGAAGGAATTAAGCAAGCTGTTGAAGGCACCGATTGTGCTTTATGGCTTGGTCGCTATGGGAGCGATTTCAACACCGCAGAATTCACTATGACCATCGCTGAAGACAAGATCATCGAAGTCCAACGCTTTCATACGAAGCTTTCAGGGGAGCCAGTACCGGTGAAGATGAAGTATCTCCTTTCGGCTATGATTGCTGATTTCAAGGCCACACCATTTGCGAAAAGCATCCCAGTTACGTGGGATCCTTACCCTCTGCGAAGCCTACCCGCAACTGGCGAATTGACCCAAGATTTCATGTGGGCTACTCTCGGCAAATTCTTCCAGCCGGGAGACGTAATCATTGGCGAGACCGGAACCAGTGCTTTCGGCTTGGGTGATTCGTTCATGCCTAGTGGATCATTTTTCTTCAATCAAACTGTATGGGGAAGCATTGGGTACGCTACTGGCTCTATCGTCGGTGTCTGTCAAGCCATTAAGGAAAGTGACGGAAAGTGGAAGAGGGGCGTTCTAGTCACTGGCGAAGGCTCGCTTCATCTCACTGCTCAAGCCATTGCCGATATGCTCCGATATGATCTGAAGCCTATCATGTACGTGCTACCATTTGCTTATTCAGATCTGCAGAGACATGGACTGAGAATTGAGTAGATTCATCCTTAATAACAACGGATATACCGTCGAACGACTTATCCACGGCAAGCATGAAACCTATAACGAGGTCGCGTTATGGGACTATAGCAATATGGCCAAGACGTTTGGGCCACAGTTCAAGTCCCAATATCACGGTCCTATCAAGACAAATGAAGAATTTTTAAAGTTCATTGAAAGTGGTGCCGCTCGTGCCGACTGCTTCCAGGTAAGTTGGATGGTGCCAAGACACAGCATTGTGCTTATTAGACATAGGTTGTAGAAGTCAAGCTGAAGGAGCTTGATGCTCCGAAAGGTGTGCTGGTTACCGGCGCTGCCATCGATGAGTTCAACAAACAGAAGAGTGCGAAAACCTAGGCGGGTTATTTATGACTTATGTCACTTTCCTAGAAGATACGCGCAATAGTCATTACCGGAACTAGCTCTAGTCCATGCGTTCCTATCCCTTTGTATTGGTCAGTGCGTTGAACACGACTTCCATTCGTTTATATTTTTTTCAGACCTTCTTTCAGAAACGACCAAACGTAGTTAAATAATCATGAAAATACGGACTTCTGAACAGATTCATTGATGCCAAAACAATTGCTTTCATGCAATGTAATGAATCATGTAGATTCTAGGTCGAAATAGCTCATGAGAAGTGAGACAGTAGAGACCATTAGCCATGCGATACTGACGTACATGCTAGGTTTTAATCCTAGCAGTATTCAACGATGACATCAATTCAGGTTAGTTTCCTAGCAAGACAAATCCTTCTCCAGTGCACTGGTATTGATAGAAACCGAAGCTTTCGGCATGAAATTGGCCTGCAATCAAATGTTCAGAGCTAAAGCTGTATTAAGTCCACTAATCGTACCACAGAACGAGCAACGCTCGAGCGCCTGCTTTCGTTCTGCCCAGAAAGAATAACTCGTTTGTGCACGGCAAAAAGTCCCGAATTACTAACGCTTCATGTAAATTCGTGCGAAAGAGCAAGCAAGAGATTAGGGAAAGCTGGTAGTGGTATTCACCCTGCAGCGAACTCTTCCCCCTCCAACCCCCACTCCGTCTTTCCGGAACGCCTTCCTCTCACTTTCGCACACTAAAAAATCACGTGTTTTTTGTTCCCAACGCCCTCGCCCTCCCCTTCACCCACAAATAGGACAAGTTCTGCCGGTTCAACCGACAACAAAGTCGAATCTTTGGACGGTTCACCCGCCTACCACTAGAGAGAAAAACGTGCCGCGGAGACGATGCCCACGCCCCGAGAAACAGGATCGGACGAGGCCACTTCGTAACAAAGAAGAGTAAAATAAACGAAAAATTCGAACTTTTTTATAAAAAAAAAAAAAGAAAATATAAAAGTAATGGCGCAGCAGGGGGCTCCCGCTCGGCCTCGTGCGAAAGAAGCGCTGATGTTTCCGGCGTCGTCGCGGGCGTTCATCGATCCGTACCTGCCCACGGCGGAGGGCAACCGCGAAGACGGCGTTGGCGGGACCGACCGGCCGTTCGTGACGCTGACATATGCGCAGTCTCTTGACTCCAAGCTGGCGCTCGCGCCGGGCGCGCAGACGGCGCTTTCGGGGCCGGAGACGAAGGCGATGACGCACTACCTGCGGTCGAGGCACGACGCGATCCTGGTCGGCGCGGGCACGGCGATGGCGGACGACCCGGCGCTCAACTGCCGGCTGGCAGGCGTCGGTCTCGACGGGCAGCCGCGGCCGGTCGTCGTCGACGCGCGGGCCCGCTGGAGCCCGGGCAGGTGGCCCGACGGGGTGGCGGCGTGCATGGCGCTGGCATTTCACGGCACGGGCAAGGGCCCGTGGATCCTCACGTCCAAGGACCCGACCGATCTTGACCCGGAATGGGTGCGCTGCGCGGAGCGGTGCTCCGGCGCGTACATCACGGTGCCTGCGACGGACGGCGAGATGGACTGGCAGGCCATCCTTGCGGAGCTCGGGCGACGAGGAGTCGACAGCGTCATGGTCGAAGGCGGCGCCAAGGTCATCAACGCCCTGCTTCAGGAGAAAAATCTCCACCTTGTCGACGCGGTCATAGTCACAATTGCACCTGTCTGGCTGGGCGACGCCGGCGTCAACGTGAGCCCCCCAGCGCTTCGTTCCGGCGACGGATCGCTGCGCGCCGCCACGAGTCTAGCGGAGGTGAGATGGCAGCAGTTTGGGCAGGATGTGGTCATGTGCGGCAAAATCAAGCGATAAACGTTTGGTTGCTTCCTCTTCGGCACAATTTACGGACATGGATCATTTGCAATTGTACGGTATAAGGTGGTGGAGCATGCCCAAATTATGTTCATGTATCTTCCCCTCTGCGAGCGTCACGTCTAAAAGTGCTACTGTTTCCCCGGGCCTTGGTCAGCTCAGTGCCTCAAGCCTCCAGCTCCTTTGGTATACCAGATAAATGTGATGCTGCGGTTGCAGATGATGTGGCTGATCCCATCACAGCACTCCTGTGTTCTAATGAAGAAGCCAGAAGATTAACACAAAGTATGATGACGTCTCTATGCAGCTTCCTAGAAGTGTTATTCAACTGCCATTCCCGAACTCTCTCAAGAAAACCACAATATCCGCTCCCGGTGTCTTCTCATTGGTATTGTTCATAATCTATGGGGCTTCTTCTGCCTTAAGTGAGCCACTATATTGTTCTCTCAAAGACAGCCACCGTCTTCAAACAATGCAGAGGCCACTGCAGCCAAAGAAACTCGGGTAGATCCAGTCTTGTGAGACAAGTATGACAACTAATCAGCGCCTTGCCTGATAGCCGGAAGTATATTCAACAAGCGAACGATTTTGATTAAGTATAACCTCCTGCAAACGAGAAATAAAAGGCTGTTGCCACATCTAATGACTGTTATGTATCCCATAAAGGGGAAAAAAAAAACGTAAGTGTTGTCGTAAGACTTTTAACTGCCCCAATCACCTTTTAACCTAGGAGTATGAAAGTGCACCGATTTAGCAAATTTGATGTCTGGTCGATAAACCGACCGAAAGAAGAGACTCACTCAAAAGTAAAGGTTGAAACGAATAAAAAAAAAAAAATCACCCCCTCTTTTTCTTCGACATTATGAAAGTAATACCTCTGTTCTGATGAAATGCACCGTCTGTGGCCGACGTCAGACAGAACTGAAAGACCTAGCGCTTGTTCTTCACATGAGGGAACGTTGATGAAATTGAAAGCACCTGTCACGCCAGCAACCCGCCTTTACTTTGAATGCATCGTCAGAAGACCAGGAAAAGGAGGAAACAAACGCGAGAAAGAGCGCTTGCACTCAGTGCGCCAGAAGTGACCGTCTGCATGAACTCTGAGAATGCAAGTCGTGTCGTCGTTGCCGATTTGCGTCAAAAAGTCTATATCGCTCTCTCATTTCCAGATCAATTTTTTTCGTGTTGGATGTAAAAAGTGTGTTCGAATCCAAGATGACTTTTCAGTGCATCTTGTCTATGGGTATTGAATCTATTGCAATTTTATTTTTCGGTGGAATTTTTCGTTCACTGAGGGCGTTGCTGGTTCAAATTGAAACGTCGCAACTGATCTTCCATTGCGCTCAAGTCTTGCTCGCTACCGGTTGGATGTCCATTGCTGCCACTCGGCTGACTTTTGTTTTGATTCTGGCTTTGATTCTGGCGCTGGGCCTGCCCTTGCCCGGGAGCTAAGGAAGCTCGTGGAGTAAAGCTGCCCGTTTGCTGGCTCAAAGGTGGATTTGCGTTGGCGCCAATGGGAGCAATCGAGTAGTTCGCGGTAGGATCTGCATATTGGTAGGGTTGGCCCATGCCTGGGGGAATCTGTGACCATGCGGCTGCCATATTACCATATTGGTTAGCAAATGGAGTGAACTGACTGGCACTGGGACTGAAAGGAGCACCAGCACCTCCATGCAGCCCATATGGTGATGGCATGTTCGGCGGGAAGTCTTTTTCATGTCAGATTTTGCTTGGCTGTATTCGGGGAGAGAAGAAAACTAACCAGAATGAAGGACAGGTGCTATGCGATCCATCCCGGGCAGGCTCATGGTCGCAGGATAGCCAGAATTGCCATAGAGACGCTCATACTCGCGATTGCCTCGCGCAGCAGGCGTATCGTAGTCGTTCGGTGATTGTGTGCGCCCTCCATCCAAGGAAAACTGCGGTTCTTGAGGTCGCATATAGTTGACATGTGGTCCTTGTCTTGGCCATTGCTGCGCACGTTGTCCAGTATGAGGGTTACCAGCTCCTGTGAATGAAGCAGGATTGATAGCAGACATCCAGATACGTGTCTTGTAGACTTTAAAGAGATCAGTCACGAGGTCGTTGAAGTTGATATACTCTTCGGCATAGTAGAAGAAGGTAAGTTTGCGGTAGTCGCTGCGTACGTTAGTTTCTCATCTACTCTAACCAAAGCCTCCAAATGACCTACTGTTGAAATTCAGCATCGAGGATCTCCATTCGCAACCCGTGATCGTTGACCTTGGTTTGACAGACACGCTTGGCCTTTGCCTCATTGCCCTCCTTCTCTCGAAGGAGATGGACTTCGTCCGGACGAGCGACTCGCTTGATCATCTTCGGCCGAGGTTCGGATTCTTGCTGGGGCTGCCCTCCATGCAGACCGTTCTGCTGCATGTTCTTCGACGCGATGATCGCCTGTTCAAATTGCTCGTCGTCATTCGCAATCGCAGCAATGTGTGGATACATTCTAGAAAACATCATCAAGCACTTGTACTGCTTTCGTAAATACTCCTCTTTCAATTTCTTCGCCATGTCCATGGTGATGTTGATGGCCTCTACGGTGCCCAAGTCCTGACCGCGGTCGCCCTCCACTATGACCGTGTCGCCCGTCTTCACCTGTAAGCCGGTGTTTTCGGGGATGTAATAGATGTCGGCGCGGCTGCATTTGAAAACTACCAGGTACAGAATTCGTTGCGGGCGACTGAAGACGTTCGGGAGCGCAAAGGGGTTGTAGGTCTCCGTCGCATCGTGAACGTTTCGGCGTATGTTTTCGGCGCCACCGAAGTAGGATGCTGCATAAAATTTGTCAAACTCTTGCCTCTGTTTGAGCTTGCGATCTTCACGTTCGACACGCGGGAGACATTTGAAAATTTCATCATAATTAAGACGATTGTTTATACTTGAGAAACCGTGATACTTACGTTCCTCATGGGTCAGGGCTTGTGGCATCTGTTGAGTCTGATCCATATTTGCGAATGGAGAGTTGAAAGTGTTGTACCCGCCATACTGTGCAGATTGCCCCAGTTCTGAAGGAACTGCCATCGAAGTGGGTGTTGCCATCGAGTTGTTGCGAGTACGACTGGGCAACTGCTCAGCCGCAAAAGAGTGGCGTCGGCTTTGACTACCATCTTCAGCGATGCCAAAGCCCAGTTGGGATTGCCATTTGGAGCGAGCACCAGCCGTGGTGAGAGATGTCAGGCCTGTCGTGGATGAGACGTTGCTGCTGCCTACGACGTTGCGCGCCATGGCACGACTAAGATCCGATGAATGATCGTTGGCGTCCTCATCGGCAACGGCATAATCCGAGCCAGGTGAGAGAGGGAAGGTGCCACTGCGAGACTGCATGCGGTAGCCTCCGTTGGGAAGTGGGCTGGGTGCTTTCGTGAACGCGCTGAAGGCCGGGGCTCGCGGAGGATTCTGCAAGCTTGTTGTTGTGCGGAGAGGCACACCATAGCTGTTGTCGGAGCCGCTCAGGTCTTCGGTGTCGTCCTCATCCTCACGCAACGAGCCTAGCATGTCTCGGGAGCCTTCACCGAGCATGCTTGGACGGCTTGGTCGATGGACTACCGAGCGCATACGCGAGTAGCTAGCCTGCTGCTGAAGGTGTTCCATTCCCGGTATCTTCTCGAGTTGACCGGCTGAATAGGATTGTGAGCGGATGGTTTTCCTGCTTGGCTCCAATGGGATCTCGAAAGGCAGACCGCTGGTAGCAACCGAAGTAGGCGAGCGCAAGTCTTCATGAATCGAGCTTCCCGGCGACGGCATGACTTCAACAAGTCGGGACGGCCTGTCCTTCTGCCAGATCTGCGAGCCCCACATTGCGCCGCCTGTTCCCGGACGGCCAGCGTTGGATGACGTTTCCCAAGGGCCGTTCTCATTCAATGGCGTGGTAGGTTGTGAGCCGGACGAGGCATGTGAAATGCCGCCGACTGAAAATTTCCTTGCCGGTTTGGACTGGGCTGTAGACTGCTGAACTTCACTCAGCCATGATGGCCTTCGCTGTGCCATCGCCGGGTTGGTAGATGTGCTTTTCGCTGAATGCATTGAAGTTGACATGACGGCAGACGGCTCACGTTCATCCTCGGAAGACTCCATGGCTTCGGATTGAGGCGTCGATGTTCGTAGTCCGGTCATGCTCTTTTTCTCAAAGAATGTCTGATTAGGATACTGAGGGCGGCCATGGCCATTTTGGCCATTGCTTGCGGTTGCAACATTCGGTGAAGCCATCTTCACATCGTACCACGAGGCGTCTTTGTTTTATGCCCCAGACTGTACGAGGCGCGAAGAAGCAAAGAACGTAGCAAGGGCCTATGGCTGTTGACTGAGGCTATCGCTCGAGTCACTATCCTTGACGTCGCATAAACCTTTCGAACAGGTACGGGTCCACGCGATTCCTGCGACGGTGCGCCGCGAGGAGTGACTTTAAGAAGGGCCCCGGATGCGTCCTTTTCAAATCTCGCGCAATTTGCTAAGGTTCTTGGATTAGCCAAATGTTTTTCAAAGTGATCCAAGAGACATGTTTCGGGAGACGAGTGCAGTACACTCAAGACGAGCAAGAAACAAGACGGGAGATTGTCCCCCACTGCGTGCAGAGACAGCGATCGCATGTTGGAACGGGGTAGGGAAAAGTCCGATAGATATTGAGAATATAGAGGTACGTACGAGGTGAATAGACCCCCCCCTGTAAAGCAAGCTCGTGTTGCAGAGTCTGGAGCTCTTGTGCAGTCGTTTCTAAGGCTTCCGGACTTTTTGAGGCTTAGCAATTTAAAGCGTCTTTGAAATGGAAGAAAAAGTAAGACTAGACAAGAAGTCAGTAAACCACCTGCTTTTTGTAGAGCTCGCAGTCCGTAGCGCATCGTAACTAAGAAATCGCAAAAATTACAATCTTGACCCACGACTATGGACGCTGATGTTTGATGTTGGAAGAGTGTGAGGAGCGCGGCTTTGCCAAGTGGTGAAGAAGGGCAACCGTGCGTCAAAGCTGCCACTCGATGCTGTTCCTGTCACTGGCATTCTCACGTCGCCTGGCAAGCGGCAACAAGCGCGAAACGGTCGAGAGTGACCAGAAAAGGCGCCGGCCGGCGTGCGATGGCGATGGCCCCGTTTGTGCGTATGAGGCGGGGGTGCAGAACTAGGCGCACTCGAAGATAGAAATGAAAAGGGAAAACTGGAAGGACGAAAAGGCAGAAAGCACGAGATACACGGTGGCCGACAGCTCGGAGACTGGTCCTGTCGCTGCGGGGTTTTGCGTACCTTTCACGTCCGATCCTTGATACGTGCCTGCAGGAGCTGGAAACGAGGCTAATTGTGCAATCTATCGGTCTATGAATGTCTGTCCCGTCAGCCGGTCGTGTCTGTCAACGGGGGTGCTGGCCGACTCACACAGAACAATCTATCTTAATACACGTGCTTTTTTGGCGGAACGGAGGCGTCCAAGGACTGTCAGGCATGACGGGTTAGACGGGATCGCGTCCGAGGTGGTGCGCGTTGGCTGGCAAAGGGCAGAAGGCGAGCAGGTCGTGGGGACTCACATTATGTGGAGTAGTGTTATGCGCCTTGGAACCACTCTATCCCAGCAGATCGCAGCGTCGTTCGAAAGGCGGTACAGGGACAATCTAAAGCAAGTGGGCTGGAAATGGTGCGCACATGGAAGAGCGGAGCGGTCGGTCAAGAAAGCTTGATGGTCGTCAAGAGGGTTCGCCCGGTGGGATGTGTCGCGCTCTTGAGGAGGATCTGATGTTCGTCCTTGTGCTGTGTCAGAGCGAATGCGCGCGGGAGGGAAAGGCAGGTGTGGGAGAACATGAAGGTCGACGACGACGAAGAAGATCCAGCACCGGCCGTCCCTGAGCGACGGTTATACGTCTAGCCAGTCGTCCCAAGAAGGCGACGCTGGTCCCCAGGATCTGAGGAGCTGGAGGGGGGATTTGGGGTCTGGTGAGGTCTCGAGGTGCAGGTCTGGACGAGACGCGACCCAAGAAGAGGCCTGGCTGTGGGGCGGGCGGCTTTGCGCGACGACGGCAGGACTGGCGCTATGCCAGTGTGTGGTCGGCGTAGCAGGGCGCTAAGGAAACGGCCGTGTGGAGGCGTGCGCTGTGCGGCGATGGCACTTGGGCGGGCTCGATCTTACCTGACAAGTTCGAGAGGAACTGAAGAAAAAGCCCCGAAGGTGGACTGCAGCGGTCGACAGGACGATGGGTGGGACGCTCAACGCAACCTCTTTTTCTGCCTTGCAGCGATTCGATGCGGCCGGGCGTTGCTTGATGAATGGCGAGTGGCCGTGTCTTCAACCGCAGGACGATCGCATGCCCAAAATGCCGCCAACGCAGCAGGGGCTTCGCCTAGATGCACGTGCCGTCCGTCGAAATGAAAATTTGCGGGGTATTAGAGGCCAAATGCTGCGCAGGGAAAAGACGCTTTCGCTCGTAACTGCTCCCGGGCCGTACAGAAACAGAGATTTCACACAGCCGGCGGGCGGAGGTCGAACGCTACGGGAAGCGAGCCAATGTGTGCCGTCGCTCGCCCATGGCACGCACCAGCCTTTGTGTTATAAACACGCCACCGAGGCCAAGCTTTGACAGAACGCTTTAATAACATCCCATTGTGGGGTAGACGCATGGCTCCATGCACGACAGGCCACAGCAGGTCTTTCTGGATCGGCAGCCCGAAAACGTCGAAAGGGGAGGGAGCTCGTCGCAACGAGGTCCTGTGCGCGGAGAAAGCATCTCGTAACGGCTATTATCATCTCGAAACGGCCCAGAACACAGAAAGCAAGGCGTTCTCTGTCAGGACTTTGGGCAGGGCGCCCGGCCGTCCCTCCGCCCGCGCGTGAGACGGCATGGGCGGAAGCGCTGAACAGTCCCTCCGCTGGCTGCGCGGCGACAACGACGGGTCGGGCGGGCGCCGTGAGCGAGGGCGAGGGCGTGCGCGAGCGAGCGAGCGAGAGAGCGAGGGCGCGAGAGAGGCGCGTCTGGCGACATGGGCTGCGCCGTGATGGCGGCCCTGCAACACCAGGGCACGGCAAGCTGGCTTGGTGCCGGGCAGGTCATCCTCGAAGCCAGTCCGGTGCGCGCTCGCTGCAAAAGGGCCCGCTCGTCGGCCTGCTGCAGCGTCGGGGGCCCGCAGTCCTCATCGTCGCTCATGCCGCGAATCCGGGGAAGGCTGGCCCAGGCCGTCACGCGCTTGCTCGCGGGTCTGGCGAACCCAGCGCAACACGGCTGGGGCGACCTTCTGTTCGCGAGCGACCTGCGATCCGGCGCCAGGTGACGATCCTGATGGCGGCCGAGCGCCCGCACTCTGATGCCCGCTCGACGCAGGGCCGTTCTTTGTTCCGTTGCAAGATGTGTTTTCCCAGCGTCCAGCTTCGAAATCCCGTGCCCACGGCGCGGCATGACGTCCGATTGCTAGCTCCCACGATGTCCTGCAGCATCTTGCAGCATGTGTATCGCCCCTCCGTCCACCCCCCGTCTAGCATGAGGAAAGGTTGTCGCTGCGTCTCTCTGCGCCTTGTTCCGCCTGCCTAGCGAACCGTCCGGGCCCTCGCTGGTCGTTGTGTATCATCTGCAGGTTCGCCCACCTCCCTGGGTACAGGCGGAAGCTAAGGGACTTGCCGATGGCTGCAGAATGCCGAAGTGGGAGCCCATCGTGAGAGGAAAACCGTCGCAGAGATCGTATCGCGCCGTGTACCGCTGAGCTGTCCTTTCCTTCTCAACAGGCGATTTCTCCATCGTGTGACCAGAGCATGGTCGCCTTGGATTTGGCTAGCTGCAGACATTTTCGGTCCACAACAACCTCAGTCGTGTGCGCTAGTGATGCACGCAATCTTCAACATGGATCTGAGCCTGGCTCAACGTTCCGCGTCTGCACGGTGGCCGACGCAGAGCGAGAGTGGACGCTACGACTCTTGGGGGAGGCGATCATCTGTGCAAGCGGCACCAGAGGCTTCGTTGGAACTCTCACATGTCGCTGCTGTTCGCCACAAACCGGGTGCTGTGACCCTGTGATTTGGCTTTGAATGATGGCAAAGATGACGGGGCTCGAAAGACCAGGCAGCATACGGCGCCCTAGTCAAAAGCTTGCCACGCGCTGCACTGCACTGCACCGCGCAGGATTGGATTGGATTGGATTGGATTGGATTGGATTGTGTTCTCGCTACATTTGCACATCGTCTTGACATCAGAAGAGCCGGCTGCGGCGCTCAATGTGGCCACCTGGACCAGGAAACCACTTCATTGCCCGGCCAGATCCTCCGCCTTGTGGAGTGGTGGCAGCGCGCCGTGTCAATGGCAGCAAAAAGATGCGATTCCTCGCGGGAAACAAGCCATTCACGCCCGGAACGGAGTCCCCCTTGCAGCAGCTCAGCGACATGCAGCAACGCACGATCGAGATGGTGTTCTGCTGTTCAGCGAGCCCAGCGAGAGGCGGACTGATTGGGTGAAAGATGGGCAGCATTGTCGGGTACCACGCCGACGAAACAGCATCTGGAACCCTTCCCTGCCCGGCGCGAGAAGAAACGTGCGCGAAACGTCAGGAAAAGGCAGCAAGACAGGGCCGACATGTCGTCAGGCACTTGTATGTCTGGCCAGCCCAGAGCGTGGACGCGGCGACATGGTCAGCTTTCTCTCGGATGCGGCCTGACAATTGGTCGTCGCGTCGGCAGGGATGGCCAGCTCGTTGCGCTTAGCAACTGCTCGTGCGAGAAAGTTACGCGGCCGCAGGAGGTACTAAGCGGCACACAGCCCGGCGGACAAGCTCTGCGACTTTGTCAACATTCAAAAGAATCCTCCCTCTCGCTATCGATCTGCGCCGCAAGCAAAGATTTTCCTCCTTTTCAGATTACCCAAGATCCGCGTCGCACTCGTCTCTGCTCTAACCGCAATCGTGGTGGCTATTAGGTGATTCGATCGTCATTCCGAGCAATCCGGGCTGAGTACAGTACCTTTGGCTCCCTCCGACGTCATCGGGCCTCTGGCGTCATATACCGGACCTGCCGCTCTCGCGACGCAATAAACTCGTCTCCTGCTCTCACACGTCCAATTCTCATCTCGACAATCTGCAACACTGCTCGAATCATCATCAAGCATCCGTGCCATTGTACCTGCTGGCCTTGACGCGATCTCTCGATCGTTTTTAAAAAGAACGAATACCGTCGTTGCTTCCCGCGCACACGCCTAAGATCCGCCGATCAAAAAACATCACACAATGTCTCGTGTCGTGAATCTTGTCAGCCATCACCACAACGCGACAATATCGACTGATTTGGCTAACAGATGGCAGGCGCTGCGTGGCTTCGAGTTCCTCTGGACTCTGTACGACGTCCTGGAGCTGATTGTCTTACCCCGCTGCTAACGCCAAACACAGGTTGACCATGGCCTTGGTGGGGAACATGATTGCGAGCGCCTTCTCCGGAAACCCATCGATAATCAACTACACCATGTTCGTGACGGTGTTTTCGATGCTGTCCCTCTTCTACCTGATACCTACCACGCTCAAGTCGGATTTCTCGTTCCACCCTATGCTCGCCCTTGGCTTAGACGTAAGTGGCGTCGGCTGGTCTGCCCATCAGAACGTCCAAAGCGTAGACTAACGGGGACATTCTTAGCTTCTGAACACGCTCTTCTTCCTCTGCGGCGCCATTGCCCTCGCTGCCTACCTGGGCGTGCACAGCTGCGGTAACAGCGTATGTCAACCTTTTTTTTTTTTGAGACCAGTCTTATCTCAAATTTTCGTAAAAAAGAGGGCAGCCAATCTGACACAGCGCGTAGGACTACACGCACACTAACTCCATCACCAACGGCGCTCACGACACCGCGAAAAGATGTCATGAGGCCCAGGCGTCAACTGCATTCCTGTGGTTCGGCTTCGCCGCGTACGCTGCCTCGACCGTGATGTCGGGTCTGGAGGCCCGCGGAGGCAGCACCGTCAACATGCGCGGCATCAGGCGGGGTCCGGCTATGAGCCAGGTCTAGACGGCTCCAAAAGGAACCAGGACACAAGCATATCGATCATGCCATTGCCATTCTTAGTGCGCTACCGGGACAAACCGTGCTGTTGTGGTGGGACAACGCATGGACTCTGTTTGGCACGGGCACAAGGGCTTTAACGCGAGGGTTGACGAATGGAAACGAACGAACTACAGAGGCGACCTTGTCGAAGAGGTTGTTTAAGGATCGGTCGGCTTTTTCCTGTTACTACGCTAGGTCTTTCGAACGGACTGTTGTTTTGGAAAAAGAAACACCGCGCTTGGTATTCTTACTGTACTTTAGACTATTCTTCCGTTCATCATTGCGCTGGAGCAAGGAAGAATATACAAAGGGGATGATGACGATGATGATGATAATAATAATACAAGATATGACGTCTTCGAGTTAATATGCTAGATTAACTTCGTCTTCCCGCAAGTGCCTTCCCTGCTGCAGAATGTTAGATTTCATTAGTAACACGACTCGAACAAACTGCCAGCTTATATGTGTACAGTATCTCCCCCTCCCCTTCTCCTTCAGCGTTCCACGAGTATAACAAACGCCTCGTGGTCGATGCTATGGATGGATGAGACTCTGCCGAAAATAAAATGCTATCTGCGGTCCGCCACGCTTCGGAGCGGATCGCTTATATGCTGTGCAAATGCCAAAAGAAATACACTCGACGCGTCTTTGGACAATCATTCCAATGTCTTCTGTCGTCATTATTTCAGATCGGTCACCTTACGCCCGATCCTGTTCCCTCCGCCTCCAAACTCGATGATGCTGCGACCTTCGAGTTTCTCTTTGACACGTTGGCTGGGTGGATCCTTAAGCATGAACTCGCGTCTGATACGCGCCGCTTCTTGATCCCAAGTCCTGCTCTTCTCGTTATACTCTGCCATCTTCTCCATTTGCGAATTTCGCTGGATGATGCTGCGCTCCATGTATGGCTTCTTCTTCTCTTCTGGCAGGTTGCGCCACTCGGCTCCCAGAACAACTCTAACCTCGTTTCGTGTCGGCTTCCTACCCGTCTGTTGCTCAAGGCGCGACTTAATGTTGTACCATTCGTCGTCTTGGTACATGAGGTATGGGTTTGCTGCTCCCTTCTCCGGTTTGATTGGCCGATCTCCAAGTTCTGCAAAGATGGCACTGATGAGACGAGCTTCGTACTCCTCTACTTCACTCTCTAATGTTGCCTCGGCAGATGGATCTGGTGGGGGAAGGATTGGCTCCCATATATCAACGTAGCCCTTTTGCTTCTTAGCTCCCGGAAAAGGCGAGCTGTTCGCCGCTGGCTCGCTCTTAACCTTGACTGGACCGCGGGGTACAAGGGGTGTTGCGAAATTGATCGGCCCAAGTAGGGAAGTCATTACATCCGATGCAGCACGGAGACCAGATATATATGCGCCATGGACAGTGGCCGGATGTGTACCGCACGTCGCCTCTCCAGCAAAATGTATTGGCCCCACTGGTTTTGCCATCACATCGTAGTCTCCAGCAATGGTGTCAGGCCCTACGTAAGAGTAACTACCACGAGCAAATTCATCACGTTTCCATCTCGTGACAAAGGCCTCTGACGGTTCAGGCACTTTGACCGGAGCGAAGATCTTTGCCAGACGAGCTGTAGCCTCTCGAACAAGGCTTTCGTTGTCCGTTTCTTCAGCCGAATATGCCGATGTTCCTGCAAGTAGAGCGACCAAGGTCGGCCGGCCGCTCTGCTTTGTCCTATTCCAAAACAGATAGAATCGACCCCGATCTTTGGCATAGCTCTTCTGATTGAGTGGATCGTCTGAAGTATTGAGAAGTCCGAACATGTCGCGATCGTCGTCCCAGAAAACGGATTCGTACACAAGGACGACCTATGTCTTTGTCAGCGTATCATCGTTGAAACGTTTGTGGAAGTTTTACTTTATTGAGCAAGCCAAAGCCCATGCGTTTGATGCAGTCGCTCTTCCAATCAGGTAATGGTGGACTGAAAGTGATGGCTTCTTCCTTCAGAA
This sequence comes from Verruconis gallopava, assembly GCF_000836295.1. Classification (NCBI taxonomy): domain Eukaryota; kingdom Fungi; phylum Ascomycota; class Dothideomycetes; order Venturiales; family Sympoventuriaceae; genus Verruconis; species Verruconis gallopava. Next base: position 417,351 of record NW_015622150.1, read on the forward strand.
CACCGAGAGGAACAGTCAAGACAACCTCGTCGGCTTCAATTTTCTCGCCGTTGCGACATTCCACAACCACTGCTGCGCTGCTTGGTGAACTAGTGGACGTCCTATATTTAATTGATTTTACAGCATGTTTGAAGCGCACGTCAAGAGGCGACGGAAGTCTGTACAACCCACGTGGGACTTGTGAGTAGCCGCCAATGATCTCAGTATGCTCGCCTTCGAACTCGTTACCTATGTCTTGATCCCAACCACCTAGACTGAGCTGATTGACATTGGCGGCATTGGCGTATTCGAGATTTGCATGATGCCAGTTGAACAACCTGAGATCCTGCGGTGTCAACCCTAGCATTTCTTGATACTGTCGTATTCCCTCGTCCATTGTCTCTCCTAACGTAGGACGATGCGAAGCGTTAATTACGGAGTCCAAATCCAGTGTTTGATTTGGATTCACATCTTTAAGGAGATCCCACCCAAGAATGCGAGCTGCTTCAGCAGCTGGACGATGTGCTGCAGAACCAGCAAGCTGGTAGGACCTACCTCCCTCTTTTACCACCCCAGCCGCCGCGTTATCGTTGCTCTTATTAGTTGATACTGGGTTTCCGTCCGTGACCGTGACCTCAACGCCTGCATCCTCAAGAGACGATATTAACTCACTATCATGTTCTGCAGCTTCTTTAGGATCTTGCCCGAAACGTATCAATTTTTCATCACCCTGTACTGTGCGTACGGTTGGCAACTTGTTGCGATACACCGCCGCTCGCTCCAGCACATCGTTGTACAATCGCTCGACCATTATGTCACGACGTTTGTCCACCATACGACCATCGTAGTCGTAAAGTATCGAATTATCTCGTAGAGCGTGGTAGGGAAGGCCGAGCTGTCCTCGTACTATGGCATTCATTGGATTGCCGTGCTCGAAACCGGTGATAATCTGAGCTCCCATTTCAACAGTGCACCGCAAGCCTGCCGGAAGAGTTCCTCGCGCCTGTTTCTGAAATGGGTGAGAGTAGACTCGCCCACCTAATCGATTGCGTCCTTCGAGTACAATGATTTTTGGTGGCCGCTCGCCATTGCTCGTGAACTTTTCACCATAATGAGCAATCAGCCCTTCAAGATGCCGGGCGCAACCAAGACCCGACATGCCAGCCCCTATGACAACAATCGTTCGTCTTCGGCCGCCTTTTGCTTTTTGACGAGGTATTGATTGGGCGGTGTTTTGCATTTCGACACATCCAAAGTTGATATAGCCATTGCGCATTAACCAATCGTAAGCAACTTGTGCCAAACCAAAGTAGCGAGAGTCTTTGCAGCAGCCTGCAGCCTCTGACCTCGTAACGCCAACCATCGGATTTCTATGCCATAGGCGAAGAATACCATTTCGAATGTTTAGGTATATCGTGACTTGTGGGCGGGTGATATGCTCTCGTAGTAAGCTGTACTCCCCAGGATGCAAAGCATACGGGTTTAGACGCGAAGAATACGCTGCCAATATGCCTTGACGGGCATATTCCATCCACGTAAGATGCTCGGGAATAGATGTCTTCGCCCGGAATTCTTCCGTTGCCTTCTTGGGTGTAATATCAGATATTTTCCTCTTCCTAGTCGACACTGGCTTAGGCGAGTCGGAGCTTTCTGGGGTAATAGCACTGCTATAAATTTCTTAGACGGGATGATCTTGAAAGAGAGGGGGTAATGCTCACCCTCGGACTACGATACTATCAAGCATAGGCTTCTCGTGATGCTTTGATATTGACATCGTATCGGTTTTTGAGGCATGTGGACTATTCGCTTCTTGTGCATTCGATTTAGAGGGACTTGCGCGACTTCCATTTATATGGATATGTTGCAGAGTCGGTTCATGTGAATTCGATGAGGGAAGTGACACCCCAGCAACGCCTGGCATGTCGTGCAATTCGTTTGCTCGCATATCACCACTGACAATGTTATTGTTGGAGCCTGTGTGGTTTCCGCTAGGCTCTGAAGACTCGATGCCATCCCCAAAATGCACAGAAGATGGTCCTGAATCATCATAATGGTCGTATATGCCTAGCGAATCGTAGCCCTCATACTGATATGGCGCATCATCTGCCTTTGTTCCGATCAGATCAAACTTTTGCTCCGAAAATGGAGTTAGGATAGAATGAGATAGCAGATCATCTGTGTTTTGATAAAGAATCGATGAGTTATCGAGTCCATTGAACTGGTCCGCCATTGTGTGATCGGCCGTAAAAACCGGCCAGGTGGAGAGAGCGCAGCAATAATAGCAAGATCAGTTCAGTCGCATCATCGAAAAGGGGGGGAATGAGTCCTCAGAACAGATATCGCAGGTATAGAAGCAGTAGCCATGTGCAAAACATATCATGGGTTGGTGAATGGGAGGACGCAGATGCTGGCCCTCAAAGGCGGTCCGACATCCCCTCCACTTTGGAACCTCACTCCATCACCGTCGACGGCAACGTCAACGAAACACACCTCTTGGCACCTCGGACTTTGTCCTAATAAGCCCAGCTAGTCGTTACAGTTTCCTTCGTCAATTTTGACATTTAGTCAGCCTTGAACAATATCGCTATACGCTTCCACCGAGTATTCGTTCTCTATCGCGCCAAGCCCGGCCACAGACGACCCTTGATTTCAACTACCATCACGACACATGCGATCCGGCGACGCGTAATTCCGTGCTTTACAACGCGTTCGGTCTCCTGATCACCTACAATTCAATTTTGATGGATTTTTGATGATCTATTTGGCCCGAGTTTAATCATGGCAGCAGCTCGGAAATATGCTGCTCTACCAGACTTGGTATGCTTGCCCTGTCATTTAGATATCAAGGTAGATCTCCCTGACAGTTATAGGATCAAGCGCCCGACGTCTACGAAACTCCAGATTTGGCTGATGATGTCTCCACTATACCCGTGAGTCGCACAACAAATTGCTGCTAAGGGGGCGGCGACGGACATGCATTGCTAAGCGACACCTAGGCAACGTCAGCCCGCTCACCTTCTGTGGGGTCTGATGGCGGGAGAGCAGCTGATGAAGACGATGACGAGTCTGGAGTTGTGAGAACGAAAGTAGATAGAGACCGTGCATTTTCACGATTCCAGGATTCAAAGGTCAATGCTCGCAAAGCGGACTTCTCAGACAGATTGAACAGCTCCCGGCAATACTACAAGACGTCGTCTCGACGACGAAGGAGAAAGGCATACACAAATGGACATGATGGAGAATATGACGAACTGAGCGACGACGAAGAAGAAGAAACACTTGACCACAAGCTAGCTCGCCTAAAACGTGAGATCGAAGAAGCGCGGATCGAGCTAGCAGAAAAGGATGAAGATCGAGAACTCTTTTCGGATGCTCCCGAAAACAGAATTGACGACGATATGGAGGAGCACACTCTTGACAGCATCAGCAAGCTTAGTGAGGCTTTGGATGCAATTTACACGTCTCGGAACGGCTTTGGAAAAGGACCCGCGGGAGACTTGATACGGACAATATCCAAGCTTGGTGCCTCTGAGGTTCCAGCACGGTCAACCCAAACACAAGCTGGTCCCATCGCTCCCCCAACGGCGTCTTCGCTTGAACAACAGGCGCAACTAGCGCAGGCTTTCGCAAAGGTTGCTGAATTCGATACCCGACTTTCCTTCCTCGAGCATGCGCTTGGACTGAGTGGGGAGAGTATGTCAAGCTCATCCAGCGATTTACAAAAGCCCATCTTGCAAACCCTTGCTACACTCGACCGTCAAATACAGACTCTGACGAATTCGTCGGCCTCAGTTGACGCGGCGTCGAGCAAGACCCGCAAGCTGATTGAGCAGACGGAGCACCTTCTGAAGGCTAAGTCAGAATATGATGCGATCAACCATCCTACGACCGACGATGCGGAGAATGTGTCGAAGATCAACGCATTACATGGCACATTGGCCACAATCGACTCGCTCGCACCAACCTTGCCTTTGGTTCTCGACCGCATGCGAACATTGCGTTTACTGCACGCAAATGCAGCCGAGGCTGGTAGCATACTCGACGGTATAGAAAAGCGGCAGGCAGAACAAGCAAGCGAGATCAAACAGTGGCGAGAGGCTCTTGATCAGGTGGAGAAGAAGGTTAAGAGCGGTGAGAGTGAGCTTGCGGAGAACATCAAGGGTGTCGAAAGCTGGGTAAAGGAGTTGGAGGCGAGGATGTCAAAATTGTCCTAGGCCCAAGGAGTTACTCTTCAGCAAAACACATTTGGACGAAGTACTGAACAACGACACCGCATGGCGAAGGGAGTTTTGCCGCACCAAAGTGGATTGCTAGATACCCATCCAAAATTTTGAGGAGTTTGTAGCTTTGAGCTTGCTTTCCTCTTTTAAATTTATTCTAAGAAGAAGAAATCATTGCTCATTACATGCACACGCTTTCTAAGCAAAATGTCAAGTTTCAAGACGTGACCGAATCTATAATTCTTCATAAATCTTTCTATAGTTGATCCAGCAGGCCTTCCGCCTCGAGCATGAGCACGATCTGATGGACAATTGTCCTCACGTTCGTCTTCTCGACGTCAACTACCAGGTCAGCCTTGGTTGGAACTTCGTATGGATCGTCAACACCAGTAAAGCCTTTGATCTCGCCGGCTCTGGCCTTCTTGTAGATTCCTCTTCGATCCGTCTTCTCGGCGTATTCGAGAGATGTAGCAACGTGCACCAAGAAGAAGCTTCCGTACTTTTCGACGGTCTCCCTTGCATGCTGTCGGGCCGCATCGAATGGCGCAATCGGCGCCGCGATCACCGCAGCGCCGGATTTCGTCAGCTCAGACGCAACGAAAGCGATACGAGCGATGTTCTTGTCCCGATCTTCGCGCGAGAAGCCAAGTTCGGAGGACAGTTCCCCACGCACGGTCTCTCCGAGTAAGAGCGTCACGCTTCTACCACCTTGCTGGTTGAGAGTCACGTTCAAAGCACGCGCGATGGCGTCTTTGCCACTGTTCTGGTATCCAGTAAGGAAGACTGTAAAACCTTGCTTATTTCGAGGAGGGTGTGACTCGCGGAGGACGCGGACGACTTCAGGATAGGAGAACCATTCGGGAATGCTTGCGCCTGTTCGCAGACGTCGACGGAGTTCTGCAGATGGGTAAGTTACCAAAACTCTTCAGCGATTTGGGTCACTATATACCTGTGCCAGAGATGTCAAGTGTGCGGACACCGGGCTCCACTTCATCCTTTGGTCTGTACTCATCGGAGTCTGGAAGGTACGTCATTTGTTGGAAGGGCACAACTTCGATGCCAAGTTCTTCCTTGTATTTCTCGACGGCGACCTGCGCATCATATGGACCATAGAAGTCTACGCCTTTGGAGTTCTTGCCTGGACCAGCATGATCACGGCCGACGATGAAATGTGTTGCACCATGGTTCTTGCGAATGATGGCATGCCAAATTGCTTCTCTTGGACCTCCCATACGCATGGCGAGTGGCAGCAAGGCCAAGACGGCCATACCGTTAGGATATCTAGGAAGAAGCGCCTGATAGACCCGCACTCGCGTGAAGTGGTCAATGTCACCGGGTTTGGTCAGGCCCACAACCGGGTGGATGAGCACATTCGCTTGTCTTGCACGAGCAGCTCTGACGGTGAGTTCTCTGTGCGCGCGGTGCATGGGGTTACGGGTCTGGAAAGCAACAACTCGGGACCAGCCGAGCTTGTCGAAGTGCAAACGCAGTTCTGCTGGTGAGTCTATCCGTCTCATTAGTCAAAATAAAAGCCATCTTTGAAGTAAAAGAAAGGTCTTACATCTCAGTCCAACATAGTCGTAGTGCATGAGACGGTCAATAGCTTCAAGCTTGCCACCAACGTAGAACTCTTTCGCGGTATTAAACAAATACTTGATTGCCGGGTGCTCGGGATCGCCTCCGAAGACTTCTTTAGCCTCCTTCTCTCTGTAGATACTTGTAAGTTCTTCTGCTCTCAGTCCACTTTGAACAACTCTTACTTGTTTGGCCGGTATACATCGTCAACCGTCAAGATGGCCAGGTGCCTGTCGTCGCGCAGATCTCTCAGCGCGATCCTAGCACCTTGCTTGATTCCCAGACTGTCAATGGTCTCTTGGGATACATCGAGCGTGATTGGCATGGAAAAGAGATTGCCATCTGCAAGACGATTGTTCTCCACGACTCTAGTGCTCAGAGTTAACTGTATTCGTCTAGACTCAACCCAGACCCAGTGCTTACCCATTGTAGTCCTTCTCGTTCATGAATCCTGATCATTTTCAATTAGCCATCGTTCGTGCACCTCTGACCGTGTGGAAAAGCGAAAGTCTGGGAAAAGGGAGCCCTTATGTCGAAAGGCCGAAGGGCAAGGCCAGAAAGCCACAGTGATGAGTGAGCCCCACCCGTTCACCTGCATTGCTTCACCCCGCCATCATGCATGTGCAAGTTGACGACAAACGTCCACCAAAGCAAACCGCAAATTCAGCGAATTCGTGTAACGAGAAAATGACTCACCCTCGAGTGGTGAGAAACCGCCATTGAGGATCAGCTCCAGATCGCACAGCTGTCTCTCGGTCAGGACAATGGCTGGAAGGGTTTCCGCCTCTGCTTCAAGCTCGGCTCTTCGCGGCGCGTCGCGTGCAATCAGGTCCTTAAGTTGACCTCCTGTGAACGTCTGTTAGTCCAAGCCCGTCCCTCTCGCACTCAGAGTCGTGTACCGTGTGGTGGATTCGCCATATTGGTTCGAAGTGAAGGATCTTTGTCAAAGTAGACGCGGCTCTGCTTCGAGAACAAATACGTTGAGGGTCGTTGTCGATCAAGGTGGCAAAATTAATTCGCCGCCGTAGTGCTCTTCAGCTTTAGGAGGGCTTGGAAGATCCTGATGCCGTGTTTGGCCTGCAATACTGAGCTTGCAAAGGAGCTTGCTTCGCAGGACACACGGGCACGGGTGGGAGGAGCGGGATTTGAGAAAGAGAAACTCACACTTGACGTCGCGAGATTTTTTTTTGGCGTTACTTAAACTAATCCAAGATCCGACGTATGGGTTCCAAAAGGCCCGCCCGCGACGCATTTAGTGGAAATTTCTGAGCCGCCGAGGGTCGGTTATGTCACCCTGAAATTGCGTGATTGGCAAAGATGCAGATGGCGACATCACCGCAGAAGCCTGGTGTAGCGGGCACGACTCCGGCAACATCCACATTCACTTCGAACAAATACTAATCAATTGAAAATAGAAGAAACCATATTTGTCTCTGACAGCTGTCTCATCCTGACTTCGATGAGGATGGTGGTTACTCTACAGTATTTTTGTATTTGTCGGTTTACAACCGCTCTTTATCAAGCAATAGCTTACATGGCTGTATCTTTGAATTTCTTCCTTGGTATCAATCCCCAAAAACTCCAATGCTAATATGCTACAAATATTCATCTCATCACACTCGTTTTCTCGTCAAATGCATGTCCAATATTGACGACCCTACGCTATGCCTTGACCTCTACCGCTTCCAAAGCTTTGCTCAATTCCTCCTGTTGTCTTTTAGCTTCTTGCTCCATGAGGAACTGCGCGTATCTTGATTTCTTGTTGTGAATACCACACTCGGTCTTTTGACGACCAGCCCATCGCCCAGCCCGCTCATCTTCGCCGGCCTTCACAGGCTGTGTAGAGTGCCAGTCACCTACACTCTTGTAGCCTCGATCCAAGAGCTCATTGTAGGGAACATTGTGCTGGTCAATGTAATCTTTGACCTGCTTGAAGGACCAGTTGGCAAGCGGGTTGATCTTGATGATGCCTTCTTCGGTGACTTCAATGATATCAAGATCGCCTCGCTTGCCGCCTTGGCTTCTTCTCCTACCAGTGAGAAGCGCCTTGACGTTGAGTTCGGTGTTGGCGCGTTGGGCAGGTTCAACCTTGGCGACCCAGTCATAGTATTCTTCGTTGGATTCCCACAGACGCTCGCCATACTTGGCCTCGAACTCTGCGGTAGTCTCTGCACCCTCTGGCTTGTAGACATGAAGCTTGATGTTAGGATAACGCTCCTTGATGCGCTCGACTAACGACAAGGTCTCAGGGAAGTGGTACAAAGTGTCAAGGAAGATCATATCAACATTGGGCTTGATAGGTGTGTCGAGCTTTGACAACATATCAAGGGTGACGAGACCAGTGAGACCGAAGGCCGTGGTCTGGAACAGATTTGGCAGCGAGGTGACACACCATTTGAGAATATCTGGACAGATGAGAACATGCTCCCTCTCTGGATGGACGGAATAGTGTACATACCTTCTGGCTCAAGCTGGTTCAGTTGCTTGTTAAGGAATTTCAGGTGAGGCTTGGTGAAATAGACATCAGTCAAGCCACCGTTCTCTGAGCTGGCAGAGGCATAGCCAGACTCGATATCCTCGCGTGAGGCTGATCTCTCGAGCGCAGGAGAAGACATGATGATACAGGTTCGTCACGCTCCGTAGGACTAATTCTGTTTTCTGAACCAAATGGAGTAAAACGCGGCAGGGAGAGTCTCAGGCTGTTCAGGCACGTAGAGATCTAGAATGCTTTTGATGCAAGCAAGAAGCACAGAGCACCTGTAACGGACAGTGAAGAATTTAAGGAAGAGAGAGGATTGGATGTGTTGGAAAGGAGGAAAAGGCGAATATGATGGCGCCACTGTCTGGTAAAACCCCGTAGCCTCCTCGTTTGAAATCAAAATTCTGTGCTGGATACCCGACTGCAAGCACGCCATCGCACGCACAGCTAGCTCCGGTCCGACCTCGTTCCTTTCCAGCACGCAATAGCCCTCCAGCAAGGGGAGTCCTGCGCGCCTACCAATAGAACCATCTTAGAAATCGAACGGCAGAATGCCGCAGGCTCACTAATTGTCGTATCTTCTTTATCTAGCTGCGGCTTGACCGTCTTTTTTGTGCGATGATATTTGCCAACGCGTGTCCATGCTCTTTTACCTAGGGCGAAAGCCGTCCCAAACCTGTTTATCGAAACCTCAGTTTTTGCCTCAGGCTGCTGATCCCGGATTGCATCATTCCACGTGCTTCAGGAACGCCAAGGGTATTTTCTTCTAGTCCCTGAGGCTGAAAATTATGTGTGTTTCTTGTCCATGTGTGGCCATTTATCCCCTTGATTAGCAGTAGTCTTACGTCCTGTCGTGGGTTTTTCTGTGCAACATCTTCAGTGTTTGCACTCGCCGCGCAGTCCCCGCTCGTCCAACTTCGGACCATGGCCGAGGTGCCGCCTGCAGCGAGCAAAATATGTCTTCATGTGAGGCGCTGGCCTGGAAACTGGATTCTCATATTTAACATTACAAATGGACGAACGTGGATGGTATACGATGGCTGTATACACGGTCCTTCCGGAGTTTGCATGAGGTTGATGAGTGGTGGTAGCTTGACCCCGAGCTGCAAGAGCTTTGTAAAGCTGAAGATGACTGATCGTCCTGCCTGGCACCTATTTTGGTTCTTTCAGCTCTTGACTCTTAGCAGCAGCTGCATTTCACCAGCAATAAGTAAATAAGATTAATCATGCAACCTCTCTGAGAATCTAGAGTGAATTTCCAATGCCCTTGCACTCATTCGACGTATTCATGGTCACGTGGTTTTCGCAAAGGTGCCTTCCTACACTATGGAAATAATAGGTGCTGTATTGTTATATTTCAAAACGCCCTATGCACGAGTACAACAGGATGTAGGGTTTCAAGGCATGACGACAGCCAGCTGATGGCTGAACTTCTGTCCTCTACTCTCGAATTGCACAATCTGCAGAAGCCAGACCAGGAAGCTCAAATCGCGGAAGAGTTTGTTGATGATGGGGATGATATGTTTGCGATAGAACAAGATCCACTGCTTCCGTTTGCCCCTCCACCATATCGAAATCGGCACATGCGTAGTCACAAAGAGCGGTAATTCTTCAGGATCGCACCGTAGCTCTGCAGCGCGCTCATCTCGAGCCCGGATACGTTCTGCCCGCATCTCTCGCTCGCGTAGTATTCTTTCATACCGCCTATTTTCCCTCTCCATTCTGTCCAGCTTTTTCCTGTTGAGCGCATTCAATCGGTGCCAAATGTCTCTTTTGAGGCGCGCATCGGGAGTGTTGGGTATAGCGTTGAAGGCTTGCACAAGCCTGTTAAATCGATCTTCGTCAAAGGGGGGATGCTGGTAGCCTTCCCACGGCATTGCCATCTCGGGAGCAATTATGTCTGTCATGAAAAGTATAAGGAGAGGCCGAGCCGTCTGTCTTGACTGGAATCGGACGTCGCCGTTCTTGTGCGCAAAGAAGATAAACGTATGCTCAAGAGGCTCTATTATTTGCAGTTCGTACACGAGCTTTCGAAGACCATGGTTGAGCAAAAGAGGTGGTGATAGCAAAGGGTGCTATCCGCCCCCGCGACTATGGATAGATTCTCTAATGGAGATTTGATTATATTGCAGTTGGAATTATTTTGAGTAATCTCCGCACTTGCTTGGGCACGGTGGAACTTAAGTTCCTGTTGCGTAGAACGGTAAGCCGTTGTTTCCGCGTCAGTGACCAAGTTGAGCTTTCGACAAGTCTCCAGACAAGTCGATCTTACCCTGCGAAGCAGTCTAGTTCTGAGTACGTCGAGACTCCTCATCTTAGCCCTTGTCTGCGTTCTGGTATCAACAAACCTCCAAGCTCTCGGCCGCAACGTCAAATACCTGAGTTTAAATACGGTTTCTACATCACAACTACAGAGTTTGCTTGAACCTTTACTGATCCTCATCATAGTCTCAATACAATCCCTTGGCATCCTAAGACAGAGTACCTGTTAGTTCCGAAGGTAAACAGTCAAGGCTTTGCCTCAAACTCAAGCCAGCTCTCACAATCGGTGGCTATTCAAGAGCTTCGAATCAGCAATCGAAATGAACAACATTGAGCCAGCGGACAATCCTGCAGTTGCCCTTCCTTTTACAAATAGACAGAAGTCGGACACTCCAGCACCAAAAACACTTCCAGCTGCTCACCACCTATCGCCAAGGACTCGAAATGAGGTTGTTGCCTTTCTCGGGGAATTTGTCGGTACATTCTTATTCCTCTTCTTCGCCTTTGCCGGCACTCAAGTTGCGAACATGGTCTCCGTGTTAAATCTCAACATGAAACCAGATATATCCATCCTGCTCTACATCTCGCTGTCGTTTGGCTTCAGTTTGACGGTCAATGTCTGGGTTTTCTTCCGCATCAGCGGTGGCCTGTTCAATCCAGCGGTAGTCTTCTAACTTTTCTCTTTCCTTTTTCCGATATTCTTTGATAACTGATGGTTTCATTGCCTAGGTCAGCTTGGGTTTGGCTTTGATCGGTGCGATCGGTTTCCTTAGAATGACCGTTGCCATTATCGCGCAGATTCTGGGGGCTATCGCTGCTGCTGCCCTCGTTTCTGGCTTGTTTCCCGGACCCCTACTTGTCCGGACAACGTTAAGTGTCGCGCCGAAAACCTCAGTAGTGCGTGGCTTATTTATCGAGATGTTTTGCACCGCGCTCTTGATATTCACCATGTTAGATGAAAAAGCCAACGTTTAGCAAATATGAACAAAAGTGTTGATCACAGACAGATTCATGCTAGCCGCAGAGAAGCACAAAGGCACATTTCTCGCCCCTGTTGGAATCGGACTGTGTCTCTTCGTCTGTGAATTGGCCGCTGTCCTCTTCACCGGTGGATCGCTCAATCCAGCGCGTTCCTTTGGACCAGATGTTGTAGTGGGCAAATTCGCAAGCACACACTGGATCTATTGGCTTGGGCCGTTCCTTGGAGCCGTCGTCTCCGTCCTCTTTTATAGATTCATCAAAATGCTCGAGTACGAGACAGCAAACCCCGGAGCCGATGCGACACGTCCCAACTCGCCAAATAGGGGACTTCCATCAAGACGCGGAGTCAACGGTAGAGAAGATGCCGGGGAGCGTGTGTAAATTCAGCTGTTGAGTGGAGAGTGCGGATAAGACGGGACAACAGACCTAATCATATGTCGCTAACGATGAATTCTTGAGGAAGCGTCAGATGTCACTGGAGATCGAAGTGATATTCCTCGTCGGAAACAGATCATCCGGAAGTATAGCGTAGTTGCCGTAATCATACTTTTTCTAGTTTCTTGAGCATCTTTCTGGTGCGCCCGATCTCTATCTCGAGGTTTCGCAGCTGAACCTGCAATGTGACTAATTCTGGTACGGAGCCCTCGACGGCGGTCGTGAAGGATGCCTGGGCCGCACGGAGCGGCTGCGCCACCAAAATTCCAAACCACTGGAGAGGATCCTTCGAAGCAGGCTTCGTCTCGTTCTTTTTGGCGTCGTCGCCGTCGTCTTCGCCGGCATCCGCAGGAGTCTCCACTGGCGCAGATTCCCGCTTCACACAAGTGAACTCATACACATCGCCGCCCCCTCCGGAAGTAGAGACTCGCACCACGCGCTGGGCCTGCATCCGCTCGTCGTAGTAGTCTTGTCCGTACCGGCGCCCTTTGTTCAGGAAGTTCGCCTGGGCAAGGGACAGATAGCCCGCCGCAAAGTGGCGTGACAGGTCCTGACGGGCTTTCTGATAGCGGTCCAGGACGTCCAGGTAGCGCTCGAACAGGTCGTCCAGACTCTGCACTAGATCCTCGGCCGTCCGACTTGGGCGTTCGACCTCGTTGGAAGCCGTGCCCGTGGTTGTTGTGGCCATTGTGGAGTCGACAACGCAACCGCTCTTGGCTTTCCTCGTGCGAAGTCGACGGTCGACGAACAGTGGGCGTGTGCCCGCGTGTGTGTGTGAGTATGTATTGTCCGTGTGCGGGACGATTTGCGGCCTAACAGAAGGGTGAAGAGACAAATGATTTTGCCTGGGATGCCCACACGGCGAGCCTGCACGTCCCACGGCGCCCGCTTCCTTCACCTGAGCTTTTCCTGAGCTTTACCCCTCCACCCCACCTTTTCCCGTGCAAAAGGCCAGGGCTCAGTCAAAGAAATTCAACTGTACAAAAACTTTATACCGTACCACAGCTACAGCAAGAAGCGGAACCCCGCAACTTCACTCTCGCAGCGGAAGCGCTCCGTTCAGAAGCTCACAATCTCCGCCACCGCTCCAAACGACGAAAGACTTTCGACGACCGAATGGCGGACGCGGACCTTGAAGAAGTACGCTCCTTTATTTTTTTTTCAGGTGCTTCGTCGTATTGTGTTTCGCAGCGGGCTGACGTGGAGGTTTTCCTTTGTTCGTACAGATACGAAAGGCGCGTCTTGCGCAGCTGCAGCAGCAGCAGGCCGTCGGCGGCGGCGGCGGACCGGGTAGCGCGCAAGACGGCGAAGAGCAGCAAAAGTAACGACCACCCGCACCCACGTCATTCACGTACATAGCCGTCCATTGCACACGTGCTCTTGCACATGCACATATACGTACCTACACGCACACGCAAACACACACTCACTCGCTCACACACGATCTGTGTCTTTTTCCAACGTATACACACACACACACACACACACACACACACACACACACACACATACACATACACACATATATATATATATATATATATATATATACGTCTACATGCTTTCCCCACAAGACAGCAGATAAAATATCGGAGAAAGGACGCATCTGACGGCATGAATGCAGGGCCCGCGAGGCGGAAGCCCGCGCCAACATCCTCAACCAGATCCTTGAGCCGGACGCAATGGACCGGCTGGGCCGCATCCGGCTCGTGAAGGCGTCGCGTGCAACGGACGTGGAGAACAGGCTGATCATGCTCGCTCGGAGCGGACAGCTGCGCGCCAAGGTGTCGGAGGCCCAGCTCAAGGACATGCTCGGCCAGCTGTCGGAGCACGAAGCGAGCCAGGAGCAGGGCAAGGTCACGGTGAACAGGAGGAAGGGCGGCTGGGACGACGACGACCTGGACGACCTGCTCAATGACGTGTGAAGTCAAGACGGTTCGCCTTTGGATGTGCCTTGGAGGTGGCGGGGGAGACGAGCGGAGACTAAGGGCTCTCGTTCAGCGGTGTGAATCTTTGAGGTTTCTGGTCGAACAAAGACACTCAAGTGTCCTTTCTCAATTCGCGTTCTTGTACATGTGTATATATGTAGTGTGGAAACCCGGCGGACGTCAGTATGGACACCAAAGCGACTGCACAAGATGGCCGAACGAGGTCGTGCATACAGTGGTTCCATTTTCACACCAGCCGCATCTGCGTGGAGTTTTCTCGACCGAGAAAAGGAGAGGTCACTCTTCTGTTTCCTTTCCCGTTTACAAGCGAACTATGTGATGTAACTGTCAATGTAAAGAAGTGCGTGTTGATGCGTGTGCATTTTAATTCACGACACCACGAACCACGAAGATTTGCATATAACGTTCAGAGCCTCATTTGACAACACAGTAGTTCCGCTTGAAGAGGGCCTGGAAGAAGATCGAAAAAGGCCAGCCACGAGGACGGGAAATGTAGCGCAGTCACGAGAATGGAGCGCTCACAACCACCCCTGAGTGGTAGGCTGGCTGTCATTTTTGGGCGACACGCTTCCGGGCGCAGCTTGACGCAGGCGTTTCGTACCAGCTGGACGTATGTCTTCACGATTAACCAAAAAGAACCAAAACAAAAGAAATAAAAGGGGGAGGAGGAGTGAAGCGAAGAAAAAGGAAAGAGAAAAAGGAGGAGAGTTGGCCTTGCGACTCGCCACGCTCTCTGATTTGCCGCGCCGCCCTTTCCTGAATCACAGTCAAAGCTGCGGTTTGCAGGCGAGATTGTGTTTGGACTCCTTTTTGGTGGTGTGTTTCTATTTTCAAAAGCATGCGGTGTGCTTGTGCAGGCGAAAGCATTTGTTGGAGAGGTTCTCAGCCATCGTCACGAGAAGAAACCAAAATGGCTCGCAGCTGGGGACGTCGCGTATGGCGCTGATTACCGTCCGGGGGCTCTGTGTAGTGCGTCGTAGGGCAGATCCCTTGGCGAGTAGACCCAGCGGTCGGATCGTCGCTTGCATGGACGCGCGAAGCGCCCAGCTGTGGCTATGGTCCGGGGGGCAAGAACACGATCTATGGCGAGCACAAAACTATGCCATTATAAACAAATAAAGCCGTTTCAAATGAATTGTTTTGGCTTCTGTGCAGGAGGTAATATATCGATCGCTGGTGGAACGCAGGTCAATTAGGACTAGATGAATCTGATGTGCACGACGAGCGGAGAAAGGACGGGACAGGGCTCAGATTTTGGCGGCCGGCGGGATGATTCCGTTCTGTTGTACATGCAGGGTCGGAGAGAGAGAGAGAGAGAGAAAGTGGTAAGAGAGACACGTCATATGTTCTCACGGCGTGTTTCTTGGGTGGAGGACGGCGGAGAAGGCTGAGGGGCCTGGGCGCTGATGCAGATGAGAACGGGGTGAAGGACAAAATCGAGCAAGAAAAGTCAAGCGGCCGAGTCGGCGGCGTATCGAATCAGCGTGACAGGGCGGTTCACCCAACGCAATTATTGGAGCGAAGACGTGGGCCTGGACAGGGTGCCAAAAGTAAAGATGGGAGGGAAATTTTAAAAAGAAAGAAACAAAGTGCATGCAACTACGTCGGCGTAACCGAGCACCAGACACGAAAGGACAGACACGCACACGTGGGGAGAGAAGGGAGAGAGTTCCAGGCCCGGTGTGTATGTGTGGCTCGGGCTTGTCGCCGAGCACGTGCGACCGAACAGAGTTTGCGTCCGGTTTGGGCAGGTTTCTTTGGTCTGACATGCGGAGCGGTGCGGAGCGAAGCTGCCAGCGAGCGGTTCGGAATCGAGTGGCACGAGCAGCGCAGCAGCAGCAGGGCGCTGCAGTAGTGGTACGCTTGTGGTGGTGGTTTTGGTCGCGGCACCGTGGACATTGGTAGTGGCAGTCGACGCGGTTGAGGCAATCGCTGCGGTGCAGGGCCCCGGCGGGAGGGTTGAGCCAAGGCCAGGCACAAACAGCGACGATCACCGGGGGGCCCAAGGGAACGTCGGCGGTGGGCTGCTCGTTGCTAGCGGCCTGTGGACTGCACCTGGGCGGGCGGGTTGCCTGCGGGCCTGGACGAACAACGTGGGCTCTGCGCCAGGCCGCGGCCTGCTGTTCCCGCTGCTGGAGCTGCGGCTGGCGCCCAGCACAGCCGGCAAGCAAGAGAAGCGTGATGCGCCTTTCCATGCCAACGACCGCCCGTTCCTGCTAACGCTCGCCCTCTGCGTCGGTCATGTGTGTGCCAGCAAACGTCACAAACTCCCTCGCCTGCCCACTCGCCACCACTCGACCGCTCTGCTGCATCCTCGCTCACGCCTTAAACTTGCCCACCCGCTGCACGGCCTAGCATCCTCGCTTCCCGACTTCGTCTCGCCGCGTCTTTCCAGCCGGCATCTCCTCCTCCTCCACCTCGTCTTCCCTCTCTGCGTCCTTTTCCCGTCTTCCTTCTACCTTTTCTTTCCTCATCCTCATCGCTCCGCCTGGCTGGTGCAACCCTCCGCATACGCCAGAAACGCTCGCACTCCTGCACTACAGAGACACGGACGCTGACTCCCGTCTACGCTCGACGCACGCACGCACGCACGTACAACCCAACATACAAACACACACTTACGCATCGCCTCGAAAAAGGCTGTTTGCCTGTCTGCTTCCCACTTACTTTTTGCAGGGGTCCTCGTGCGTCCTTGCAATGATCTGACGCCGCCTCGGAAGTATCTCTTCCTCCTTGTTGCGCCTCCACTGTGCACGCCTGCAGCGAGCTCGTTTTGTTGCTTGCTGTCTGTCCCTCACGGCTGCACCGCTCCAGTGATTCCGAGCTCACTCTGATAATCCCGCCGTACTCCGCGACCGGGGCCAGGTGGAGCCCCTTCATCCGCAACGCTGGCTGATCAGTCGTGAGTGATCACTTTTCGAGCCATCCTTCAACCCGTCCTTTCGTCCTGCAAGAAAGCTGTCACCATTGTATTTGCTCTTCTGCAAGCCTTTTATTGTCGATCTTCGAACCATGCAGTGCGACTGATCGCCAATTTTTTATTTGCCCTTTGCCTTTCCCGTCCCTTTTGTTTTCCTTCCTGCCTGGTTAACATTTGCGCTAGCCTGTTCGCTTGCGCCCTCGGTGACGCCAGTGGCCTGCCGCGTCCCAAAAGCGCTCAGCAACTTATAAGAGCGTCGACGGGCGCCGTCCAGACGCGCGACGAAGGGACGACCAAGCCTCTCAAGTCGTCTTCCTCCGTCTCTGCGCTCGACAAGATGGCTGCTGTGGCTCCTCCTCCCAGTGTGCCCCAACATCTCTTTCGGTCGGATAGTGAAGGCATGAACACATTGCCAAACCCGCGCAGCACCACGCCCTCAACGCCGCTGTCGCGGTCGGATTCCGCCACCTCGGGGCACCATCCCGACCTAAACGACGAGATCGCTATGCTGAGCGCCAAACTGGTGAAAGCCATCAACTTCCAGACGAGCCTGGACGACCAGCTGCACTCGGCTCGGGAGGAGCTCGAACGGGCGAGACGGGTCATTGCCGAGCTCGAGGCGGCAAAAAAACAGCATGAAGAAGCCATCCGCGTCGGTTCGCTCGTGCGCAAGGAAGAGGTGGAAAAGATCAAGGCGCAATTGTACAAAGAACTTGACGCGGCTCGGAACGAGCGATCCGAGATGATGAAGGAAAAGGAGAAAGCCATCCAGGCTCTGGAAAGGGAGCAGGCCAAGCGTGCAGCGGCTGAAAAGTCGCGGAAGGAGATGGAGCAGGAGCTCGAGAACTTGACATCGGCGCTCTTCGAGGAGGCCAACGGCATGGTTGCCGACGCGCGCAAGGAGACCGAAGCATCGGAAAAACGCAACGAGTCGCTCAGGAACCAGCTGAACGACGCCGAGGTGCTCTTACGCTCCCATCAAGAGCAGCTGCAAGACCTGAAAGCCGTCGTAGAGAAGATCAGTTCTGAACGCGACGAGAACGAGAGCAACGTGCAGACTTCCACCGCACCCTCAACGCCTGGCATGGCCCCACACGACAAGATGAGCAGGTTATTTGAATCTGCAAATCTGACGCCCGTCACGCCTGGCATTGACGACATACAACCCGACCAACCGCTAAAATTTTCGCATCTGATTACCCCGGTCATGCGATACGATCTGTCGGCCTTTGAGGATTTCAAGAACCTCATAAAGGCTGCGGCGAAGGCGACTCCAGCCCCGAGCAGGGTTGCAAGCGGTAGCTTTGGCAGTGTCAACGTGCTTGGCCTGGAGCGCTCGGACTCGACCAAGAGCTCGAAAGCTTCGTCGCCTGCTGCTCCTGTCTTCCCCACCGTGCTCAGCAGTCCGAAAATGAGGGACTTTTCGTCCAGCGTGCCGCAGCTCAAAGATACGCCTGTCTATAAGAGAGCCTTGGCCGAGGACATAGAACCGACCATGCGTCTGGACAGCGCACCTGGCGTCGGTTGGATGGCCAAGAGGACGATCCTGAACAGTATGACCGCGGGTACCCTCGTCGTAGAGCCCATGCCTACGCCAATGTCCAGATTTCGCGGCCCCGTCAATGCCTGTGCCCTGTGCGGCGAGAACCGCAAGACCGAGCCGTACCAACGCAAGCTCTGCTTCAGAGTCACCGAGACGGAAGATGCACAACGATACCCTCTGTGCGATTATTGCCTAGGCCGAGTGCGCATGTCGTGTGACTATATCGCGTTCCTGCGCATGATTCGCGACGGGCACTGGCGTGCCGACTCGGACGAGGAGATCAAAGCCGCTTGGGATGAAAGCGTCAAACTCCGCGAACGGATGTTCTGGCAGAGGCTCGGAGGTGGCGTTTTGCCTGCCTACATGCAGAATAAGGAGAATCTTCGAAGTCCGACGTTTGAGCATGCGAGCGAGTCGGGCAGGAACAGCGAGGAGGCCCAACGCACGCCGCCGCAGTTACCACCACGCCTCCCCCCACGCAACAGCGAGGACGACCCCTTCCAAAGCGAGAAGGCAACCAAACGCGTGTCCATCGGCGAGGCTGTTGTAGCCAACAACGACGGTCATTCCGCCGCGACCAGCACATTGACCGCCGAAGAAGAGAAGCGCATAGAGGAGCAGGCCGCTCAGCAGCTCCAAGATGAAGCGCGACATTCGTACACGTCCAAATCTAGCGGCTCCGAGACAGTGCGGGAAGTTGACGAGCAGGACGAGAACGCCTCCACCCCGGCTAAAGACGTGCAGCGCCTCTCTCTCACGATACCGGGGAGTTTCCAATAATTCTGTGCACCACTCAAATATATCCGCCACAGGTATTTTGTGGACGGCTTACTACTACCACCTATCGATATCGTCTAGCATGTCCGGGGACTTTCGGCCCACGAAGTGGCCAGTGTTCTGGACGCTTTTAAACCCTTTTTTACATTTTATTTCTCTGCTGCATCCGGCTCTTCTCCTGTCTAGCGAGCCCGTGGGGGATTAAACGCATAAACATCTGATTTTGCAATCATAGAATACGGAGAAGAAGGAGGGCGTTGAAGTCTTTTTGGAACGCCGTCGCCATAGGACATGTCTTCTCC
Organism: Verruconis gallopava; assembly: GCF_000836295.1. Classification (NCBI taxonomy): domain Eukaryota; kingdom Fungi; phylum Ascomycota; class Dothideomycetes; order Venturiales; family Sympoventuriaceae; genus Verruconis; species Verruconis gallopava. Next base: position 436,773 of record NW_015622150.1, read on the forward strand.
CTCTCCCTCCCGCACAGTCTCCATAATCTCTCTCTCTCTCTCTCTCTCTCTCTCTATCTATCTAATTACCTTTGTGAATACATACAGATACACATGATTTTACTCGCGGCGGGATTGTTCTGTTGACGAAGAAAAAAAGCATGGGACTTTTGTTTTGGAGGATCAGTTTCACGCAAGGATACTTGCCAAGGCGGGTTATTTTCCTGTTCATATCTACCAACTGCTTTTGTTCTAAACTCGTCCCTTAGTTCTGTACGATACTGAGGCCTATAAGGCGGGAATGACGCGCCCACTGCTACGTGCTGTAGGGTGCAGTATGGAGGTTGTTAATGTATGATACCAATAGTAGCCAAGGAGAACCCTCATGGCGGCTTTTTCCTTTTAATTATCTGCAACGGCGGCAGATTTTGTCATCCCACTCTCGAGGCGATGAATTTTCGCTCTCCTCCCTTTTTTCTTTAAACGACACTTTTATTCTGCGTTTGGAAAGACAGGATTCTCAATTGTGCGGGAGTATATACCTCACCAGGTCTGCGCGGAGAAAAGCACGAATCCACCTCCCGTAGACCATATCGAGCAACAAAAACAGACCGAAATTATAAAGTGTTGGTGTTGAACCATACCTAGATCTCAATTGGACCTCTTTCTTCTGCCATTTGTTCCCTTCGACACGCTAAGGGCAACAAAAGAAAAAAGTAACCTTTACCCATGTGTGCAAATGCCAAAGCTTGTTAGCTAAAGTTCCCAAGGCCTGTTACGTGACCAAGGACCAGGTGGGGCGAAAAAAAAAGTGGGAGGAAAAAAAAGAAGATTTGAATTGCATCAGCCGCGAATCGAACGCGGGGCCCATCGATGGCAACGATGGATTTTACCACTAAACCACTGATGCGATTTGTTGAAGAGGGTATTGTAAGTCAAAAACTATATCGTTACAAAGCACCTTTTTTTTTCTAAAAAAAAAAGACTTCTACCAAAGATGCTTTCTTAGCAGCCGACTTTGCGGCATTACCCGCCCAACGCGGACGCACGTGTGGAAAACAGCCTCGGGGCGTGTTCGATCTGTCTGCGGACGGGGCTTACGAGTTGGGCGCAGGCACGCGTGAAAAGATCGAGGGCGTCCGGATGCAAAGGGTCAGAGGTCATACGATCTTGCACGCTTTGTACATCTGTTTGATGTGCGAGAACTGTGTTCCTTTTTAACGACTCGCTGCAGGACGTAGATCGAGGTGATCGCCTGCCATTGTGCTAAATTTGCAACATAAAAACTTTTTTTTTAAAAAAAAAAATTGATAAATAAATAAACAAGTCAAAAAAAAAAGGGGGAAAGGCTGCCTGATCAGACTGCACAGACTCAGCGGGTTGATTTGGTGTTATTTTTTTCCGTTCGGTCTGTTTGAGTGGCCGTCATGGGTTGACAGAGCAGCGAGCGCTGGTTTGCAGCGCTCGCTGTGAGGACGACGAGTCCATGCTCCATCATGAACGATCTGAAATGTATGGCTGATTCACTTCCATTCGTCTGCTTTTGAGATTTGGCCTCTCTCTTGACCGCGTTGGATCCCACCCAGCAGCGATGCGCTGTCTCACATCTCTTTGTCCAAGAACGGTCCAAGGAGCAGCCAGTCGCCAAAACATCGTTTCCCGTGTGACAGGGACACGGCGACGCAAACGTCACATACGATCGTCTAAGCACTAGAATTCGGCTGGCCAAATATTCAACGACAGGATCCTGCAACGGCCGTGTTCGAAACCGGTCCGCTCGCCTTTCGAATGCTTGCAATCGGAGACCGAAACTCGATACTCGCTCCAGCTTTCGCAGAAGAGGCAACGCGAGACCTTGACGTGCGAACCAATTGAGTGTGCTCATTTGATACCGTAAATGCAATTTTCATCACACAATCTAGTTAAAAGTCGGCCAAACTTTCCGAAAATGCTACTGGGAGGATGGCCGAGTGGTTAAGGCGCTGTGTTTAGGCTATTTCAAATGGCAGATCCGCAGTTCGAAAGAGCGAGGGTGTAAGTTCATCCCGTACGACCAGCGAACCTTCCAATGTCTGACATATGCATCAGTCGAACCCCTCTCCTCTCACAAGGAAATATGAGGGTCCAGCCTAGCTGGAACATGCGAACACTTTTTTTTTTCTTTCCCTGGCTTGCTCTGGTTGGTGAAAAACGGTCACTACGTAAGGCTCTAGTTCGTTAATTATATATCGTGCTAGACGATGGTCGGACCAATTTCTCTGCTTTTTGGCCTCCTCAGAACTTACATCTTGCTCCACTGTCAGCTCATAATCTTTTTTCCGTGCCAAAAGAGCTTTTGTCTTTGGAGGCCTAATGTTGCACTCTGTGCAGCAAGGAATGGATGCTGCAAACTACTAGTGCAACACCAGGACCGCCCTTTCACGTCTATATACCAGATTCGTAGTTGGGATCCAGTTTGTAGTCTGATTAGATACTTCCGGGAGAAAGACGAAAGTAACTAACTGTCCCGCGATTTGTGGTCCAAAAACCACATTGCTTCGTTGTGATACAAAGTAATTTAAAAAAAAAAAAAAAAAAAAAAAAACAGTCATCTGAACAACTCATGGTCCCGCATCCCAACATTTTGAAACATGAAGCTTTCCAAGTTTCAAGTGATGCGTATCTCTATGTCCTCGGGGTGCGGCGAGTTGGCTCTTTTTTTCAGGCTCCGTCTTCCCGATGATTGACTAACGAGGCTTGATCGCGTCAGCAGTCGATCAAATTTGCCATGGCTCCGCGTCTGGTGTTGCTTCAGGTGCACTCGTTACCCCACCATCACACTTTTTTTTTTTTGGCTCGAACAGTTAGAACACTCCCAAAGCTTTCGTGGATTGAGTTCGCACGAGGCATAATTCATGTGAGCCATGGGCGATCATCCCAAAGACTCGGAGAAAATCCTTCTCACACTTCCTTGGCCTGAGCCGACAGATCTGATAAAGAGACTCGAAGAGAAATTCCCAACAGCAGAGTTTGTCTATAAGCAAGTAACTTTTAATAGAGAACAGGGGCTTCAGGAGCAGCTCCCGGAAGGTGCGTCATTGCTCTCATTTGAGGGTTTCCCAGTCGACCTTCGTAATGATAGTCGGGTCACGGACGACTGATTTACACCCTCAAAGACATCTACAAAGACGTCACGGCATTGCTCACTTTGTTCACGCTGCCGCAATCCCCAAGTTCATGCCCAAATCTTGAATTTGTGCAGCTGATATCTGCTGGATCTGACAAGGTCGTGCAAAGGCCCATTTTCAAGGAGACCAACATTCCTTTCGCTACCGTCAGCGGCATCCACGGGCCACAAATCTCAGAATGGTTCATCATGTCGCTGCTGAATTTTGGTCACGCGTATAATGCACTTTACGAAGCACAAAAGGAGCGACTTTGGCAGCCGTCGCTGGGCCAGAAGGTACAAGATCTGGTCGGTCAGCGCCTCGGCGTGTACGGCTATGGCAGCATAGGTCGTCAAGCCGCAAGAGTGGCAAAAGCGATGGGTATGGATGTCATTGCTTACACGGCTTCTCCACGAGACACGCCAGAGAAACGCAAGGACACCGGCTTCATCGTTCCCGGAACGGGCGATCCGGACGGGAGCATCCCGAGCGAGTGGTATTCCGGCACCGACAAAGCGTCGCTGCATCATTTTCTCGGTCGGGACATCGACGTCCTGCTCGTCGGCGTCCCGCTCACGGCGGCCACGAGACACGTCCTCAGCACGGAAGAATTCGACGTCCTGTCGAAGAAGCGGGCGTTCGTTGCCAACGTCGCTCGCGGACCCGTCATCGACTCGGCGGCGCTCAAGAAAGCGCTTGAGGAGGGCAAGCTTCGCGGCGCCGCTCTCGACGTTACCGAGCCGGAGCCGCTGCCCAAGGACAACCCGCTGTGGGAGGCCCCGAACACCTTCATATCGCCCCACGTAAGCGGCAACTCCAATGACTACGCCAAACGAGCTTTCCAAGTTTTCGAGCTTAACCTCGAGAGGAAGGCTAGAGGCGAGCCGCTCATCAATGTCATCGACAGGAAGAAGGGATACTGAATCTACAGCCGTCAAGCACTGCATAGATGCCGGTGGACTTTTGCGGGCCGTCGTTGAACCCTGCGAACTTGCCCACGATTCCATGTCGGATTCACAGCGTGGGAATGTTTTGGAAAGGGCAAAGTTGAAAGGGCCCGGCATTGCTGTCGCTAAACGTGAATGGGTGTGCAATGGCTGAGAGCAGGAGCTAGCAAAGGGCTTTGTGATCGAAAAAGTATCCTTCACTATTGCCTCCGCACACGTATGTGTTTTTACGAGTTTGTTTAAAGCTCAACGTAGATCTTACAGCCGCCATTGTTGTAACGTTACCGCGCCATTGAAGGTATCTAAATTACTACTCCCCGTTGTCAAATGCTTCCACCTCGAAAGATAAAGTCGTAGTCATTTCTTCCAGATTGATTGTTGGGCAGTATTGATTGGGTCACTAGTCCACACTGCAAGCCGAAAGATTAGGCACGGGTGCCAGCCCTCTCCACCCCCTTTATGTTTCTCTAATAATGATGATGAGCAAAGATCGAATCAATCCGTAGCATATTTTGTACTTCTCATTGTTCTTTCCAAAACTTTCAGCTCCCGATGTCACCCTCCGAGAAAGGAAACCTATCTGGAAAACCTTCAGCACTACACTACCTTGCCGTAGACAAGTACAGGCCAGCGACTCGCATTGCTGTTCATCCTTTCCATAAGGCGCACATGGGATACCGCGACACAATGTACGTCGGCAACCCCAGTCTTACCCGAGCCCACAAAGGATCATCAACTGGCAACAGTGTGCTCGCGAGATAGACGATAACGATCTCCGTGATGTCGAAGAACATAAGAAACTGATAACCGCAGTTCTTCTTTGGTATCATCATAAATAAGGGACCAATTATTATATAACGAATCTTGCACCACACTTTACAAGACTTGCACTACAGTTTTTGGTAGTACCAGGTCAGATTTCTCGTACAATTCCGCACGAAGCAAATTGATCGACGTGATTGCTTACCATTTTCGTTTTACATTCCGATTCGATTTGAGTTCGAGTCACGAGACGCCAATTCAACATGAGAGTCAAACCCGAGCTCACGCTGCAGGAGTACATCAAGCTTGTCGCATCCTTGTCGAAGACAGGCCAGTGACTTTGCGATAAGCTATCGCACAAAACTAATGCTCGCGATAGTCGCTGCCGTGCTTGCCACCACCGTCACGGCTCTCTTCCGCGACAAGGCTGGAGTGCCGTCGTTTAAGAATCACTTTGAATAAGCTGCGATGAGAGCGTTTCTGAAAAATGCAAGCACCAGTCAAATACAGCACGATGTCTACGAGGATATGCCATCATTATGAGGACGTCGGATTGTCGCGAGCAGGTCCCTCTCGCCTTCTACGTCTGAGACGTATATCGTATTTGCGAAGTCCAAGGTTTTGTCGCACCAGATGGTCAAGATTGTAGACACGGTGGGCGGTTGGCTTGGTGGGTAGAGGATCTGGCAATGTGCTTCTATGGCTGCATGGTACGAGCAATTGATGTGCCCTAGAGATTAGTCCTGATGCCTGTAGGTGGCGGATGTGCGTTCATGGCTTTCGCAGCTCACATGACCTTATTATACAGAGTCGTACCAAAGGCCAAAAGGAGGGCAAGAGCCTGACCATCTTCATTCCACAGTACGGTATGTTGTAAAGTTGCGAAGTAGGCGGAGCGTTTGCTCTGAGGCTGACGCGCGCAAGACATTGCTCCCGCGGCGTCGTTCCAATGCAATTGATACAAGCGGCCACAGCACTCGAGTATTTGACAAGTGAGAGTGACTTCAGGCCATCGCAAGTGATTATAGGCGGCGACTCTGCAGGAGGAAACCTGGTTATGGCCCTACTTTCGCAGATCGTGCACCCTTGAAGTGACGTGCCAAAGATCCTCGTTGAAGCCGGCACATTCAAAGGCCTAGTCCTCGTGTCTCCATGGATCACGTTCGATCAGACGGGTCCAGCCTTCAAGAACAATGATTTAAAGGACTAACTCTTCGACCCAGTATTGAAAAGGTGGTCTGATGCATTTATAGGTGACGACCCGCGCGACAATTACAACTCTCCGTTAGACGCACCCCCAAGTGGTGGGGGCATCTTCCCGTGGAGAACACGCTCGTCCTTGGTTGAGCTGACGAGCTACTGATCGATGGCGTCAGGGACATTCAGGAGAAACTCAAGGTACAGAATACTTATCCTCAGTGAAATCGCTCGTGCCTTTGCTGACAACATACGGACAGAAGCACAATGAGAAAGTGGAACTCTTTGTCGCGGACGAAGAGCCCCACGACCCGCCACTGATCAAAGGGATGATCGGATTTGCGCTTGGAAAGGCAACGTTGAAGATTGGAGAATTGCGTCTTGTCGCACATATAGGGAGCTCATATCGCGTGCTAGGTAACCGTCGACTTCAGTCCATCTATATTATTGCCATTTTGAATTCTTTGTGTAGATGGATGGGGGCGCGCTTCCATCCTTGTCCCTGCACGAGACTCCGGGCATGCTTCTTTTCAAATGGAGACGCTTTATGATTGTAGCAAAGATTATTTCTTACACCTTGAGATGATGACGCTCCCGATTCTAGTCCACTGCCTGTGGGACGCCAGCGCTATGCCTAGAAAAAAAAATCCCAATAGTATTTGTACAGTCGTGACACTAGTCGCGACGAAATCAGCGAGCGCTTTTGTGGAAGTTCTTATGAGTTCTCATCAATATCTGCCCAGAGCGCCTCCGTTTGCCTTCTCTTCGCCATGGCCTTCTCCCGGTTTTCTTTCGTTCTTGCCAACCGCTCCGCTCGAAGGCACATGTTGAGCTCATGCTTCGCCTTGCTGCACATGCCGACTGCCTTGTATAGAAAGCCACGCGCATGACATTCTTCTAGCGCCGCCATGACTTCTTCGCATCCTGTTGCATCCGGCTGTTAGTGGGACAATCCATGACAACTGCGCATTGTGCTCGACACATACCGGCATTGTCTTTTGTATGAAGTAAGGGATGCATTGTTTCTTGATGTATACAGCGCTTGAACGTATCCGTTCTTGACCGCCAAAGTTGATGTCGTTGTGTCGCAAACGTGAGGCGTACCGACAGTGAGGAACCTGGAAGCACCACGGTCGGAGCTCGGACCACCTCAACTGGATATTCTGCATCAGGCGAAGCTTGCGAAATGTGTAACCAACATCACACAATTTTGAGAAGACCATGGCGCAACAAGTAGCAACCCAGAGGCAGCAGCGTATGTGTCTTCATACCTCCTACACTTCAGAGATAGGACGCTGACCTGACGTGTACAGAGCTGCAGAACGAGTACCAGAATTACAAGAGCATACTGCAGCAACTCGCCCAGAAAATCGGCGACATCGAGCAAGAAATGGAAGAGCACAAGTTCGTAGCCACTTTGCAATTTTCCCTCGATTCGGGGATGTCCCGGCGATCTGTCACACCGCTATGCATGCTCTTTTCATCGGATGTGATCTATTTTTCTTTCAAAACCTGTTCTGAGGATCTCCTCACCGCCTCAGCCCATGCTCAATGTCATGTTGCGAGTCAAGCCCCCTTTGAAATGCTCACTTAATTAATGCTATCAAAGACTGCTCGCCAGGTTGAATTGCGCTGACAAAGTTTGCAGACTTGTTCTGGAGACGTTAGAGCCTCTCCCTGGAGACCGAAAATGCTTTCGCATGATCAATGGAGTTCTGGTTGAGAGAACGGTTAAAGATGTTGTGCCTGCGCTCAGGACCAATTCTGATGGCTTGAAGAAGTTGCTTGAAGACCTTCTAGCTCAGTATAAAACCAAACAGGAGGAAATGGATAAGTGGAAGGTACGTTTTCGTTCTCCAACTATCTCTCCTCTCGTTTCTCGCAAAGTCGCTGTAGCTTGTGCACGTCCCTACCATAACCAAATTCGTTCTTGTACAGTGGTTCATGTTTGAAGACGGTAGTACCCGCTGCTAACAAATCCTACAGAAGAAAAACAACGTGCAAGTAGTTCAACAGTAACTAGCAGGCACATCCCGTCGTGATATCATGGGGCTTCGGCAGTAGTTTCGCAGCGAAGGAAATAAAGGCGTTCCCTGCTTGCGCTGCGCTTTCCAGGACCAGGTGACCTGCGAAATCCGTCACTAGAACTGTGAAATCTCAACGGTCGCCCTACCGGGTTCGCCTAAGGCGCCATGGGGATGTCTAACGACCATTACTACTGTCCATGCCGCGTCGTAGTCAATTTAGTTTGGATAGTGTAGGTAAATCAAAGGACCGGCACGCTTTCCTATCTGCCGTCAAGCGGGTGGGTCCATTTACTGGAATGTTGCGGTCGCGATACTGCAGTGCGTTAGCTCCGGCTAAAGGAAACTTGTAAGCAAGGAAAGGACGAAAGAGAGAAATATCTCCGTGGCACACATCGCCTGATGGGTGATTTCGGGCACTACGACCTCGGATGGAAGAATAGCATAAACCTCAACCATCTTTGTAGCGTTACAATGCAGTCCGATTAAGAATAACCAGGCAAAATCTCAAGGTCCCGAAAGCAAAGTCTTCCTGTGACATGCATGGAATGCATCGACGATAGTGGACGCACGCAGAAACATCCCATGTTCCCATGACAAAGGCATAGAACGCTAGCTGGCGGGCTGCATGTTGCGTATGCGTTGGCGATGCAGCGATCTTTTCAGCGCTGCATCCATGTCTGTTCACCATCAGTGCGGGCAAAGGCCTGACTGGGTACCGAACGCGTCTTTTGACAGATTGCGGACTGCACAACTGGTGGTCGATGTTTCAAACTGACTGGTCGCCCTACCGTGAGCCGCAACGTCAATCGAATAGGATGAAAATGAGAGAAGCATCGGACAGGGCTGAATTGAGTACTGTCGTTCTTGTGGATTTGTGCGACCCTTCATCAATGCAATGCCAACGAAGCCTCCTCTACATTGACGTATTCCTTTCTTTCGTTTCTTTTTTTTTCCCACGCTTGCAGTCGTACGAAAGTTAGGGCTGGGATCTTCCGCATCAGGCAGCGCGATGACGGAAGGATTGGCTGGTTTGCATACACTTTCGGGCTTCACGAGGTGAACAGCTCAGCAGACATGGCAGCGATGAGGAGGGAGCGGGCTATGCACTGCCAACTAGACAGCTTTGCTGCAGGTCTGGACCGCGGGCCTGGCTCTTTGCTTCCGAGCTGACCGCAATTTCGAAGCTGTGCATGGTTGAGATCACAGGGCAGCCGGACATTTCGCAAGGAAGAGGACAGAGAGTGCGCAGAGTTAGTTTGTGTGTGTAGAGTTTGTGGGACGCTTTCTCGAATCTCGTTAGAGGACCGTTTCGGGATCTTTGACTGAGATGCAGCCAATGGAAAATACCACGACGGATGCGAAATTTGACAGGAATAGCGAGGATCGAATGAGAATACGCGGTGGTGGCTGCAGGTCGTGAGTGGCCCAAGAGCATGATCACAACGGCCTCTCCACCCGTCTCCACCCCCTTCCTCTCCGTCTACGAGTAACAGCGCACATGCGATCCCCACATCCTTGCGTCGATCACGGCCAGGACGAGTAGCAGCATGGCGTCTATCCTCGGACGGGCGTGTGTCGAGGGCTGATCGCATGGGCCGTCCCACAGGTGCCGACCGTGGACGGAGGGCGAAAGTCATGGCGCTATGATTGGTGAGCGAAGGCAACGAGGCCGGCGGAGCTACTGAGCTTATTGCTTATTGCGTGTTTTTCTTTCCGTGACTGGGCCGAGTTTAACTTCCTCTCCACCACTCAACGAACGTGCTGACCGAGCGCGTGTGTCGAAGGCGACCAGACGACGTCAGTGAGTAAGTAAGTCATGTTTCTGTAGTCCCATGAGTCTCCAACGCGGCAGTGGACGCTGCACCACACAGACATACCCGCCCGTCACCCGTCACCCGTCTCCCAGCCTCCTCGTCCTCTGCCGCTCGCGCAAGCTTCACCACGCCACCGCACTGATTGCGTCTTCCGACGTCGGCTGAGAGCTGCCGCCCATGGCGTTCGCCGTGGCCGCTCTCTGGCGTCGCGCACAAGGCTGAACGACCGCGCAATGAGCGCGTGCCTGGTTGCGTGAGCCAGAGGCTGGGGCTCCATCTGGATCCGGCCAGTGTGCGTGTGCGTGTGGTGTCTTCTGCGTCTGTTGTTGTTATTGTTGTTGTTCGTTTCCCGCAATAGCCCGCCAGCACCAGCCAGACCCAAAAGAATCGGCGCGAGCAAACGTTTAGTCTCAGCAGCCCTTTTTTTCCCGTTTTTTTCTTCGTTCCCGTTGATTCTTCCCCGAGCGAACCAGCGACGATTCACCTCAAACTCCCGCCTTCCCGCCGCAACCTGCACACATCCTCGTTCGCGCATCATCCTCTGCCTCTGCTTGCCTCTACTTTGCTCGGGCTTCCACCTTTCCCACTTTTCCCGCCAGATCTTGATCTAATTTAGACCAACCAGAACCCCACGCGCGCCAGGCCGGTTCTTGCAGTAGCCCGGCATATTCGCATCTTCCATCTGCTGCGCATATCCTCCCAAAGCCCGGCGCTTTGTTGTCTTTTGCTGGGTCTCGCCCTGTCCCAAGCGACGTGGCTATCGATTAGGTAGCGATACCTTGCTGCAGGTAAACTTCACCTCACATCACGTTCCTGGCCGTCTTTCGCCCAGAACGTCGGAAAGAAGCACAGCTAGCTGCCTGTAAGTGAAGCGCCAGATGATCCTGGCACATGCAAGAGTGACTTGTTGCGACGTTGGATGAAAAAAAAATAGAGAGATCGGAAGAGCCTTTGACGGGCTGGCTCTTTATGTCATAGTTCTGGATCGCCGCGGCACCAAAGCTCCAAAAAAGCACAAGCGATCTGTGAACTGGGTTCGCCGATGTGTTATGCAAGTAGTAACGTGGTTTTAGAGTACGTGTTACACCGCCAGAGGTGCGCTTCACCCTTTGACTCGCATATACTCTCTTGGGACCTTGCTGCTCTTCCTGCCGCGCCTTAGTAGCATCCGTTCTCGGCTTTCACGACATCCTCGATCGAGTATTGGTCCTGTGCCACAAGCATCGGCTGCGCTTTACGCTTTCAGCAACGACCTGTGCCACTGTACCGTATCGGCCTGTCTGGTTCTTCGTCAACTTCCTGGCTTGGGAAACGAAGCAGAACCCTGACCTGACTTCGTCCTGCCTTGTATACACGTCTACCGCCTCTCCCTCAAACCACTAAGCTGTAGTGGCGGCTGTATACTATATCGGCCCGCATAAGCGCAAAAAAGGCCCATACCATACAGTCGGGAAACCTGCAGGTGGATCATCGTCATACCCAAAGCTTGCAGAATAGCCTCTGCTCACCAAAGGCGTGCGCAGCCACGGCGCAGCATAGTGCAGTCCACTATTCCGAGCTCGTGCGACGGACGCCGTACAGGAGGCTTAGCCTTAGACGAGGTCGAAGCGCGACCATCAATTGAGTGACGTGTTTGCCAGCCTGCCAGCGAATAACGCTGCATACCGACAACTCATTCAGCGCGTTCGTGGGCGTCTGCACCAGGGCCGAATAAAACATGTCGTCCCCCCAGCCGAAGAAGGCAGAGGCTGAAGCCGTGGAAGTTGACCAAACGACGCCAGACATCAACGATCAAAACGGTCAAAAGGCTCCCATGGACCCATCGGATACACAAGGCCACGAGATTGAAGTTAAGGAACAGGATCGATGGCTGCCCATAGCCAATGGTATGTGTGTCTCTTCTAATGCTACACCCGACGCATCGTAGGCTCTGATTTGCGCGCTGCTGCTGCGACCCGGACCACTCATACATCTCGCCCTTAAGCAAACGTTTGACCAAGTGCGCTCTGCTCTGCAAACAAGCGAGGAGGCCACCACAACTGTTTACGACGAGCGCGCGCACGCGCGCAACGCTCGAACGAAGACAAAGCCCGTTGACTCGCGAAGTGAACAGGCGCCGCGACCTATCAATTGAACCTTAGATCGCTTTCATTGGTGTCGGTTCACTCCGAACGTCACGTTTGCTGCAGGACCTACCCATAACGGACACACGTGCAGCGTGCAGCCCAACCACCATCAAGCGGTAATGTCGTTGAGACAGAAGGCTTCGCTTGGGGCTCAGTCACCCTCTCAGCAGCCCGCAAATCAGACCTCATCCTCCTCTCATAAATATGACAACGACGCTAACATACGTAACTTTGCTCCAGTTGCCAGAATTATGAAGTCGGCGTTGCCGGAGAACGCAAAGATTGCGAAGGAAGCAAAGGAATGCATGCAGGAATGTGTGTCCGAGTTCATCTCCTTCATCACAAGCGAGGGTATGTTTGAGACAAAATATCTCTATCACTTTCATGCTTTTACCCCTCCTCAATTCCAGCCAGCAAGGCTACGGCGTCCTCACCAGCCGTTGGTTTGTTGATGGTCGGCGACGCCCAAGCCCGTTATTGGTCAATGGATCCTTAATGTTTCAATCTTCGACTCCCTGATTGGCCATAACAATTAACGGTACGCAGCGTCCGAGAAATGTCAACAGGAGAAGCGGAAGACGGTCAATGGCGAGGATATTCTCTTTGCGATGACGTCGCTTGGTTTCGAGAACTACGCCGAAGCTCTGAAGATCTACCTGGCTCGTTACAGAGAGGTAAGCTACCGTGTCCCTCTTCCTGCTTGATGCACCAAACGCCCTTTGCTATACTGTCCATTTTCCTGATCTTCTCCCCTGTCACGCACACCAAGACACCATCTCTTCGATGACAAATAAAAAAAGACGTGTCACTGAACTCTTTACTGATTGGAACGTCGAGACCCTCCTCGCAACTCAGAAATCCGGCGCTCCAGGCGCCACCGGGACCAGCGCAGGTCCCAATGCAGCTGCCGCCGGCGCATACAGCGAGAACGACAACGGGCTACTAGGCGGGAACGGTCTCGACGAAGGCAGCTACGACCCAGCCTTCTCCGGCGCCGTGCACAACGGGAACGGTACGGCCGAGGGTTACTAGGTGCCGCGGCGCCAGGCTCTGCTTCAGCGAAGCAAGTGGCCGGAGCGGGCGAGGAGGGCGAGGAGGGCGAGATGGAGATGCAGAGAACTGGCGGAACAAAGAATGTGCGAACGGACAGGGCTGCCGAGCCCGCGGAAAGGATGGGAACAAAATTGCTACGGCAGAATTTGCGATGCAAAACGTGGGCAAGGATGGGCTGGAGTTGGCTATGGAGAATAGCGGCGATAGAACGGGCTTACTTCACCTTCAATGGCTGTATAAATTCTCCGGGGTTGATGGAAGGCTTTTCATATTTTTGTGCTGGAACGGGTACTGCTGCGACTATTGCGTCAATTTGTGAGGGAAGCTCGAGGATACATCAGGCTCAATGGACACATTCATTACCCTTGCCATCGCTGCTTGTCTTTTCTTTTCTGTCCATGAAAACGCCACGACGTCGCGCGTTTGTGAACTCAGACGAGTCCGTCGGTACAGGGCACAAGGCGGGCGTCGTCTGTCGCGAGAGAATGACGAAGCTGTCTGATCGCCGTGACTGGCTGCAGGAGAACGCCTGTGTAGGGCTTGGCTCTGCGGGGACAAAGTCCGAACGCTGGGGCTGAGTCTCCATGCTCTGGGCCCCAACGGACGTCGAGCACGGGCGAGGACGAAATCATGATGCGAGACGATCGTCAACGAGGATCGAAGGGGCCTGATGTGCGTGACGCTCACTGGTTCGACGGCGGAAGGCGACACGGTGAGCGGTGCTGACGCAAGTATACAGACGATTCTTTCCAAGGCACCAGACGGGCTTCCTCCTGTTTCTCTTCTTCCTTCGTTTTCTTTTCGCGCAGGACACGGCTTCGCAACCGGCGAGAGCGCGCGTGCGACCCCATGCCGCACATCATGCCATCGCGGTTGCAGAAAGTGCGCACGTGAGAGACGCAAGCGACCGGCGCAGCGCAGGAGGCGTGGGAGGTGAACCTTTTCGGTGACTGGACGTCCAACCGTAGGGCTTTTTGGCTGCTTGTGACTTTGCGCTTGCTTCCAGCCTGGCTATTTCGCTTGGGTTCTATCCCCGAGCCATACGACGAGAAATAAGAAAGGGACGCTTCCGTGCTTCCGTTCGACGGTTGTCTTCGTCGTCGTCATCATCATCATCATCATTGCATCGAGCCTGTGCTTTTCCTTTTTGCGGACCCGCTGTCTGGGCTTGGGCATTTTTGGGCGCGGCTGGATTCGTCGCACACTCTGTTACCCACCAGCCTTGCACTTATTCGTGGCCCGGCCGTCGAGGGCGAGCAGCGATCGACACGACGGCGGCGGAACATCATCACCTCACACCCTGGACGCACCTCGCAGCTCGCGCGGACACCACACACGCTCCCACCCTCCCATCTGTCTCTCTCCCTTTCCGCCGTCCATTTCTCGCACTTTCTCACCAACCTGACGAATATTCTGCACGCATCGACCACGTCTTCCACCTCATCTCCGGCTCCCCCATTATCCTTTGCACGCTGTTGGCTTTCTAGCTGCTGGCCTGGCGGTCCTTGTCCCCGCCTGACGGGGGTCGAAAGACACCTCTGCCACCACTTACTATCACCACCACTGCGTTCGCTGCCACTGCAGCTGCCGTCAACATGCGGCCCACACGGCTTCTCCTCACTCTCACCACCTCGCTCGTCCTGCTCACGATCCTGTTGTACCTCATACCGAACCGCTCCTCCCGCGCGACGCCGCCGCCACTGACCTCGTCAAAGAGGAAGTCGGGGTTGCGAGCTCTTTTCTCTTTTCACACACCGCTTTTCCCGCCGTCAGCCATCATCAGCCTCACTGACGATAATTCGACCTTCTTCCTGGCCCGACCTGCCGCTTTTGGACCCAAGCTGCCGAGCAGTGGGCTGAGCGGGCAGTTGTGGATCGGCAGCGGCTTTGGGGAGGACAATCTGGGCAGTGGGGGACGGGCGGAGGGTGAGCTCGGCTGCAGCGACGTCCCGGGATGGGATGAGAGCATGGGAAAGCCATCGGGCCGAGTGATCAACGAGGGAGACGAAGACGTAAAGTATGCATCGCACAAGGGCAACGTGAACAAGAAGACGGCAAAGAATACGAAGAGAGGGGAAGCAGAGGGCGAAGATACGGATGTAGCCATCCCCAAGCCAGAGGACGACGACGGTACGGACGAGCACTTGTTCCATGCCCCGGACCTGAGCGCGATCAAGGACGCGGCGAACAAAGGCCGTGAAAAGGAGCATGCCGACATACAGTCATTGCAGGAGAGCGCGGAGATTGCTGGCAAAGTAGTCCTGCTAAGCAGAGGTGGCTGTGGTTTCCTGGAAAAGGTCAAATGGGTGCAGCGGCGTGGTGGCAAAGCACTGATCGTCGGTGACGACATTCGCGGCGGGCCGCTTGTCACGATGTATGCCCGCGGTGATACATCGAACATCACAGTGCCGGCACTCTTCACCTCGTACACGACGGCTCACCTGCTGTCGTCGCTGATACCGTCCGGCGGCCTGTTTGGAGCCTCTCCAGTCGACGGCAACAAGGTCGGCCTAGGCAAGATAACTGCGAAGCTGAATGAGGCGAAGGACAAAGAAGCGCAGTCTGACGACCAGCCCATCTTCACAACCTCGACAGAGGTGTCGAAGCCGACCGACGAACCGCTCGCTTCACAGGGCAAGTCGAGCGTAAGCAACATCAAACATGAGGAACCGAAATCTCAGCATGGCTGGCTCCGTCGCTTCATTCTCTGGATTGTGGGTATGTCTGACAATCACGATGTTAGTCGTAGACCCCCCGGCAGCGGCAGCATCGACTGGGTCATGGTCCAGGACTTTGATGAGAAGCCTAAGAAGTCCTCTAAGGAAACCAAGAGCCCTCAGGGGTCACAGGGGTCCCAGGACGGCCACGACGGCTTCGTCATAGGCGTGCACGATTGGCGCGATCCGGACATGGTGCCGGCCCGGAGCAGCAATGATGTTGGGGCGCGACAGACGAATGATGAGAAGGGCCCAGATTCTGGCGCAAATCAGCTGAAGGGAGGTATCGTCACACCTGGGAGCGGTGAATACGAGAAGCCCAAGGTCGTCGACTCCGCACAGAGCAAGGACAAGACGAAGGCCAAGTCCGACGCCAACTCGAAAGAGCATGACAGTTGGCTCAGTCATCTTCCCTGGACACATGGTGACGAATATTTTGATGAAGGCGCGCAAAAGGCAGCGCCGTGCGCAGGGGGCAAGTGCAAGGCCAAACCTCACAGTGCGTCGAAGGCGGACTCGAAAGCGCTGAACGACGGACTTCCGAAGCATGAAGGTCTTTGGGTGACTTTGACACCGACTAACATGTCTTCGAGCCCCTTCTTCGATACCTTACTCGTCCTTGTCGTCAGCCCTCTCGTGACCCTCACCATCGTCTACGCCTTATTGCTCCTCCGTTCACGGATCCGTCGGCGTCGCTGGCGAGCGCCCAAATCAGTTGTTGATCGCCTACCTGTGCGCACATACCACACGATTGCGAGCGAGGCAAGCACGACGTCGCTGGCGACACCCAACGCCTCTTCGCCTACCACACCTCTCTTGCAACCTGCTCCCCGCCGCATACCTTCGCGGTCGTCATCGAGATCGAGGCCGCGGTCAAGAACAACATCTGAAGTTCCCGCCCAAGGCACGTCATCATTACTTGGCGACAATTCAGAGAGTCCTTCTGCAGCCGAGAAGCGTGAGGCTGGGTTGGCAGAGTGGAGACGTCGATATGGTGGTAGACAGAAAGAATGTGTTGTCTGTCTCGAGGAGTACGTTGATGGCGTCAGTCGCGTCATGAGCTTACCCTGCGGTCATGAATTCCATGCGGAATGCATGTAAGTCATAAAGATATGATTTGTTTTGAAGCCTTGCTGACTGTATCAACAGCACGCCGTGGCTTACTACTCGACGGCGGACCTGTCCCATCTGCAAAGGTGACGTGGTGCGCAGCTTGCAGCGCGGTGTGCTAAGTAGGCAGAGCTCGTACGAGGAACGGACACCATCACGTGAGCTCTCTGACATTGACGACGAAGACGACGACGAAGTGCAGGCCCAAGTTGCGACTAGTAGAAACGACTCACCTTCTGCTGCTTTGCCTATGGACACACGAGACCTCGAACGGGGTGAGCAGCAACGTCAGCAACGTGATGCGCCTTGGCGTGACTGGATGAACGACCTCATGTCTAGGCTGACAAGTCAGCGACGCAGGACGGATGGCGTGGATAGGGATCGATGACGAATGACGCCTTGCACATGCTCACGACTCTTGCTTACTGATACCCCAACCACCTCTCTTTGATCGGCGAATATAACTTTATACCACCTGAACGGTTTGAGCGTAATATCGGCGTTGTTTTTTTGTGTTTGAACATATCTGCGTGTTGAGGATGCGTGTGCGATTTGCTTGATGACGCTGGCGTATATAATGGACGAGAAGGGAAAAAGGGGGAACAAAAAGATGCACGCGTGCTAGTGTAGAAAATATGATGCCTGCAGTCATTGCTCCACTTTGAGAACCCTTCAGTATGGAGTGACTTGCGATCGGATGCTCGCAGAGCACGTCATATGACTCCATAAGGTTTATGAAATGAGAAAGCAAGACACTTTTTCTGAGTTCTCAGCACGCTGTGCAATACTCCGATGTTACAGTCGTCTCTTTCTCTTATTCCCTTTCGTATAATTCGCAAAGCTACCGGTGGCTAATCTTCCAAACAACAACAGGACCAGGTCGCCCTTTGTTCGTGGGCTATGTGTCAATTGCAAGTCGGCCCCTATACCTTCCACGTCTTGCGTGACTTAGACAAGAGATACCTAGACGCAGCAAGCAGGACAGCTCCTAAGAGGATAGACACGGCTCCAAAGATTTGCAGACCTGAGAAGTTGTTGCCGCCTTGGTGCTTCAGAATCGCACCCATGACGGGCAATCCCGTCAGCATGCTGGAGCACACGTCAGTATCGGCACACTTGGCTTGACGAAAGCTCGCGCTCTCTGCGCGCAGGACCATGCGCACCCACCTTGTCGAAAGCACGATTTGGAACGTCCCGAAGCGCTGGCCAAGGGTCTCCAGGCTGCCAAGCTTGAATACGCATGGTATCATCAGAGAGATGATGGCGCCGCTTTCGAGACCGTAGACGGCGGCGAAGACGATGGTGCCCGCATGCGAATGGTGGTAGTTGAAGGGCAGCCACAGCGCGAGAATCGAAGCGCCCATCAGGAAGGAACACCCGGTGATGACGTTGAAATGGCCGATTCGATCTCCAAAGTGCGGAGGAATAATTCGCCCGGGGACTGACGTTGAACTACACTCACAGACGAGCAGGTAAGCTTCTCAGGTATGCGGCGGCAAGAGACCATGCAAGGTGTTCGGTTGCGTTGAGCTTACTTAATGATGGAAATCAGATAGAGCGCCAAGCTTGAGGAGAACCCTTCTTTCTGCGCGAAGCTTGAAATGAAGTTCAATGCGGACCAAATTCCCCACCTGTTTGGTTCAGAAGAAGGTCAGCATGGACGAAGGGGCCTTTTCGATGGTCTTCGACGTTCGCGGGAGTAGAGACTCATTTTTACTCACATGACCAACCAGCTGCCTGCTGTGTACAGGGCGAATTGCTTGTCCTTGAACAGAGTTATGTCGAACCACTTGACGTTTATATTCCACTTCTGGCGTGGCAGTCTTGTCCGGATCATAAAACATGAAGCAAGCAAGAGAATCCCCATTAGAAGAGCCGTGTAGCGGACTGCCCCATGGAATCCAACCTGCGGTATGAGCTTGTTCATGAAGATGGGGTAGATGATGCCGCCGAGGCTGCTGCCTGCCGTGACGATGCCGATGGCGAGGCCCCGTCGACGAGTGAACCACTGACCCACGACAACGGTGCTTGCGGTGAAAACCGCACCGGCGCCGAAGCCGAAGGTAAGCCCCTGAGACAGGAAGATCTGATAGTACTTTATTGCCAAACTTGTCATGCACAGGCCAAACACGCATAGGAAGACGCCCGGGTACAGGATGGGCGCGGGCCCGTACGTGTCGACAACGCGTCCAAAGAGCGGGCCCGGTAGCCACAGCAGCGCCAGCTGGACGGTGAAGATCCACGATATAGCGGACGGCGAATAGGTTTTGAGGTACGTCTCTTGGTATATCGTCTGGAAAACGCCGATTCTGCGGCACCAGAACTCAGCTCCCTGTTCTGCTCGGCCCCGTCTGCCGACAGAGATTGTGTTCTTGGATGTGTACGTACGCGTTTAGGAACCCAAAGGAACAGAAGAGGCAAAAGAAGGCGCCGGTGACGCAGAGCCAGCCTCTGAAGCCTTCCTCCGGGTACAACTGGGTGGATGCTGGGAAGATGTCATTGTTCTTTTCCTCGCCGGACCTTCCGTCCTCGTTGTAAGCCTTAGTACTCTCGTTATCGGTCATTATAACGCAGCTGAATCCAATATCTCAAACTCCCGACTATCTCGGAAAAAGAATTTAGTCAGCGTTCGCAGATTTTTGGAAAAAGGAGCTTCTGCGTCCATGTCCGTAACAGTTCGTCTCTGAAGCAATTTATGTACCACTTGAGGCTCGGTCTATTACAAAGGCCGGGACCATGTACCTCAACGCTCTCGAACTAAAACCCCGTCACTAGATACACAGATTTGGATCCAGACAATCCGATTGTCGCGCCTTGATTTGAGCATCGGGTTTAGATCAGCATGTATATTGCTTTGCTGGGCTTAGCGGCCCGACGGCGGCCGACAAAGACCCCGACAGTCCCACGTCCTCTTGGGCATGGTAATTGCTCACTAGGTTGCGAACGCAATGTGCTGAACAGAATTTTTATTGCCGGAACTAGATGGCCTATTCTATTAAACCCTTTTGCTCAATTTCCCCTCCGACAGAGTGTATTCGCAATGGCGGCCGACGGCGGATCTATGAATGCCGCCTCAGCCCGCCAGGCTTGCGTAGTATGTAAGACGAGGAAGAAAAAGTGCAACAAACTGCTACCTTCTTGCGGGTACTGTATACGGTCTGTCGCCCAGGAATTCATCTCGCTTAATGGAGGAAGCTAAAACGTTCGTGAAGGAAGGGATTGCAGTGTGTATACATGCCAGTCCCCCAAACACATTCTTCGGAACCTGTCAAACACCGTCATGCTGCTTCAGGTTGGGGCTCACGGCCGTCACTGGAGATTGTATCGTGTCGTAGATCGCTCGCTGCCGTGTTGTCGCAAAGATCAACCGAAGCTGAGACTGGGCAGTTCAGTGCTCCCCCATTCAATATCAAACTCAGACGTTCTGTGCTCAGTTTCTACACTGCCCGAGTTCCACGACTGAACGTGTTCGAAAGAGGTGCAATTAAGCTAATCAAGAGTATAGCCAAATTTATCTTGAGGTCTACGGCCTCATCCGTGAAACGGAGCAGTTTGTTGAGGACATCAGCACTCGCTTCTTCCAGGGATTCCATCGTCATCTGCCAATCGTCTCTCGCACTCGCTTCTACAACAACCTGATAACTTTGGGATCAACGCCAACCGCAGATTTTTCCATTTTACTCCTGGCCATCTGTCTCATTACATACAGTCCTGCAGCAGGCTGCCAGCCCAGCCAGAGCAACGCTTCCCAGACCTCCTCCAAACAAGCTCTCTACCTGAGTGCCAAATCTCTGTTCGCACAAATCCAGGTCTCCTGTTCCCCATCTGTCTCCTTGATACAAGCAGGTATTTTGTTGGCGATGTATGAGTACATAAACGGGCGACCAGACGATGCCTTTATTACCCTCGCAAGCGTCACACGGTTGGCGTATTGCGCTCGTATCCACATATGTAATGGACAAGAGACACAAATTCTGTCTGAAAGTGGCCAAACCCCCGATTCTGATCTTCTACTGCTCCATGAAGAGGCGGTGAACACTTGGTGGGGAATTGTGATATGCGAAAGGTATGTTTTACGTTGGCCGTGTTGGGCGTATTTGTCGACGCTAGATATGCTGAATGGTGTACTGGCAACAGGATCTTTCTTTGTGAAGCAGGAGTGATAGAGCAGCCGACGATAACAGTGTTTCCGGATGCCAATGCTCGATTGCCAATTGAACCTCAGGTACTTGACCACCTAGAGTCGCGAGGCCCGGAACCTCTGCCTAATATTCCTGTCTCGTGTATCACGTCGCCAAGTGTGGGCGCCTTTGGCAGGACAGTGCAAGCAGCTTGTCTCCTAGACCAGGTGCTCAAGGCTACGCTTCCTTCTACCGACATCGATTCCAGGCTGCTCCAGCTAGACAGACTGGATGCAAATCTTCAAAGCTTCTTGACGTTGATGTTGCCCAAGAGCCAGGAGCAGCCTGGTCTCTACTGCACAGTGGTGCACATTGCCATGAGGTGAGTCAAGCCACAACGCAAACCTTTTTCCGACCCTTCTCCTTTTGTTCGTCGTCGCCGAACGTGATCACATTCGACATCGCCTAACGTCGTAACAAAAGGGCCCTCTTCACCTTGCACGGGCACATCCTCGACCAGAAGCCGCAGGTCGTCCGCGCCAATTTCCAGTCGCTGGAGCAGTGGCAACAGAGGTCGCGGGAAGCCCTTGACACCGTCACGAAGATGGCGCTCGACATTCTCCAATTCCTTAGCGCCGCCCATCTCGAATCTGCCGCAACGCCGAGAATCGATGCCATGCCCCCCATGTACCCTTACGTCGCGTGCGCTGCTCTCGACCATCTTCATCACACTTCTCAGAACAAAGATGTCGCATGGCTGGCCGGAGCAGTGGACCTGCTTCGAAGATTCTTTGCCAGGTACTATCAACACTGGACCGTGGGTGAGAGGCGTGTGAAAGATCAAGCAGCTGCGGGAGAGAAAGGGGACGGTTCGGCGGCGTGACCTTGTGCTACCCGTGTGCTTGCACATCTGTAGCAGCTTCAAAAAGCCCTGCTAAGAGCACGAAAGTTCTCGTACGCATCGGGCGAGTGCATCCGTCTTTAGGTTTCTTTGAGCAATATATCTCTTGTTAACGTATGCACCTTATGACAGTATGCTATATCCCGATGCCATGACTACCTCGCTCGCAGCCTAAATCCAGTGATGCTAGAGACCACCATATTCCCGAACCCTGGTATTAGCCTCCTTCTCTCGGCTGTCCCCTGGTTGCCAAAAACAGACTGAGTGGCAAGTCCATAACGCATAATTCGAAACTACAGCGATTTTGAAAGCTCTTTTTTCAACTTCGCAAAACATGCATGAACACACTGACTTTCTCCCTGTCCACCTCGTCTTTGCCCCTTTCTCCCTTCGCCTTCTCCGCCAGAACCTCGACTTCGATTCTGCCCACTGTGCCGCGCTCCAGTCTCGCCTCGTACACAGGTCGACTTTTATCCTGGTCCTCGCCTGGTTGGTTTGCACGGGGACTCAGTCGTGATCCGTTGACGAGCACGAATATGCGGTACGCTCTCGAAGTCACACTCGGTGGCAGATACGGAATGATGTGAAATAAATACTTCGTCGCAGGGACTGTGTACGTGAAAGACTGTTCGATAAGCCGCGGATGCGCCTTGATGACTTGCTTGAAAGGTGTGGAGGTTTGGATACCCGGATGCGAGATGATGGTAAGTGTGGGTAGAATGGAATCCTTGATCGCTGTGTTACCGTTAGTGCTGCATCTTCCCTGCGACATGCTTTTGGAGAACGTACTCTGACCCTCAGGCCGCAATTTGGACTGCATGAAGTTGTTAACTGCTGGAGGTGGCTGATACTGGTTGGTCGGTGGTGGC
The DNA here is from genome assembly GCF_000836295.1 of Verruconis gallopava. Lineage (NCBI taxonomy): Eukaryota > Fungi > Ascomycota > Dothideomycetes > Venturiales > Sympoventuriaceae > Verruconis > Verruconis gallopava. Next base: position 459,542 of record NW_015622150.1, read on the forward strand.
GCAGTTTGATATATAGGAGGCTGCAATTGGGGATGGGGGCTGCCGCTAACAGGACGAGAATTCACGCCCGCAGGCGGCGGCATCGATGCTGTGCCAATGGAATTCGAGGCCGCTGTTGTCGGACGGACTGCGCTCAGCGCGGGCGACTGATCTTCAGCCTTAACACCGTTCGTCTGAACTGGAGGGGAGGCTCCAGATGCACGCCGTGCCACTCCGGGTATAGGAGTTGACACGGATCCCGACCTCGAGCCGCCGAAGGCATTTCTGTTCGCTGTCGAGCCACTTCGTGCTCCGTTCACGCTTGCAGCAACCATATCTTTTTGACGTTGCAGGGCATCGTTGTCAACTGTTATCCCTGGAGTCCCACGCTCAGTAGCAGGTGTCTCGGCTGGCGATTGAGTACCAGGGCTTTGCTTTGAGCCGAACTTGAGCTTGATAGAAGGTGCCGGTGCTGCTTTGCCGGCTCCCAAGTTCAGCTTGATCTTGGTCTGCGCTGGCTGCTCAACCTGTGATCTCGCTAATTCCAACCGTTGCTTGCAGATCTCCTCGAACTCCCCTGCAAGGTTGTACATGTCGCTACCATCCTCATTGTATTCGCGACAATTTTTCCAGATATAGCTGAGTTCTTCTTCGAGAGCGTCCCACGTCTGAAAGTCCGACTTTCCCGTCGCAGGTTCTTTGCCATGCTTGCCCCGCACACGCTTCTGAATGCCTTTTAGAGACACAGGATATTTGATGAGCTGGTAATAGTCGTGCAATGCTCGGGGAGGCAGGAAGTGGAAAGGAGTAAATATCTGCAGATCGCCACTTGATGAATGTCAGCGGACGGAAACAACGAGAGTATACAGCAACATACTCTTCATAATTGATGAGCTCCTCTAGCAGCTGTTCTTGTGCTTCCTGGAAAGTTTTCCCTGCGAAATCTGGTAATTCTTCAACTTCGCCTTCAGCATCCTCATCCGCTTCAGCCTGGTCTCCCTTGCCAGCTGGAGCAGAAGTAGTGGATACAACAGGCATCCTGACTGGTGCAGCTTTATTTGTAATCTTGAGCGATATAGGTCCGGGTGTGGAAGGAGCACCATTAGCATCGTCAGGTATAGGAGTTGGCTTCGCGACGTAGTTCCGATCGCCGTATGCCGGATTATTCCTCACAAACCAATTTGAAGCGCCTTTACGCACACGCTCGGCATCTTCGTAGATCAGTGAACGCTTGTCGTTGAAGTCTTTCGCATTCTGAACCATGCGTTTGAAGTCACTTTCAAGGGCTGTCAGGGTAGGATAAGCGCGCTGCTTAAGCTTATTCTGCGGATCCTCAAATTAGTACTCTATGTCCAGATTCTTGTCCATTTCCGTCATGGATTGAGGTGTCTGTTTCAAAGTAAGGACCGAAGGGAGGGGTTCGCTCACTTCAATTGTGTCTAGAGCTATCGGCAACTTGATTTGGTCGTAGTAGCCTGGTACTTCCTCCTGAATCACTTTATCAGCGGCAGCGAGTGGATCATCGAAGAAAAGAAACCTACGGCTTTCGGCAATGTAAGAAATGCCTCGACGATGCTCCGGCCACTATGACGGTATGTCAGTTTGCTCACAACTGTCTGCAGCAGGCGCCAAGGCCCATTCCGAATAATCAGGCCGAAGCCGTTGCTGAGAAAGTCTTACGTCTTATCTTTCGAGGCTCTAATCGTCCGCAAGAATTCCATGCCCCTCTCCGTCGTGGTCTCCGGCGTTTCCACATAACCCTCTGCCGCACCCTGTTACCACAAAACATGTTGTCAGCGCTCGGAGTTCCAGCATTTACAGTATCCGATCAAAGGGACGGCATCGATATAATGTCAAATGGAGAAACAATGGCTTTCGGGACGTTTGTGCGGCCGCATCTACCGGATCGCATCGCAGCAGCGGCATTGGTACCCCAATGTCGCGCGTCGCGGTTAGACCAGACCTTGTTAGCAGGTCTCGCATCCACCAGCAGCATGAGCGTGCACCCCTCAAAACAACGCGCAATGGTCACAACAAGCGCGGCAGAACACACAACCACGACTTGAAAAGGGAGAAGAAAGACGTACCGCGCCCTTTTGCCGTTTGGCACTCCGCGAACCGAACTCCGTGTCAGGAGGTCCAGTCGCTTTACGCTTTGTCGCACTATCGCTCATGATCTCAACGGTGTCGCATCAAGATTGCGATCGAGAGTACACGGGTCAGATAGATCGCAGAGGTCGCGAAGGAGGCGGCGATGCCGGGTAGAAATAGATGCTTCGCGTCTTGGTGGTGTCTACCGCAGTGATTGAAGTCCGCATGCCAGGGTCTATGCCTAAGGCATCAGCTGCTGCCTGAAACAGGACAAACGGCTGATGGTCACGAATCTCTCACATGCGTTTTGGGATCTTGTGATGCTCTGGCTACTTCAAAGTTTTGTTGTGCGTCCTTTCGTCTGACACTTCGTTGGTCATGTGTCTGTTTTGCTGCGGGTTTTGGGTAAGGCTGGGTAAGGTAACCATGCCTCAGTGCCAAATCACTGCATGCTTTACATTCCCGATGTGGCTTCCCCAGGCTCAACTCTCCAAAACGCATACGTGTGCACGATAAAAATTGAAAGAGTCATCAGGTCGAGAATTTGTTACCGATAAGCTCTACAGGGTCCAAAACTACCTTTGCTTGGAGGAATCAACGAGAAGGATATATATTTCGCTACGCACGAAAGTTCGCTCGCGGTTAGCCTTACGATGCCCACTGAATCCATGCAAAAGCCCTTCAATAGCCGCGAGAACGTCTCGCCAGACATGCTCAATGTCTGTAGAAACATGTCAGCCTATTCGGAAAGGAAAGAATGGGCGTATTGGTCCACATTTCTACTTTTTCCCAAGCATTTCCTTGGCGTATGCTGGGTCGGCTTCCATAGCGCGCTGCTTCGCGGCTTCCTTTTCCTCCCTAACCTTAGCGAGCACGACTTCACGGAAGATTGCACCTCGCGCGAGACGGCTCAGCCTCGGAGTCGTGTGAGCACCAGTCTTTTGCTCGGTCGAGGGTACTGTTCCGGAGAAGTTTTTCGCCGCGAGCGCCTCACCTGTGGCTTCGAGCGCGCTGGCTGGGACGTCTGCATCGCCGGGTCCATTTTCGCCCTCGTCTTCTTGCCGCTTCAGAGCTTCTATGCGGTTGGCGAGCTTGATCATCTCGATGCCGCGCCTGAGACGAGCTTTGCTGACGTAAGATCTGATTTCTGGGAGCAAATCGTGGTCGGAAGCAGTCTTGCCCGTGAGCCATACGTGTTTGAGCGCTTCCTGCCCTGCGAGTTAGCGATGTTCTGCAATTAAGGGGTCCGGTGTTGAGCCCACCTCGCTTGTAAGCCGCTCCTTAGGATCAGCCTTCAGCAATGAGCGGATGAAATTCTTCGCATCTTCGCTAACGCCGTTCCAGTACCGAGGATGGAAAACGACCTTCTCATTTCGGCACTCCTCGATGAGGTCGTTCATAGTCTCACTTCTAAAAGGCGAGTAGCCACACAGAAGCGTGTACGTGATAACACCAAGCGACCACAGGTCAACTGGCTTGCCGTGACCTTTCTTCTCCATGACTTCTGGGGCGGCGTATCCAAAGGACCCTGCCATGCTAGTCAAGACGTCCTTGTCATTGAGCATCTTCGCGATGCCAAAATCAGCGAGAACCAGGTCCGAATCTGGTTCTCGAGTGAGGTACAGCAGATTTTCAGGCTTCAGATCTGAGTTTGCATCAGCAGAGAATGGATGCGGTGGTATCGTGATGCATACTAACCTCTGTGTACGACGTTGTTTTTATGCAAGTAGTCTACTGCATCGAGCACCTGCCGAATCGTCTCTGCAGCGTCCTTCTCCGTAAATTTGCCCTTCTCGCAAATGCGGTCAAACAACTCGCCACCCGTAGCTAGCTCGGTGACGATGTACCACTTGTCCTACCGCGAAATTAGCCTTTTCTCCTCCTACATGTGGAACCTACTACTGCAAGCCTACTTTCGACTCGAACCACTCCTCAAATCTGACAATGTGTTTGTGTTTCATTTTCTGCAACATCTCCATTTCATCGTAGACCATCTGTTCATTGCCCCTCACGTTCTTCTTGAGGATAATCTTGACCGCACATTTGCCGTTGGGACCATCTGCCTCTCGAACAATGCCATATGTGCCTGCACCTAGCGTCCTGCCGAATGTGTACTTCGCCCTGTTGACATATTTCTTAGCACGTGCGACTTTGGCTGTGTGCACCGGGTGAAAGGCTGCCATACTTCTTTTCGTAGCTCTCCGGCTGGCCGTGCAGCCTGTTTATCATGTTCGTCACTGGGAATATGGTCAGTCTCGTGCCCAGTTTCAGTGCTCGGACGGGTGAAGGTACAGCTCATGTTGTGAGAAACGTGCGAGAGGCAGCCGGCTATGGAGTCTTATGTGGGGTTTCAAAGGCTCGAAGGACGGTGTTATTGTCGCAGCTATGCGCAGCAAAAGCAATACCGTGTCGCCCGTCACCGCAAGGAAACTAGAGCGGCGTGGAAGAAATTGATAGCGTGAAGTGTGGTGACACTCAATTAGCTGTTTGCAGTCTCGCCCGGTCTCGACGAGGGCGCAGAGAGATTGATGCAATCGCAGCAGCAAGAGCAGAAGGCGCGATGGCCGTTTGCACAGGTGGCTTGGGATCAGGAGAGATATACTGCAGAAAGTCCAGAGGCGCTGTATCTTCTCGCGAAGTGCTTCTCCAGCTTGACCCAGGGTGGGCTTCGGTCAGCCTTAACTTCGTTGCGGCTGGACGAGGGATACGTGCTGCGCCCCGCCAGACCAAAGGCCAAGTGGACGCAGATGATTCAACGCTTGCCGCGAAGGCACGTCCTTTGTTTGCAGTCCAACTGGATCAATCAAAGTCAAGGAGGGCTGGTGAGAGAGGAAGCTCGGATCTCAGGCGCTGGATCGCCAAAGATGATGGAGCATCTCCGCCGTTCGTCGACTCGTTTTCCGACACCACCCCAGCGACTGCGTGTTGAGGCCCCTTCAGCGCGTCAAGTCGACAGGCCCCACGCCCTGTGGCTGGTCCACGGGTAGGGGCTGCGATAGGTGGCAGCAAAGGGGAGGGGGCTGTCCCTTGGCGGGCTCCTCCCCTAGCCACCTCGCCGTCCACGCGCCGTGTCCCTGCCCATCAAAGCTGAACGCAAGATACGCCAAGTCAACTAAGTGCAGTGCACTGTGGTGACTTAGGTCAACCTGACGTGGCTCTTTGCCGCTTGCACGTGCCCGCCAAACCGTCAGCGGTCGCGGGCCTGGTCGCCTTGACACCTTGTCAAGTTTGCCAATGGCATCCAATCTCCTAATCCCTCCAGACGTTTGTCGCTGATCGAGTGCGGCCTCCACATGACCATTGGTTCAGATGTGCCAGGACCTTCGGCATGGGGGGCGCTGAGGCCGAAAATGTGAATTGGGCCGAAGACGAGTACTGGCGCAGGAGACGACTGTCGCCTGCGCAGCTTCAGATCTTTGACGTTCACCTTGCGTCCTGGGGCCGTGACGAGCAGGTTGGTCCCATTCTGGAAATAGGTGAGACTTTGTCGTCGACGTTGCTTCCGGCGCTCGGTGATCGGGACCGCCTGGCACGCGAACTACACATCGAATCCCACGGCGAGAACCGACACGAACAGACGGCATGGCGCCAAATGCTGAACGAGTATGGCTGGATGAATTGCCTCCGCTCAAAGGGCGTACAGACATCCCTCGACGCGCCAAAGGACCACCGAAAGCTACGATGGATCCACATCTCCTCCAAGTTCACCGAGTATCTACACGGCTGTCTTCTCGGACTGAGCGATTGGGCGCGTGATGCAGCCGCATGTGCTGAAAGCCTCAGACAACTTGAGCATACCGTCTATCATAATGAGCGTTTCTCGAAGCACGGGAGATATTTTGCTCCTTTCTACGATAGACTCAGTGACGCTTCTCCCGTACGTGGAGGTCCAATGCTTATCAGCGTGCCGTACCTCGACTGGTCCGCAGATGACCCAGTATGGCTCTTTCCATATAGTGATTGTATGTTGATTCATCACGCTGACGTGTCTAGCCACCTTTGCGATTTCAAATAGATCCTCGGGAGGGATATCAATCGAGCAGGTCAACTGCTCACCTTATGCGGTCCATATTGCAGCACTTCTACCGACTTGAGGATACAAGCGACAGAGAACACCAGCAGGTCTTCGCTAAGCATAAGCCCTGGCTTACTGACCGCGAATTGGACTTAAAGGTCCGTCGTTTCTATGGTCAATACCCCTCAGTCCTCAACGTGGATGAGCTCTGGATCTTGGTCATTGATGAGCGGCACGTCGTCACCTTCGCGACGAACCAGTCGTGGAAGAGCAGATGGCCACCCCTACAAGTCTCTTGGCGGATTGCCGAGGTGTCATTTCGAGGCATACGTAACACCCTGCTACTTGCAGAGGACGACCCAGAATATACGGCATATACACACGTGATCGCATGCCTTAGTGGCGCACTGGGCATCCTTCATCGCGCCTTCTGGACAGATATCACACTCTGTCTGACAGATCGTTTCGCCGGCCATCTGGGTCATCTCCAATACCGTTTGCACCGTTCCCCAAGCACAAAACTAGTCATGGACCTGCTGCAAGTGCAGGAAGAGCTTAACATCATTATCAGCGTGATGCAGAATCAGATTGAGTTGCTTCAGAACCTTGACGCCACCTGGCAAGAGATAAACGAAGCCGTCACGCGAGACCTAGATACTGCGCAAACAAATCAACAGAAAAGGAGCAGCCGTACGGCTGCCCGGGTTGTGACTCATGCGTCACGCTCAACATTCAGACAGCACTCATCCAGCACGCTCAAGGACCCTATGGCCCAGCTACTCGAAAATCTGAAGCGTGAATTCACTGATCTCGTCGAGCTGCGAGACAACTCAAACAACCTACTCAACCGCACCATCCAGCTAGTCAACATCCGGCTCGAGGATCATGGCAAGGCAATTCTGGTCTTCACAATTGTCACTATCATATTCTTACCCTTATCTTTCGTGTCGAGTTTCTTTGGTATGAACACGATCGACATTCGCAACATGACGGCTTCACAAAGCGTGTTCTGGATTGTATCGTGTAGTCTCACTGTCTGCGTTGTAGGATTTGCTATCTTTTTGGCATTCTATGGCGGTGCGATCTTGGAGGCATTTTTCACTTGGAAAGCGAACAGGATGAAGCCAAGGCGCAAGAGGATCAAAATGAAAAAGGCAAGCCCATCGCAGCAAGTGCCATTCAAGAACTTTGAGGTATTGGATAGTAATGTTGTCCGGAAATTCTTCTAATTCGGTAGATACGGAGAACTCACTGATGGTGTTTGCAATAAGAATATGATATGTACTCAAATCCTCAGCTCGCTTTTCAAAATTGCTTTCTAGGTTTCTTTCTGCATTCATGTTGGTCATCGAATGAACTATCAAGTTTCATTATGCATGTACATGCTCTATGACAAACTCCATCAGTCGTCCTTCCGGCAGGTTTCATTTTGTGCAGTTTGCTGCGTATCAGATCTTATGTGTGGGTTGTTTGCAATGTGAACGCGCGCTTGATGGCCGCCAAACGCTTGGTATCGCTGCTTTGTCAGAGAGACAAAACGTGGGCTGAGTTCTTTATTTTCATTTTCTTGAAGCGCAACGCAGGTGATGAGCTTTTAAATAAGTCATTTCAATCTGGATATTGGTGATTAAAAAGGGCCATAGTATACCTCCTGCAGGAGCCAATGCATTGACCAGTCTCAATCAAAAGGGCCGAAATTGTATTATACAAAAAAAGAGTCACTCTCATGTCCTCAAACGAGAAAGAAAAAGCCTACTCTCCCAAATAGCACCAAAGTAAACGTACCAAGACAAAAATGCTGGGCACGCAACCCGCCCACATGCTGGCCGACAATTGGCGCAGTCTGCCTCTTCCAGCTGTACGAGCAAGCTTGCATCCGCGACCTATGCTTGCATGCGCCGATGGTTCATACGTCCCTCTCGTTTTCAAGTCTCGTTCATCGTCTCATGCCGCTGTCTATGAGCTTGACAATTCCCTGTGCCCGGATATTCAAGTTACTATCAACAGGATCAACAACACTACAGACAGGGCATGTAGTGAAAAGGAAGGTTTCTGTTCAAACGAAGGGAATTCTCGTGGACGCCCGATAGTAGATTACCAGCGACGGGTTGACTCTGTTATCGACCGAAGCCTAGTGAGCCAGAACACTTCCAAACTCCGCAATAAAGACAAACCTCCATGTCCTTCAGCTGCAACAACCTCAGCGAGGTACCATCATCATCTACTCAGAAGCTCAGAGTCTTCTACCCGTGACAGTAAAGAATACTGCACATACTGGATTCGCACTGGAGAATGTGATTACGTCCAGCAGGGTTGTCGCTATAAACATGAGATGCCTTCGCTTGACCGACTCAGGGAGATTGGTTTCACGAAGGGATATCCAAAGTGGTGGCTCGAGAAAATCCAGAGAGAACGGCCGCCAGTTAGGCTACGACACGATACGAATGCTTTCCGAAAAATGTTAACGTCGTATTTCGGGCATGACTGGGGAAATTCTCCAGATATAGGAGAGCGACGAAATAGCGAAGAAACTGAGATCGTTAGTGAACAATTGCCGGAAGCAGGCACCCCAAAAACGAGGCAGAGGGTTGTGATTCAAAACACTACGGACACACTTGAAGTAGGAAAAACAGAGCCAGCAGCTAAAACCACACAAGATCCGAGCGCACCGTCTTCAGGTACGCCTCAAGGAACTAGAAACACAGGTGCAATCGATCTCTTAGGTGCGGTCGAGGACACAGATTCAGAAGGCTTACCGCCTGCTCTTGAAGCGCACAAAAAGTCTCCTCAACAAGATCCTTCTTTCCGTCGCGGCCGCTTTGTCCCACACAATGAATCCATCGGAAAAACAGTCGGACAGATACAGCGTGGGTCGCGATCTCCGTCCCCATTGCTTTTGGACACTATATCATCTGCTGATGATTCAGAGCCATCAGTCTGCTCCCAGAAAACCCAGGATGATCACAGGACACCCATCAGCACAGCTAAGCGCATTGAGGAGCTTCGGGCCGAGCTTGCTGTTCTGCAGACCAGAGATGCCGCAACGGAAAGTAAACTTCATAATTATCTTAAAGATTCCATGCGTTTTCCTCAAAAAAATCGCTCGAACGTGAGAGCAGTAAACAGCCGTACGTCCCAAAAGCAAGAACCGAGCGGTGGGAGCCGTGGAAAGAACAGCACTCGTGCCCCCGTTAGGAAAGGTCGGAAAAAGAATGGTGCAAAAACATTTCTTGAATCAGAAGAATGCACAGAGAGGAATGAGAAGGGAAAACAGTGATGTGAAGATGCAAGTAAAGACGACTTAGGAAGCAAGTATCAGGCTTTGCAAGCAGAGAATAACGTTACCAATGAATACAATGCGCGACATTCTTGTGGGCGATATTTCTTCAAACTTTTTCTCTTGTATATTTATAAAACAAGCTGTACCTTAATTCCTAGAGTAGACCTGGCGTGGAATCACTTGTCATAAGTTATGCCGCAGGCATGAGGCTGACTAAAAGGCTGATGCTGATGAGGATCAGATGTTATTGGCCAGCCCTACGACCGGTTAGCAAGATGACCATTCTGGATTTTTGTTCACATCCACTGCGCATCTACAACAACTTGATGAACATGTCTGTTCGTCCATCGTGTCTGCTTCAAGGATCATTGATGCCATTTCTGTACCCTTTCTCAAAAGCCGAACTATTCCAAGCAGCACGATATGCACAACGTTTCACCCGAGTTTCTCGTCTGGGAGTAACATGTTTGCGACAGAACAGCACCCTAGTCACGCAAGACGACGGCGATGTTGATGCAGAGTATGACCGCTTGAATCCAACGCCGGATGACTTTTCCGCCACTCCTTTTACCGATCATTGCACCATTACAGTTGAAGCAGGAAGTGGAGGCAATGGATGTATCTCGTTCTTGCGCGAGAAATTCATTGCAAATGGACCTCCCAATGGCGGCGACGGCGGCACCGGCGGTAACGTATATATTCAGGCCGTGCGTGGAGAGACATCGCTGCACAAGGTGGCTAGAAGACGTGAAGTGAAAGCGGGACGAGGCAGAAACGGGCAGGGCAGCAACAAGAATGGGCAAAAAGGGACCGACGTGGTAATAACCGTGCCAGTCGGGACGGTAGTAAGAGAGCTAGCAAGGCACGATCCGGTGACGGTAGAGGAAGAAGAATTTCTCGAAGAGGCGTTTGAAAGAAGGAGAAGAGATATGGAGGAAAAGTACGCAAGAAAGGACCGCGAAAAAAGAGCTGCCAGCGGAGAGATTGTGGAAGACGAGGACGCGGATGATGCATTTCAACTTAAACGCGAGAGGCGTACAGATCCACTCGAATTCCTTGGTCCCACGAGGAGGGACAAGTTCTTGATGTATCCTGGCGAAGACCCGTCGAGACTATGGACTGCAGAGTTACCTCGCCTACCGGAGCCTCGCCGTTCGAATCTTGCGAGAATAGCCCCAGAAGCACCCATCACACTTGATCTTGATAGTCATATGGAAACACCCGTGCTGATCGCCCCAGGTGCGATGGGTGGTTACGGCAATCCATATTTTGTAACTAAAGATCAGCCTTTGCCCAAGATCGCCACAAAGGGGGATGGCGGTGTTAAGATAGTGCTCCACCTGGAACTCAAACTCCTCGCCGACGTAGGACTCGTTGGACTACCTAATGCAGGCAAAAGCACACTGCTCCGCGCTGTAAGCAATTCACGAGCTAGAGTTGGAAATTGGGCCTTCACAACCTTGCGGCCCAACATTGGTACCGTGGTGTTGGATGATTACAAAGGACGCTCGAATCTTCAGCACTTGAGTAGGAAGAGCGGCAGGACGCGTTTTACCATTGCAGATATACCCGGTGTGATAGAGGACGCACATATGGACAAGGGTCTCGGCTTAAGCTTTTTGAGGCACATTGAACGAGCCCGCGTGCTTGCATTCGTCATTGACCTATCCGCAGGAGATGCGGTGAAGGCGCTTCAAGCGCTTTGGACCGAAGTCGCTGAGTACGAGAATCTTGGTTCGCAGAAGCACTTTGATGACGAGGAATCTCCGGTAACAGATTGGCAACCCACGTCGCCTGTCTCACCATTGAATATGGATCTCTCAGAGGCAGAAGATATCATTTTTCAAGCTGAGAAGAACCTTCCACCACTCACATTGCCCCCCATGTCAAGCAAACCATGGTTCGTTGTCGGCACGAAGGCTGATCTTCCCGATACGCAAGACAACTTTCTCAGACTGCAGCGGTATTTGCATGCCGTTCAGTCCGGAAAGGTACAGCATCCAAGTGGAAAGGACGAAGCTTGGAAACGCAAGTTGTACGCTCTGCCTATCAGCGGTATACGAGGCGAGGGGGTAAACAACATCCCAGAGGTCGTCATTGAATTGCTATTGCATGACGGGTGAGACGGAGGCGTTCGAATCCGAAGCATGCTTCGGGTTGTTAAATTTATGTACACATACACGTCCTAAAGAAATACTCTGAATCTTCTTTTACGTTTTGGTCTCATGCGCGTCCTGCTTAATTACTTCCCTCTCTGTATGCCTGACAGCGAAAAACCTGGGATCGCCAATAGCTGTGGCTTGCGCCAAAAATAAAAATCAAAGGAATAGTAACAAGACTATTGTCATCACCATTCAGCTCTTCACTGGACGTACAAGTCGGCCTCAGATGAGGCAAGAGTCGCAATGTTTTCTATTACTCATGATCACAGCTTGAATTTTGCTTGACACCTCATCTCCTCTTCTCGGCTGACATCCGTCCATGTGATTTCCGCTGCTGTGACGCAAGTAAACCCTAATAAATAGATCGCTACTTTGTGAATATTTCTTTAGGGTACGCGAATGGGTTGACAATCCCAAGGTGAAATGATGTAAATGTACGCAATGGACGCCAAAAAAAGGCTCTGGGAAGATCTCTATGAACAATCAGAGTTTATACTTCGATGTTGCCACAAAGGCCAAATGGAGCAAAGTGATGCAAGCAGCAGGAGCGAAATTTGTATCAAGTATGGGAAAGGCGATAAGAGAAGATCTACATTGGGTCGATCCGGTAAATATAGCTGAAGATGTAGTAATTCAAGACATGCACACCAGATCAAACAAATGATGTGGCCCAGGATGTTTGCCCTATAATCTCGTTTCGCTCAGTAGTGAACACAGAGTTTGCGAGGTTATTACACTGTCGTCAGGGCGCTTAAGGGCAGAGCAACGTGTAAGCCGAGGATAAAGAGGCAGGCCATGAAGACGATGGCATCATGCATGAACTTGCCGGTCAACAGCGTCGAGATGCTTTGTTCAACCTCAGCAATCGTCGACGTTGGTTCGCCCTTTCGTCCTCTTTTGCACGCCAAACATGAGAGCGACAATGCTGCTGCTTGCGTCTGTCCCGTCGGCTCTTTCGACGAGTTGCACGTAGCCCCCAAGCCAGGTGTCTAGACCGTCCATCCGCGCTAACAACAGTGCGAGAGGCAGTATATCCACGCACAAATGCGCGCACGATATGAGGCTCGACGTGCTTCAACGCAAACGGAACAAGTGGCTGCGCCAGGACACGAGACGCGTACATTCTTTGTAACGCCTACTATGGCCTTTCGAGTGCTTGCCACATCGCGTGCGATCAGTGCATTGAGATGAACTGCTCGAGGAATGACATTTGCCAGCAGTCGTGGTTCAATGGTATGATGGCAGGGGGGAATTGCGGGGCAAGCCAACTTCAGGGTTGAGCGATCTGTCATTCGGTCATGCACACGCACCATCACCGGGCAGTTGTGTCTTCAGCAAGGCGTTGTAGGCAGTGATAATTAAGGTGGCCAACGTTGAATATGGAGATATAAGTGCGTATGAGATCTTGCCTAAGCCAAATTAAACGGAGCAGGTCGATACATCTGGTGTAGGCACGTAAAACCCTTGCGCTGTACCCCTCTATTGACGTACGTGGTGGGGCTTCCTTCATGCGCCAACCAGCTCCATAAAGCTTAACACTTGCAAAGCTTGGATGGAACGTACGTACTGCTAACACTGCAAAATTTGGTAACAGACACGCCGTTCACTCTGAGTCTATCGCTCCACAGAGTAAGTTTTGCATCATCGCTCATGTTTCAAGAACCTCTTCCACCTTCATTGTGGTCAGCTTGAAAACTCGAGATGGCCTGACGGCGCCGTAGAAAGCTTGAAGCTAGCGTTGACACGTGGTTTTTGTTGCAGACTTAGAAACACAACAATGTCTTACAACGAAGAGTACGGAGGCGAACGCCGCCACCACGAGCGCCGTGGCGAGTATGAAGACGAAGGTCGCCGCCAGGAAGGTGAGTACGGCCGCCACCACGAGCGACGTGGCGAGTACGAAGATGAAGGTCGCCGCCAAGAGGGCGGATATGGACGCCAGGAAGGAGACTACGGCCGCCATCACGAGCGCCGTGATGAGTACGAAGACCAAGGTCGCCGCCAAGAGGGCGGATACGGCCGCCAGGAAGGAGGCTACGGCGGTCAGGAAGGAGGCTACGGTCGTCAGGAAGGAGGCTATGGCCGTCAAGAGGGTGGATATGGCGGTAGCGGCAACTATGGACCTGGACGCCCCTCCAACGACCCCGAGTACGGCGGTGGGGGATCCGCTGGTGACAATTACTACGACCAGTCGAAGCGATACGATGATGAGCCATCAGGTGGTCGCCGTCCCGAGGGCGGGCAGCAGTACGGCGGGCAGCAATACGGCGGACAGCACTCGTCTGGCACGCCTTACGGCGGTGGTGGCTACGGGGGAGGCGAGCTCGACTCGTCCGCAGCGCTGGCCGCGGCGAACGAGCACGCGGGCAACAGCCGCGAAAACAACCTGTTCGCGAACGTGTTCGACAACGTGGTCGGTAGGAAGTCGCACCTGCAGAACCAGGACATCGACGAGCAGGGCGCCGTGCAGGCCCACCAGCAGATGTACGGCGGGCAAGGCGGCGGCCCGGCAAGCAACAGCAGCATGGGCGCCGCGGCAGCCATGCAGGCGCTGAAGATGTTCACCGGCGGGCAGGGCGGCGCTTCCGGCGGGCAGGGCGGCCAGAGTCAGTTCGTGGGCATGGCCATGGCGCAGGCCGCGAAGCTGTTTGACCAGCAGTCGGCCAACGGCAACACGGTGAGTTCAAGCTCGCTCTCTGCGACGACGTGCTGCGCGCTCTCTGCCCCTGTACGATGAATGCTAACGGCGCACTGCAGCATGCGGACGCCAGCAAGGAAGGCGCCATACAAAACGCGGCCGAGATGGCGCTCAAGATGTACATGAAGTCGCAGATGGGCGGCGGCGGAGGAAGCTCAGGAGCAGGCGGCCTCTTGAGCATGGCCTCCAAGTTTTTGAGCTAGAAGAAATAACGAGGCCGCTGCTTTCTGAGCTTATGCGTCCACTCAGCGTGAGGCAGACGAGTAAGCGTTCTCCAAAAAATGAGAGGAAAAAATTTTTTACAAGGATGGAAGCTCTGTAGTGCACAAAATAGAACGCAGCAAACTGAATCTTTTGATTCGACACCTAGGTTTTTTTTTCATGCTGTCCGCTGAACTTTCAACTTTCGGATGCAATTGTTCGCTTCGACTATCACTGCTTGTAGGTCGACTATGTAAACCTCATTGCAACGAAGAGTCGCGGTCTACAAGCGTCATTATTGTAGCATGTAATGCATTTCCTATCCGTTCCTTCACGTGCGAGACATATTCGCGACTGGCCAGTCATACCTGTCGTTTGTCGGAAGTTCGGAGCGCGTGTAATGACTTCACGAACGCCATAGAGGCTCATTCGTTTGCGTCATCTAATACCCCATCCATGCGCTAAACCACAAAGAAAAAAAAAGGTAAGACAGACCCAAGGCTGAGTTCATGATCGCGTTACTCTCACATCTCGCCGCATTGCGCGATAACGACATCCTGGGCAGGTCGATCGTTCGGCTTCGTCGTCCTCGTATTCTCTATCTTCCTGACGACATCCATGCCATCGACCACCTTCCCAAACACGACGTGTTTGTTGTTCAAGAATGGCGTTGGCACAGTCGTGATGAAGAATTGGCATCCGTTTGTATTCGGGCCGGAATTCTGAACATGTGCCGAGGGCCACATCAGCACGTTTTTGCCCTAGAAAGACGCTGTCGAAACCAGGACTAGGGGGGAAGGGAGGGGGAAAGAGAAGCACGACAGGTCAAATTGCACCGCAACGGTGTCAAAGGAAGCAACGGCGCGGGTGCATAGCGTAGCTTGTTCGTGATGCGGTCAGAACTTACCGCCATACTCAGCAGTCCCGGCTGATCATGTTTGAGATTGAAATTTTCGTCAGCAAACTTGTTGGTGCCGTATATACAGGTGGAGCCGGTGCCATCGCCGTTCAGAAAATCGCCACCCTGAATCATAAAGTCCTTGATCTGCGTTCGCGGACATCGAGGCAAGTTAGTTTCCGAGTCTGAGTAGGAGCAAATTAAAAGGGAGAGGTGCTCGCGTGCTGCGCCTCGCGGACGGTGTGCGTAGGAAGACGTACGACACGGTGAAACTTGCACCCTTTGTAACCCTGCGGGCGACCTCTGGCGTCCTTGGACTCGCCTGTGCAAAACTGCCTAAAGTTCTGTTTGCGGCAAATTCGTCATTCGGTCAGCACGCCCATTTCTTCCAAACAGGATCGAAATGCGATCGCGTCCGCAGATTGATTGACGGATGAACGTACCTCGGCGGTCTTGGGCGTGACGTCGGCAAACAGCTCCATCTACGCCGCGAAGAACATGTAAGCTCATGCAGAAGCACCGTACGCAAACGGAGAGATGCGGCGATGACGGGAAAAAACAAGTTTACCTTGATGCGTCCGAGAGGCTCGCCTACAAAGCATGGCGACGGTCAATTGGGTGTTTCTCACGGTTGGAACTCCAGTGCCTAGACCTGTAACAAGCAGGACGTCTGATATGAAACCAAGAAGGGTCTGCGTCCTTCGCGCAGGTGGACTTCGTTTTCCTCGTTTGCGCAAAAAAAAGCATCTGGACAGGTGGAGGCGGCTGGAAAGTCAAAAGGCACTCACCTCCGAGCGTGATGTCAAAGAACACTATGGGATTGGGTTCTGCAGCCATTTCCGTGTGCTACTGACTCGTTTGGTGCACAGCCTGATTGCCGGACGGATGAAAAAGAGCTTCTTTTTGATACTGGCGGAGGCTCGGGTTCTTTGGGATGCGGAAGATCTGCAGCCAGATCTGAAATAGCGTCACCGGGGGCTCGAAAGGATCGCACCTGGCGGTGGCAGGCGAATCGAGCAGACGGACCAATCACAGCCATGGCCCGCATGCAGGCTTTGGTTCGTTTCCAACAGAATGGCGGTTTGTCAAGCTGGCCAGGACGGGCGGGGACGATTCGTGTGCTAGTGAGAACGCCCCGCGAAGTCAAGGGGCAGCTGACGTGGTGTTGCACAAACGCAGCAGGAAGCCATGCTGTCGGTCAGCTCGCAGCGCGAGTGTTGTGCATGGGCCGGTGGCAAAGGAGCAGCGTGGTGTCGAAGTCACGACGAACGTGGCCGCGGGCAAAACGGAGACTGCTCGCACTGCAGAACGACATGGACGACGGATCCGGGACAGGGCTGGAAGATCAGGCATCCGAACGCAAATAAGATCAAGGAGACCTCTGTGTTTTGAGCACGCTGTGCCGGGCATTTTGAAACGTGAAGGAGTGGAATCAAGGTGTATGTGGCGCGGTCTGAGAAATGCTTAACCTGATGCGTTCGTTTCGCGGCGAGCCTACGAGAGGCATTTTTGAGTTGCCTGGCCAGTAGCGGACGAACTGCGCATGCAGGCGAGCGTGTGAGCGAGACGGAGATGGGCAAGAGACAGCGTGTGTTTGTGCGTGTGTGTGTGCGTGTGTGCGCGTGTGTGTCTGCACTGCGGTACGTGGGCGCATTCCCCCTACCCTTTCCCCGTCCACCGTTTGGGCTGGCTGCCACTCAGCAGAAGGGGGCCCCCCCTCAACAAACGACCCGTGCCGGCTCCCCCCCCCCTAACTCTCCTCGGCCGGCTCCCCCAAGGCTAACCTGAGCGAGTAGTAGCGAGCAGAAGCAGTACTGGCATCCGTGCTTGCGGTGCTGGGTGATGATCGCAGTCCGCTGCCAGCCCACGGCCTTTGCCGCCCTAAGAACCATCCCATTCTCCACCTGCGAACCTCTGCCCACCTCCTCCGCATCCTGATCATACAACCTCGCACCCCCCCATCTCCCAACCCCATCGTCGGTCCCTACACTTCCACCTCCTCCTCCCCGCCGGACTCTCCGGTGTCACCTCCATCCATCGCTTTTCCGAAGAAGACAGCAAGCTTTTGTGGCGTCGCTGAGAATTCGTCGCTGACCAAACCAAGCGCTATCTCGTCGGGTTTTCCAACTTTAACCTCGTTCCTCACGCTCCCGCCACACCGATTCTCCATCATTCCCACGCGGTTCGCACCACCATTGACATATACATCTTGCCGTCACAGCAGTCGACATTATTCGTCGTCACCTCTCCGCGCCGTCCTTTCATCCAAGCCAGCTCATGTGCCGTGCACGCTGCGTTTGGCCACCACCAGTTTCACAACCTACGATAAGAATCCTCAGACTCAGCCCTAATCGAAATTCTGCAGCATCCGGATCTGCGTCTGGCTCTGTTGCTGCTTTCTGAGCCGTCTGTTGCATGAGCGACTGAAACGCTCGTCTGCGAAGAATGGCTACCGCATCCTCAACGATTGCCTCCCTTACCTCGACCTCGCCCTCGCCGCCACCAGCCTCCAGTTCAGCCGGCTCAAATACCAATACCAATGGCGGCGGCTCCGCTAGCTCGCCACTTCTCTTCTTCGTGGCTCTGGGCTTCGGTGTTGTCTTTACAAACCTCTGGTGCGACGAGTGCCGACCTCTTTGTTCCTCTGACTGCAATACTAATCGTTTCGCAGGATCATTGTCGGTGTCAAGTATTGCTTCCGGTACAACCAGCGCAACAGGGCTCTGCGAAATGGCCAGGGAGTCGACGGCGATCCAATCGACCTTGGTGCTATGCCACGACCGCACAGGAGAAGAAGGGAAAAGAAATTGATGACCGTCGAGGAGGTCAACACGCGATTTCCCTTGATGAAGTACAAAACGTGGCGAGCGTCCCGTGAGCAAAAAGGCCTACCTGCTGCAGGAGGAATCACAACCCCACCAAGTCGAGCCGGCAGCGTGAAAGACGTTGACGGCGCAATTGGCGAGGCGAAACTACGCAGTTCTACTGACGATAGGCCTGGCTCATCGTTGTCGCAAACTGCTCGCACGACACCGTCAGTCGAGACACCCAAGCAATCGACGATACCGGAAAACGAGCCTGTCGCAGAAAAGCCTACCGCCGTCACCACGGAGGACGTTGCAGCTGACAAATCCAAATCATCGTCTGGAGCATCGACGCAGCCCGATTCAGCCGTCGAAAGGCATGGCGAAGAACACAGTGATGATGACGAGGAAGTCCCCATCGCTGAGGCAGTCAACCCTGACGTTGCCGCCGCTGCACCTGGCGACACTTGTGCCATCTGTCTCGATACACTTGAAGATGATGATGATGTCAGAGGGCTGACTTGCGGCCATGCCTATCACATTGCCTGCATCGATCCCTGGCTCACCACCCGTCGAGCTTCTTGCCCGCTTTGCAAGGCCGATTACTACGTGCCGAAACCGAAGCCAGAAGGCGAGAATGACAATGGTGTTGCACAAACTAGACGTCACCCTCGTATGAATCTTCCTCAGTCTCCTACTGCCGCATGGTTTGGTGGTATTCCACGTGGACGTGTGCCGTTCTTTGGAGTAGAGCAACCTAGTGCTCCGTTCATGTATGGTCACACCGCTCAATCTCATCAGCCGGACACCGTAGTTACCTCATCAGATGCGACGTCTCAGCCAGTCTGGTTAGCAAGACTCCCTTTCAGAGGCAACCGGCAGCAAAATACGGGTGCAGCTGAAAACACATCACGCAGTAACACCTCGCGGGTGCTCAATCCTCTCAGACGAATCTTGCCCAACAATAGCAATTCAGGTCCAACACCAGCCCAGCTCGAGGCCGCCGACGGCAGATGAAGATGGCTTCACCACATAACACACCTAAGTCTTTAAATCTGATTTATCAACGACCTGCACACATTTATGGGCATTGCCTGGATTCTTTCCTTTTGCCAACACGATACCCCCTTATTAGGTTGCTGATTGGTGATTGAGACGGGATGCCTTGGTGCGAACAGACGGGGAGCGGAAAACAGCAGTATTTTCTTTTTATTCAAAACGGTCCCGTGACGCAGCATCCGTTTGACGACGACATAAATACCTTCACACAATCCCACACACACACACACACACACACACAGACCCTGCACAGCTACCACGTTTCGATGTGCGAAACTCCCTGACACGATAGCGAGATCACGTTTACAACGACGGTTACTTCCCGAGTCGCTTCCCTTGCACTCCCGCATTCAAGATTCTCGGCCGGCTAATGATATTTGCCGCGTGTGGCTCTCATAGTGGGAGATCCAGGCTTGCGCGCATCGTGCTTGCGCGTTGGAAAGGGAGGAAACACTTGGTCGGCTACTTCCTCGATCCCTGTGAAGAGATCATCCACACCTGTATAACCTTGTATACTACGAAACTGTACCCCTCATTGCTGCCTCTGCTGTACATCGGGGTGGAGAGTGCGAGAAGGAAGCATACTGGACTCGTCAATGCTGATTTGCATACATCTAGCACAATTTGTTTTCCCTGCTTTGCTGCTTCTGTGTAGGATGATCACAGAGGTGGTGTTGATACGACGAGAAGATTATCTATCTCTCTAAGAGTATGAGAAGACGAATGGATTTGAATTTCTCGTTGAAAACTGCTACAAAATTTCGCATTACTGGCTCTTCGGGCCATTTTTTTTTTCCTTCTCGGGCGTTGGATCAGCTTTTCTCGCTGATGCGTCCACAAACACGGACGCTATCCCGGACGAATGAAAGTTTCGGACATTTTGCCTTTCGCAACGAACAAGATTGATAGGTAAAGATAGGTGCATGATTTATGAATTAGATCTTCTGAGGATTGGCGCGTTGCACGCGTCTCAATCAGCTACCAGCCAAAGATTTTATATCTCACAGCCTTTAGAATGTCTCTCGAGAATTCGTACCAGCCCTTCAGCGCGGCGAGCTTGTTGAGGATGACGACCAGCCGCCGCGTGAAAATTTCCGTGTCGTCGAAATCGTGCGCGTTGACTTCCCACACGCCCTTCTCCTCGCCGTCGTTGTCGTCAAACGGCAGGACGACCCAGTCGCCGTCGTCCTGCTGCTTGACCCGCACGCGTGGTGCGATGCAAAGGCCGCGGCCGAGTATGCTCGAGTCCGCCACGAGCCTCGACGCGGCGTCGACCACATCCTCGATCTTGCCCATGCCGCCGCCGGCGACGAGCGCGCGCCCGACGGCAGGGTTGATGGGCGTCTCGATGAAGTAGGGGAAGATGATATTCGTCCTGACGCCTTCGAGAAAGGCGGTGCCTCTCAGGCACCTGAACATGCCCAGCACGGCGTGCTTGCTCGCCCCGTACAGCGGCTGCGTGAGGATCGGGCCCAGGCCGGCGATGGAGCTGACGAGGAGGATGTGCCTGTCGCGGGTGGTCTGGCGGGGATCTGTGTCGGGACTGCACGGTTTCGAGCCCGGGTTCCTGTTCAGCCACCACAGGGCCAGCTGCGTCGTGTACAGCACGCCGGTCAGGTTGACGTCGATGACCTTGAAGTTGGGCTTCGGCGGCTCGTCGACGGCGAAGTCGTTGGACGGGTCGTGGAACGGCTCGATGCCGGCCACGCCCGCGTTGGCGACCACGCAGTCGATGCCGCCGTGCCGGCTCAGGCGCACGGCTTCCTTGAACAGCCTCACCTGCGCCTGCCAGTCCCTGACGTCGCACTCGACGAAGTGCACCTCCTCGTTGCCGGTGTCCTGCCGAATCGTCGCCGCCACCTCCGTGCCGAGCTTAGCGTTGATGTCCGCCAGCACCAGGCTCGCCCAAGCTTTCGCCCACGTGCGCGCCCATTCAGCTCCGAACCCAGACGCGCCTCCGGTGATCAGAATGTGCTTTCCCTTGATCCAGCCAATGTCATATGGCTTCGATAGGTCGACCGGTGGCGATTGGCGGATCGCCTTGACGACGGAATGCGGTTTGTATTCGGCGTTGGCCATTCCTGCGCTCGTAAGACGTTTCGTTCGATCTTGATGCACCTGCTCGGTTTGCTTTTTTACCTGTGCCTGTCCTCTGTTGCGGAGCACATCTCTAACGCAGTCAACCGCAGCAGTCGTCTTTCCAACCTCCTGGCGATTACGCCCCTTCCATTGGATCATAACCTATACGAGGCTGGCGGTGGGTCTCGGATGACTAAGCCAAGGACCAAGACGCTGTATTCGGCAACACGAAATTAACTTGACTTTAACTACCTTGTCTCTTTCCAAGATTCGTCTTGGCTCCTCCACTAAATAGAAGAGAGAGAGGGCGAGACAGACAGAAAGATAAGAGAGAGGGGGGGTAAGGAGAAGAGAAAACCTGCAGACTTATCACACGGCCATGAGTCGCTTTGAAGGACGTGACAGAAACGAGCACTCTTCAAAAATGAGACGCTTGCAATCCTAAACTTGGATAAGTCTGCATGTCAGCGCTAAAAGAAGTAGTCACCCCAAACCGTACTGACCATTGCGGTTTTCCGATCTCATATACGTAGATTTGATTTGATTCATTCGCTTCGGTGCTTAAAATTTGCCGACATTATGGAAAGGTTGACGGGTATTCTGTGTAGACGTACAGTGTTCAGAATTCCAAGGCTGGATGTCTCGCCTCGTCACCAGATAAAGAAGCACCCGAGAGGTATTCTGAGCTAGCTGCGTCCTGGCAGACATTGATTTGGCGCATCAACGGTTCTCCCCTCCCCCAAACAACACAAGTTAAACTACTGGAGCCCAGGACCATGACAGCGCTGAGCACAGTACCTTGGATTGGCTCATCCTCGCTCTCGGCTGAGTAAAGCAGTGCTTTTCAGGCGAGAATTTCTTGAAGGATTTATTGCCATAGATTTAGAACACGTATTGTTCCCACGAAGGTGTTTCGCGTACAGAATGATCGCTCAGCTTCTGCAAGGTATTCTCCTTAGTTAAGACAGCATATCAGAATGCTCCTGAAGAGGCTCTCAAGGCACCGCTTGAAGAAAGGCTCCGAAAAGTGTCTGCCGTTTGAACCCTTCGCATTTTCGATATCTCGTCACATAGCCATGCATCCGAGGTTCAAAAGTTGAGAAATTGTACTCCCCAAACTTGGAACGCAGCCAAAAGGCTATTATTAAACCCAGGTGCTGTAACTCCCGTAGTGAAAATTGTGGACCAAGGACTTTGAGTCGGCGAGAATCGTATACTTCATCTGCATATAACCATGGCTTTCAAGCCAGTCCGTTCTTTTCCTGACTCACAAAAGCGCGTATTGGGCGAGTAAAAAGGAATGTGATCGCTTGAGGGCATCAATCACATTTGTCACGCCCATGAAAATCGCCTTACTTCGCTCGAAAGCGAACAGGCACTGTCAGTTGCCATTCATTTTGGAGGGGAAGGGGGAGAGAAAAAAAAGATAGAAACATCCTAGCCTTGGAGGGTTTCCATTTTGGTTCTAGGATCACAGTGGGTAAGAGTAAAAGCCGCCCCAGAGTTAGGGATTTGTGGAGGCGGTCCCATCATCTTTGCTTTTTCTTCACCTGTTTCGCTGGGATGCGAGGCGATCAGGCTCCATCATGCTAAAACAGTAAGGTAATCGCATGAAAGACTCAAGCAAGATGTCGCGATAGCGAGAAGTAGTAAAAAGAAGATGGTAGTCTTAAAGATTATCAGAGGCAAAGCCGGAACTTCGGGGAAGAGCTCAGCCTTGTCAGGAATCGGCGCTAAGGCTGGACGTTTCGGTATCCGAACCCTGGAGACGGGTACTTGTCCACATTAACTTGCTCAGTCCTCCACTGGAGCAGATCCATCCTGCGCAAATTCTTACCGCAGCTTTCCAGAGGACCATGTAGCCTTGCTCACATTTACTACATCAGAGGAGGCCAAGATAGCACATTACGGTCGCACTCCAGGGGCGCCATGTCGCCAACCGATGATCTGTTTGGCAGAGGTGAAGAAGAGAATACGCGCGTTTTTGGGCCGACATGCTAATTGGATTGGCTTCCAGGTATATACTCATGGGCCGACATACCCACGAGTATTCTGAGAGCTGAGCTGGCGAGACGGCAAGATGTATCGGAGCCGCAGCGCCCAGCTTGTGGGACAAAGAACAAGGGAGCCTACAATACGCCCATACATGTCTTTGCATTGGTTCTAATACTGGTGCTGAGTACCATCGGTATGATCTGCGTATCCCAAAGTTTGAATCATCGTGCTGATAGGTATCACAGCGTGCGCATTCCCCGTCATCGTTCGCCGCTATCCTCGCTTCCCGGTTCCACATCACTTCATTTTCCTCTCGCGACACTTTGGAACAGGCGTTCTGATAGCCACAGCATTCGTACACCTTTTTCCAACCGCATACGTATCGCTGACAGATCCATGCCTTCCTCCGTTTTGGAATCAGCGGTACCAGCCTATGGCAGGGCTGATCGCTATGACCTCCGTATTTGTTGTAGTCAGCATTGAGATGTTCTTCGCCATGCGCGGTGCTGGACATGTGCATAGCAGCGATTTCGAGGTGGTTCTTTCGGATGAAGATGATGTACAGGCATACCACGATCGCCAAAACGGGTCTTTGCGCGGCGGACGTACAAGAGGAGGGGGCATAAAGCGCTCTAGGGGGCCTTCAAACATTATGCTTGGAGATATGAACGCGTCTACGGACAACCTAATTGACGGTCGCTCGCCTTCTATAGGCCAGCCTTCACCGATGCCTCCCAATGGCAACCCGTCACGCAAATCTACGGACTCCGCAGATGAAGACTTGGAACTCGATCTCGATGAGCTGAACACGAATGCTGGGCTCCTCAATGGCAAGGCAAAGCAGATCCAGGGCAACGAGCCTCCCGAGAATACAGTAGTGGGCGGTCACGTTGACCATTCCACCGAGGTCCATGACTCGCACTTGACTGACCAAGCTGCGAACCAAAGAGCTCTCCTACAGTGTCTCTTACTCGAAGCTGGCATTCTCTTCCACAGTGTATTCATCGGTATGGCTCTATCCGTATCTACAGGTCCTCCGTTCCTCGTTCTCCTCGTAGCCATTTCCTTCCACCAAGCTTTCGAAGGCCTCGCACTCGGTTCGCGTATTGCGGCCCTACACTTCCCCAATGGTTCGATCAAGCCTTGGCTCATGGCGCTGGCATACGGAACCACGACCCCAATCGGGCAGGCAATCGGACTTGCAATTCACACATCTTATGATCCAGCGAGTGAGACTGGCTTGCTGACTGTCGGCGTCATGAATGCCATTAGCAGCGGGCTGCTACTGTTCGCAGGCCTAGTGCAGTTGCTTGCTGAAGATTTCCTAAGTGAAGCAAGCTATAAGAGTCTGAGGGGGAGACGAAGATATGAGGCTTGCGGTAGTGTTATCGGAGGTGCCTTACTCATGGCCCTGGTGGGTGCTTGGGCGTGAAGTCTTGTCAAATTAAGATTACTTATCGTGGTGCTCTCTTTTCCATCTCTGGAAGCATTAGTGAATTTTTATTCTGCATGGGAATGGTGTTTGTAGAAAGATCCAACAAAAGAAATTCTTCATCCGTTTGCTCCACGCCATGCCTTTCCTCCCAGATCGTCGACTTTCGTCGCAGCGCATCCAAACTCTTTCAATTGCAGGCTTGAAGCAAAATGTGAGTGTGAAAGTTTCTTCATGACACCTTGCGACATATTCGTACTGCTATTTTAGATTCAAGGTTCTTTGAATGCTAAAAATAAATGGTCCATGCTGGCAAAGTGCTGCAGAATCGCAACGATATGAATTGCTCATGAGCATCAAAAACCTTCAATTTCATGTTGATAAAATAGAACACGCCTCAAATCGCCACGGTTCCTGCTGCGCATTCATATTCCAATGCGCCTTACGCTGGTATTGAGTTCCGTTGGAATCGAGAAAATGGCAAATGTAACTGATTGGACTGCTGAATATCACTAGTACGTACATGAGAGTCTGAATGAAGAAAACGGGCTCTCTCTTACATGAAGAGGGCTCAATTACTGTCAAGATGGTAGATTTTGTACTCAACTCATTTCTGGCGGCCTCCGGTTGGGAGATTACTTTGCGGACTCACCCTTGCTTGGAATCTTCGGTTGAGGCGTGCGTCGGTGTTTCCACTAACTTAACCTACGCGAGTCAAAACTCCGGGTCTATATTTTAGCAAAACTTAGTACAACCTTAATCCGATGTTGACATTTTCGCACACCATATATTGAATATGGCGCAAGCAGACACGTCCAACGCTGAGCGCAAAATGTCCGCATGGGCGGACAAGTATAGAGGGGTACTTCACCGTCCAACGTTTTCCGAACATGTATGGTGTTATGGAGACTGACAAGGAATTGCAGGCGACAGTGGCGGATCTTGACCCACCTTCTGCGCTCTCAATCAAGCCCTCCGACTCCATAGCCCATGCCTTGATGTGTGCTTTCGAACGAGATTATACCCATCTCACCGTCGTATCTGGCGAGAATCGTTCGCTACTAGGATACCTTAGTATCCCACGGCTAAAGGAGCGTCTTAAATCTGGTGAAGTCAAGGAGACCGACACCGTTGACAAGGCAATGCTGAAATTCAACCGTAAGAAGGGCAACGTGTATAAAATAATCACAATGGACACCCCTCTCGAAGAGCTTGAAGCATTCTTCGATGGTGGGCCGGATGGGAAGAGCAGTCAGGATTTTGCGGTGGTGACAGATTACAGCAGGCGGTTTGTGCTGGGCGTTGCAACAAGGAGTGATCTCGAAGAATTTGTGAAGAGGCGACCTGCTTGAGACAGGGAAAGTTCGGTCCGGAACGGAGGCAAGCAAGTTGAGCCTGTACAAGACCATAAGATCGCCATTCGATTAGAGGACCAAAATTGCAATAGATCAGTGTCCTCAACGAGTTCGGCCACTCGGCTTCAACGACGTGTGGTATGCACAACCAGACTGGTAACATCTGCGTTCAAATGTACCTTACCAAGGGCTTAGGACCTTATGGCATTAGTGTCGCCAACCAGAAGCAGATGGCGAATATTTCTCATCAGATTCGAGATGAATGAAATGCGGTAGCGAGGATTGGGGTGTCTTAATAAGACCGAAGAAGTTGGGACCATGGGAGCCATTGACAATGAATATCATTGTTTCAATTGGTACCTGATTTTATGTAACACAACAGCGGGAATGCAAAGGAACCGCAAACTGCCTTGTTCAACACAGAACGCACCCAATCATTCCCGCCTCATCCTCCTCGAAATCTCAACAGTAGCGATGACTTGCCTGCTGGATGATAAGACAGTCGAGGCAGAATAGAGTAACAGCTCAAAGTCTTAGTTCTTGGCATCCAGTAACTAACATGAAAGTACATACACGCGAACGCTAGAACGCCGTGGAGAAATTGCTTGGCAATGAACACGCTCGTTTAGTCTCTGGAAGTTTGGCGGCTCGAAGGGACTTCGAGCTCTTTATTGACGTAAACGACCGGACCCTTATAGTTTGCAGCGCCGTGGAAAAAGAAGGAGATCGTAGCGAGAATGACAACAGCGCCCCAGACAAGAATAGACCAATTCATGGTCTGGGGGGTAACTGCCTTGGCCGGTGGGAAGAAGGACATGATGAAAGCGAATGTGATGTATGCCAGGGCAATAAAGTTGATCGGAATAGCCATACGGCCCATGCTCCATCGGCTTGGGGGCAGAGGCTGACCGCGCAGGCGCTTTAGCAAGATACAGCTGATTGAAATAAAGTAGCTAGAGAATAAGGCCGAGACAAGCAAGCTGACAACACTGTTGAAGGCTACAGTGGAGCCAATATTGATGAGGGAAAGGACAACCGTAATGCTAAGGGAGAGAACAACCGCATTCAAGGGGATCTCCGTGCCAACCTTGACGACCTTACGGAAGACCTGGGAAAATGGCATGCCTTCGTCGCGGGCAAAAGCAAAAGTTTGACGGGAAGCAGTCGCGAGGAGAGATACACCAGCAGTCTCGATTAAGATGATGATAATAAGAGACATGGCAGTCGCACCACCCTTGGATCCAGTAGCATCAAGGAAGACTTGGATGAATGGATATCCCGTCGACGAACTAAGGATTTTGTCAAGATCTGTGATGCAGAAACAGTATGTGATGGTCATGACAAGACCAAGGACTCCGTTAAGAACAGCCGTAGTGATCATACTGCGAGGAACAATAAGCGACGCATCGCGAATCTCCTCCGACATATGTGTACCAGCATCAGGGCCGATGAAAGAATAGATCGGAGAAATCATGCCAATGATACACGCTGTTCCGATTGAACCCCATCCTCCGCCGTCTTGGAAAGTTGTGAAGACATCCTTGGCGGACTGCTTGGGAGCGAGGACCCACAAAGGAATGAGAATACCGAAGAAGCCGAACACGTGCAAGAGGAGAACGAAACCTTCGAGCAACGGAAGTTGGCGTGCGCCGTAGGTATTGAAGAAGGTCGAGATAAGAGCCATGGCGATGGTGAGGAGAGTTCCCTGCCAGCGTTGTGGAACATAAGTCTCGTCCCAAAGAACAATGAGGCCTTGAATCATGGTTCCGGAAAGAAATGCCGTGCTAGCAACGCCAGCTTGCCAACCAAGGGCGCCGGTCCAGCCGACGATATACGAAAGGTAACGCTGCATGCTCTTTGGGGCGAACTCGGAGACCCAGTGATATTGGCCACCAGAAGTTGGGGCCATGGACGCCATATCTGCCATTGAGGCAATGACACAAGTCATCAGGGTGACAGTACCCAGATATCCCCATATAAGACCACCAGTGCCACCGTCGACAAGGCCAATGGATGAGGAGCTGCGATATGTAAGCGATGTCTACATCGGATACTAGCATATACCTACGCAATCATGGCTTCCCAAGTCGCCATCAATGTGCTGGTAAACCCCAAAATCGAGTAGAAGCGGAAGTTACGCATGAACTCTTGCTTTTTACCCAGTCGATTCATATCCCTAACGTCATGGTAGGTTCCATGGTGGCGATCACTGAGAGAGTCGTCGCTGGCACCATGTTCGATACTACCGGAGCGAACATCGTAGACGCCTTCTCCGGTCTTTTCCATGTTGCTGGAGCTTTGTGTGAAGCTCATAAGGATAAGATACCTTGACCAGTGAAGAACGCCGTTGGAATGAAACACCAATATTCAACGCGATAAGCAGCTAAAGCACGGCTCTAACGTAAGGAGGTAGGGGGAGGTGTTGCAAAAAGAGAGAAGAAAGACAAATCGGATTGCTCCACTAAGGAACGATCCAACAATTATCAACAAACTTGACAGACCGAATAGATCAGTGCTCCTAATAAGGACAACAGACCAGATATACGGCTACTAGTGAGGACGGAAATCTATTGTTGTCGACAGAAACTAAGGCACGCCTCGTCTTCCGAAAGACGCACACTATCACAGACTTGTTCACGAAAGGCCCTTGCCTAGAAATCGCATGGGTGGAGCGAACCGTGAACCGGGTGGTTGAGATGTCTTCCCCTCGTTTCGAGTCGTAGCGTGATATCACGACGGCTTCTGACCTTTGCTTTTTCATACTTGGGTACCTGGCGCAAAGCTAAACAAGTGTAGCCATGAAATGCGTGAACGGCCTCGGCACTGCAAATGGCTGCAGAACAGTGACTGCAGAGTGCCCCGTCCCCAGCCGTTTGGCGGATGCCGTCCTGTTAATCAACAAGGGACGCGAGATTATCCAATCGCGCGAGGCTTTTCCCAGCGGGCGGGCTTAGAAGGTCAGTTCTAGATCATCAGCTCTTCTTCAACGATCAAGCATCAAAGGTGACTCTGCCGGTCAAGTCCAGGTTATCCTACTAGCAAAGACTCTATAGTGCCGGAGTTGACGTACAACAAGGATCTGTCGAACGATATCTCTAGCAGAAAGTCTTTGTTTGGGAGAGAGTTCTTGGCGGGAATGGGATTTGGCTGAGAGCTCCTATTGTTTCGGCATGAAAGGTTGCGCCACTCCAAGTTCCGCAAAGCTGAGGAGGGAGAGCAGGCAACCAGCTTTTTGCCATGGCTAACCTCGTCCTGGAGCTTCGTCTTGCATGCTTTCCGGCACGCCTCAAAGCCAATGAGCCGCGAGGTTGTGACTATCGGTGCCTAATAAGCTAACTAGCGTCTTGTGGTCTTTTGAAGACGACCAGGTATGTGCCCTTGGAGTCTGCACGAAGTATGTTGGTCACCTCATTCAAATCTGCACCAGGTGTTTCACAGATTCTCTGCAGGAAGTGATTCCTACCGCGATCATCTACAAGTCGGTTATGGCGATCCTGCAATTGGAGAGTCTTGCAAACATCGATTGATTGTAATCAGGCGTAAGATCTCTCATGTTTCTGGCCTGCTGGTAACGACATTTCCGGGAACAGCTCGCTTACACTGACATCTCCGAAATATCCCAGCCCGATCCAAAATACGCTTCGTGCTTTCGGACCAGCAGCTCGAAGAACGCAAAGCGGGACGATATCCCGACCTAGCTCGCCACAGCCAGGGGGATGGAGTCCAAAGTTCGTCGAAACCAGTCTGTCGGAATTGGAGGCTTTTGGGAGCGGGAAGGATTAGTGGGATCAACGGCCCAAGCTCCAAGAGAAATGCACGCCTAACAAGTTGTGGAGCGTCTTGGTAGGAGACATGCCAGAGCACATCATCGTCAAACGCGGCAGCGGGCAGATGATGCCACCCAACATGTATTTCTTGCACGATACATACGTGTGTTCACAACTCGATCCAGGCCCACCAAAAGCCTTCACAATCGAAGTTTTTGTGCTCGAGTGGGGCTTGCATCTGAAAGTTGCGATCCAAAATAACCAAAAATACTGAACCCCACGACGGGCAACCCACGCCATTACCGGATTAGGTGAAGCGTGCAGCGGATGTGATGGGCCGGTCCCTTCTTAGCCAACGAGACCTTGATCTGCTCAAATTCAACATCACTCAAGTGCGCATCCCAACGGTAAGGGAATAAGAAATCCTAAGAAATTCGCTGTTCCTACAACGAAGCTTGATTTTGTGACTTTCTCGATGCTCAGAAATGCGCTTAGATTACAGCCCGCCGTCTTTTTGCTTCCTGAAAGAGGTTGAAGAGCCTTGGCTGTGTTCGTTTCTGCACACGCGAATCTCTTCTGAGAGCGCAGAAGCCAACAACCAGTGCTCAGGATGCCTTGTCGACACAGCCAGCGACTATACGAGTGTCCATTCCCTTTCCCAAAATTAAAAAAAATTTCATCTCCATCAGCTCCTGCGCTCCAAACTTATAACTGGCAGTTCCTCAGGTAGCTTATATTTTCTCTGATGCTAGTTTTCTTTCTTATCAACGAGTATCTCGATCTTAAACCGCGCGCTTCCCGCGGAGGAATGAATCGCAGCCATTTTGAAACCGAGCGATGCGTCATTTCGTTGTCTTTTTCAGGCGGTGAACACTCAAAACTGTCGAGGCCCTCTGATTGGTGTCATGCGATTGGCAAGCCAAACTACTGGACTCGATAAGCAAAGATAACTTATGTATTGCGTCTCCTAGTATCCACTTTTCACATTTCTTTTAGGCCCAGTTGGGGAGGGGAACTACCAACTGAAGGTTGGACAATTGGCAAGTCGCCGCCAAAATGGTACCAGCCAATTTAAAGGCTGTGAATCCCACAGCGCTTATCTCGCTCAATTGCCTTTTGGGGGGTGGGGTGGGCGAGGATAATCATCTATTTTTCCTGCCAAAGGTGAGTAGTCAAAGAGAAAGCATTACCCAGGACGGGTGAATCTCTTGGGAGTAACTCATTCCCGTATTGTCAACACTCGCCTTATGTGCTTGATTCACGTACCCAATACGCACAATTTTTCTTAATCCACAATTCTCAAATATCCACCTGATCCCCAACGGCTCGCTCAGTTTGTGCGGGCATTGGATGGCATATAATACTACACTGCAAAATTCCCTCAGTAAAGACAATCATGGAGGCTATATTCTCATTACTTGCGCACTTCTCATGACGTGGTCGATTCTATTCTGGTTGATTCGTGCCATCGTTCGATCCTGCTACAACCGCTATTTTGCGAGCGACGATGTTGCTGCCACGATCGCAACCGTTTTAGGTTCTGCACAGGCTGTTGTGGTCATGTTTGCAGTGAATAGTGCTGGGTTAGGCCAGCGGGTCGAGAAACTCGGTGCACACTGCCTTCACCGAACTGCGCTGGTAAGCAGCTCCTGCCTTCTCTAGGACCTGGATTAATTAAAATGCAGCTTT
The DNA here is from genome assembly GCF_000836295.1 of Verruconis gallopava. Taxonomy (NCBI): domain Eukaryota; kingdom Fungi; phylum Ascomycota; class Dothideomycetes; order Venturiales; family Sympoventuriaceae; genus Verruconis; species Verruconis gallopava. The sequence continues at coordinate 491,046 of NW_015622150.1, forward strand.
TGTATTCAGGAGACATGCTCTTCCCACTTACATTGGCTTGTGCGAAAGCAGCTACATCAGAACTGATCGCTCGCCTAACTCAGCAGCACAAGCATTTAGTAGCATGTCGACTCCTGTCATCCCTCACGGTGTTGTGGGGCTTCGCATCTATGTTGTGTATAGCTATAGCATGCCATCCATTGCGTCCGTGGGATATGAGATACCAGTGTGCTAATTTGGTGCGTTTGGTAACCAGTAAATCATCCAGCAGCTAATTTTCGTACAGAGTTCTTCTTTGCTAGCAAATGGAGTCATCGATGTCGCGATCGAAATTTTGCTCTTCCTACTGCTAGCTGTTTTAGTATTACCATTGAGAATGCCTTGGAGCTCAAAATTCACTGTGCTATTTGCCTTTGGAAGTCGGCTGCCACTCATTGTCGTTGTTGCGGTACGCCTACATATTCTTAGCAACTTACAAAATACAGCAGATTATACGTGGGATTTAGTCCTGCCGATAATTCTGGCTCAGGTGGAAATGCACTATGGTCTAATGGCAATGACAATTCCTTGTCTCCGTCCCTTCCTCAAAGCATTCGACACGGGTACATTAGCCACATACGCGGCACAAATCGAGATTGGAATGGGGGCACCACCGAACGTGGAAAGAATAACATTGCAGTCCTCAGCCGGAAACTGGGGGTGTCAGCTGGAACACACTTCATCTTTGTCGTCCAAATCACCCTGCCTTTCCGACATCTCGAGGATCAAGGGGGATGAACAAGCGGCAGGTCAATCCGCATAGTTTAAAAGCATCTGCAAGGACCCAACATTGTGGTCAATAACGTAAGCGATTGACTTTAGACTTTGTACAGAGTGGCGGAGTCAACATTTGATAATGATTCGTTTTCGACGCATGGTCCCAACTTTTACGGACAGATATCATGAGCAATCATGTGTCTATAATGAATCTAATATCTAGATGCCTCTAAGGTATTCACTCTGAGAGTCGCGTTCTGCTATAGCCTCTAATCTATTGCCAATACAGTGCGGAAAAGATCTTCGCCAAGGACGTCAAGATCAGCCAACCTTTGGTGAAGAATTCAGTTAAAATTGATAAATGCACACGGTGATTTTGTGCCTTTAAAATTATAATGCATGCCTTAAAATAGGCTGAGCTATTTTCAATCATACTGTCACGCCTCAATGTCAATCGTGACACTTGCATGAGCATTAGCCGACTGTGATTAAATCGGCTATGAATCAATCCTTCAGCAGATCATTCCTTCATAGAATCACGGGGCAGTGATGGCCAAATTCTTTAATGATAATATTATACAAAACGGCCAGATGTAATCAATACGACCGACAACCGGTTACTGCAGAAACAAATGAGGAACATTTTTCGCTTCTATAATAAACGATCTCGTTTCCCCGCGCCCCGAAATCGACGGTCTCGGCAGAGATAGCACATGAAATGACCTGACATCGACGTCCCAGGGAACTCCATCCCATTGGCTGGACAGTCCCGACATGTGGCTCTCAGACACTAGAACTAATATAGCCACAACTTCGAATCCAAGCTTCCTCGAAGCACTCTGCTTTTTTCTATGCAATGCAGGAACAAGGTCCTGTCTGGAACCTCGGGACGAACACTAGCTCACGCGATCTTGGCGTCAATTAAAGGTATGCGAAAGAAAAAAGTTCTCGTAGCAAAAGAGGGGAAAAAAATGGAATCCTCGAGCCTACGCATAATGCAGATTTCAAAGGCTATCTCAGGACGGTACGAGATCTAACCATGTCACTCTGGTCTTGCCTCAGCTCTCTTCTGCGAAGGACCAGGGCGCCTTACGCATTTCGTGCGAGTGCTGAATCCATGCAAGCGTGGTTGGAGCTGGGATCTTGCCCTCCGTTTTCAAGCGGGTCGAAATCTTCCCGCAGCCTGGTGGTTTTGTGACCCAGCTGCAGCCCCATCTGCAGAGCACAAGCTAAGTCCAAAGCGCCGACATTTTCTTTTTCCCACCACCAGCTTTGAGGCCCTTCCAAAAACGGTCCGCCCCAGGAGAGATTGGTTTGCCGAAGCGAAGGTCGCTCTTGTGAGTGGCGTGCAACAGCATGATTGTCCTTCCGGCGTCACCTAGGCTGGTGGAGTAACTTAAGAGCTTGTGGGCGAGTTCCCGTCTCCACACGATAGCTGCTGTGGAGATAATACCTAAGATGCGTTCTTTTAAGCCGTCGATCTCCTAATCGTTTTGCGAGTTGTGCACTCTCTTGCTCACACTGTGGATTCCCTTTCGTTCTTTCAAATCCCTAGGCTTTTGCTCTTCTAACCAATGCCTCATTCCGTCTCACCTCCGAATGAGTCTTGTGTTGATAAACCACCGAAGATGAAACTTGTACTCTCTCGCGTCGAGGAGAAGGATTGGGATGAGCTTCTTGAGGTCGAATACGAGGCCTTTAAATCAGTAGACATACATCAGGCGCTCTTTGGTCCAAACACCAAGGAGAACCGAAAGCTTGTCAAAGAACACTTCATGGCAGATTCAAAGAGTGACATCTCAGACTGCTGGATGAAGCTTGTGGATGAGACCACGGGTAGGATTGTATCTGCCGCGCAATGGAAGATCTACCCAAGTTGGACAGAGAAGAAGGTTGAACCTTTCCAAGCACCATTTTACGAAGGAAAGCAGCGTACCGACGCTGAACATCTCGCGAATGACTTTATCGCGAGGAGACAGAAATATCAATACGGCAGCCCACATGTGTGTACGTGAACCATACAACGATCTGTGGTTATTGCCCTTTCTGATCACTTATTGTAGTGCTTTATATACTGTTCACGCACCCTGACTATCAACGATGCGGTGCAGGATCGATACATGTCAAATGGGGCACAGACCTTGCGGACAGACTGTTAGTACCAACATGGGTCGAGGCCTCTCCTGATGGCCATCACTTGTACGAATCGAATGGTTTTAGAGATGTTGAGAAGGTGTATATTCAAACGGAGAGTTGGCTGGCAGATTATACCATCATGAAGAGGCCACCTAAGACATCCTTCGAGGCAGGGCGGTCGATTGTGTTGAGCTAGACTTCTGTTACAAGGTTAGAAGAAGGCTGGATAATAACAGCTAAGCAGAATTGATTGTTCACATATTTGACTCAAGTCGAACTCTAGACAAGCGAGATACAACAGGGGGTACATGCTGCAGATTAAATTGAAATCAAAAGCACTTGGTTCAAGTTTGAATCAAATCCATTCGGCGCCAACGAGACCCAGGGGCTCAAGGTTTCGTCTGCGGACCGGTTCTCACCATCTGAATATCGCATCCAGGTATTCCCTTGAAACCGAAATGCTCGTACACCTTCCTCGCTTCTGGCATACTCTCCAGGTATACTGCCGTCGGTGGATCTGTGGCATCGGCCAAATCCAGTGTTTCCTTGAGAAGTAAGGAAGCTACACCTCGTCCCTGATACTCTGGTAACGTCCACAACGGCGCAAGCTGCGACACAAAACCCCTTGGTTAGCTTTTCGAACATCTCGCGGAAGAGAGCGTTTCAGAGTGCTCGTACAAACCAATGCCGGATTCCTCGCATCCGTTTCTCTCTTATTTCTTCCAGCCCTTTGAAGCTCCGTTCCCATCGTTCAACATCTACATGTTCCCACATCTCCTCTACCTCGGCGTCACTCCAGCCCATCATCTCCTTCCACCCCAGCTGTTCGACGGCACCTCTCGTCCAGTGATGCTTGATAAATCTTCTTCCGTCATCATCTACTGGCATCAGCCACCCGGCATGGCCTATGACCCGTTGTTCAGGGTCAGACCGCAAGGTAGCTTTCATCCACTTCGTATCCGGTGATTTCAGCCATGGCTCCATGCGTTTAGCAAAGCGCGCGGCTCGTACGGACACGGGGACTGAGCTCTTCGTTGGAGGTTCCATCCTGCGATGCCACGATGCGGGGAAGGAGGCGTAATAGCCTTCTGCTAGGCTGAGTAGATCCCTCGCAGTCACCGGCGAAATTTGAACATCGTCTAAGGTAAGCCGACGCGATTCAACGACTGGCAAAGTCGTGGTTGGATTTGCGGATTCCATAACCGTATGGTCTCGGGGTCCTCTTCGCAAAGCAACGTACCTACGAGAGGAAGAAACGCATTCAGAACATGTGCAGAATCAAGGTATACAAGAACAAAGATACTGCTTGATTAAGCGGAAGATAGAGCGTTACCCAAGCATCCAAAAATCCGACCAAACACAGTAAATAAGCCGTCGCGAGAAGTGGCAGGTAACATCCGAACATACATGGACTTAACCCGAAAAAGCGGTCCAGTGACAGCGTTCAAAAGCAAGTAAGATCTTATGCCAGCGCCAGCTGACATCAGCCTAGGAAGAAAAAGCCGTTTGAAAAAATATACGACGAAATATAGGCTCAGGTTCATCATATGTAACATTCAAAGAGAGTAATTGATGGATCTGCTGCATTATTACATTAAGGTGTACAGATCCCATCATCTCGATGAGGTGACGAACTCCTCATCTTGGCATAATGGATCGGTGTGTCGTACAGGTCTGTACGTGTTTCAATGCCTCGATACAATTTGGCCCATAGTCATCTGCGCATCGAGCGAATATGGCAGTGTTCCTATTACTCAGGTTTAGATACCCTCGCCATCGTCTCTCGCCCAGAGCTTCACAGTTCTATCTCGGCCGCAGCTAACAATCCACTTCGCATCTTCTGTCACATCCACACCGGTTATGTTGCTCGAATGCCCAGGCATTGTCCTGCACAATGCCCAGTCGTCTGCGCTCCATAGCTTGACCGTTTTATCGAACCCCACACTCACAACAAATGTGCCGCTCTTCTTCGGCACATAGTCGCCTCTGTCATCTTTGTGCGGAAGTTCGAGATTGGCAGGTCCATCATTTCCCCGGAACCAACGAAGATCGTTCACGCCTCCCGAGTGTGCACCTATCGACGCCGTTTCTCGAATCGCGCGCAGATCCCAGCATTTGATGTAACCGTCTAAAGAGCCTGTCAATACGCGATAGCCATCTGTGCCCCAATCGAGTGTGTGAATGGGTTGGATATGTGAATCCAAGAACATAGCCATTTTTCCCGTGCGTATATCCCATACGCGACCCACACTATCCATCCCAGCCGAAGCAAGTAGTGAGCCATCTACGTTGAAGCCAACCGTGTGGACTTCTCGTGAGTGACCTTCTTGCAATTGCAATTCTGTCATTGTTTCAATGTCCCATAGCCTCCAAGTCATGTCGTGTGAGGCAGATGCTATATATTTACGTAAAGGATGGATGTCTACTCTAGCGACTCTGGATTCGTGGCCAGTGAGTGTGCCTATGGGGGTGTCCTGCTCAAGCGACCAAAGATGTATGTTGCCATCGCCACCTCCGGAAACGAGATTGACGCTCCCGGGGGAGACGCTTGAATTGGCTTGCGAGGCAACGGGCATCCAACAAAGACCACTAACAACCTCGGTATGGCCTCTTAGTGACATCTTTTCTTCCAATGTTGCTACGTCCATAACTTTCACCGTGCCACTCCAGGTACCTGTAGCGAATGTTTCACCACCTGGCGCAAAGCGAACCTATGCTGAGTTAGTGGTACAATATGTATGGGTCATGTATTGCTTCTAGATCCTCATTCAAGGGGGGAGCACTTACCGCGCCAAGCGGTCTGTCAGCCACGACTTGTGACCCGTAGAGATCATAGCCTTGTAAGCGTTCCTTGATAGCCTTGCGATGTTTGACATGCATTCTCAAAGGTATCGTCGTCTCTGCCTTTTGAAATGCTATTCGCTTCTGCGCCCTGCTCAGTGTGTACCGAGCAATCTCTTGTCTTGCAAGAAGCAGCTCTGGTGTACCTTCGGTGTAAAATTCTTCCTCGCCCTCCTCCTCCTCCTCCTCCGCAGGCACCATGCCTGCATCTTGCATGTCCACATCTCCACCATCTGCGCCTTCCGCCTTTTGGGTAAGGAGCTCGCGCAGGCGATCTCGTCGCTCAGCAGGACCTTCGCCGAACAGTGTTATTGGCTCACCAAGTGAGCGCAGTTGAGAGCGTACTTTCTTGTCATCGGTGGGTACGGCAATGGTCTGAGCGAAACGTTTACGCTCGAGCTGAGCGAGCACGTTGGAAGCTTTGTCGCTAGCTCCGCCTTCGGTTCTTATGTTGTAGTCACGATCAATGGCTGCATAGAGTGAGCTCGTGATGTCGAGGACAAGCCCGGCGAACGTTGTACTTACGGACCTGATCGAGTGACATGCCCATTTCTGCGTCCTGTCATTTCGTACTTCCATCAGTCCACATGCTCTCTCATCTTTCGCCGTGCTGCGAGCTCGTTGACGTGGACGGCAACTGCTGAAAATGGCACGTGAGCATCTCATGATGCCCAAAGGACTCGACAGAAGGTGAAGATCGCGGGTAACTCTTACCTCGGGCTCGCCGTCCTCCACGTACGCTTTGCGCGAAGCCATTGCGACCGCTGCTCCACCCGTGCTCGCGACTGGTTGTGTCCTAAATGAAGCGCACTTGCGATGTGGGCTATAATCCGAAGTTCTCGATTCGTCTGTCTAGCGGCCGAACTGGCCAGGAGCTTGCGCAGAGGATTGGAAAGCCTGTCAAGATTGAAATTCGCCTTTGAGTCCTATGACAACTCCTGTCGGCGACGTCGAAATGTCCTTCTTTATTCTCGCGCGACAGTCTATTCACAGCGATCCATAAGCAAAGAATTGCGCCTACGTACGATGGATAAGTTTCAGACGGACGCAGAGAGCGATTTGACGGCGTGGTAGTCGACTTAAAAAAGTTCTAGGGTATCGTAGATCTCCAAGGAAAAGTCCCAAACCCACCTGGCTGCCTGCGCGCGGAATCCCTGCAATGACGCGCATGGCGAATTGTGATACTACCTTACCTTATCCATCACATTTTCTCATCTGTATTTCGTTCTCTTCTCTTCGCCGGGTACATCGTCTTTCACTTCACTCTAGTCGTCTAATAGCTAATTGCATCTTGCATTTTCCTGATCGTTGGCGCACATACGATGTCTCGGAGCACGATAATACCTACATTCTTTAGATCTTCGCTACTTTCAAGAAGACACTGCGCAAGTGTGCTACGCCCTCCAAACCTCCTAGGATCGATTTCCCGCGTGTACGAGCCGAGCGCAGCTGCTGGTCGGATTGGCATACACCCAAACTTGTCGCATCTTTCACTTCCTGCGTTCGCACTTCGAGCTTTCTCAACCAGTCCTGCAAAAAATTCAACACCCGCACCATTCACATACTCGATCTCCGCATCATACTCAGACAAGAGGCAAAATTTAGACCTTTCACGAAACATTTTCTCGTTTGACCCAAGCTCAAGAAAATCAAGCGCATCTGCTCATGCGGAGGCCGAGGAGCCTAGACCCCGGGTTCAAAGCGGCCAGGACGCTTTCTTCATAAGTTCAATCGGTGAGACAAACAACGTGGCTTTTGGTGTAGTAGACGGTGTGGGCGGCTGGGAAGAGTCTGGTGTCGACCCTGCCGATTTTGCCCACTCGTTGTGCGATTACATGGCAGACGCAGCGCTACGTTATCCACATGGCTTCGACAAGGTTTCAAGAGGCCAGCTACTACAGCCGGTAGACCTACTAGACATTGGCTATGACCAAGTCATGGCGGATCCAGCCATTCCTGCAGGAGGTTGCACTGCGTGCATAGCGACAGCATCGTCGAATGGTCTCCTCAACGTTGCAAAGTACGGTCGAATTGTACAGAGGTCTTCTGACAGATCAAGATGCTAACCAGTGTCGTAGCCTCGGAGACTCGGGATATATACATCTTTCGCCCTTTCGGCTCAACTTCCTTTCCCCTGCGCAAACTCACCGCTTCAACACCCCATTCCAGCTGTCCAAATTGCCTAAGAAGATGCTTGAGCAGGTCGCATTGTTTGGTGGTGCAAAGCCATACTCAGAAGTTCCGTCCGATTCGGCACTCACGCAACAAACCCTCGAACATGGCGATGTGCTTGTATTTGCGACTGATGGCGTGTGGGACAACCTTTCTGCAGAGGACGCATTGCGTCTAGTTACCCGCATAATGGTGCAATTAAAGGCGTGGGTTCTCCCTGAAGAGGGAGCGCCAGGCGTGAGCCCAGACTTTGTGGACATTGTGCGAAATGCTACGCTTAAGGTTCCGGCCAGCCCTGGCAGTGCAAGCGCTGATGCTAGTGTGAAGGGATTGAGCGCGGTATTGGCAACTGCAATCACACACGAGGCGAAGGCAGCGAGCTTAGATACGAAGCGCGACGGGCCATTCGCGAAGGAGGTTCAGAGGCTCTATCCAGACGAAAACTGGAAAGGAGGAAAGGCGGACGACATATGTACTATCGTGGCCGTGGTGACGCAAGAAGGAAGGTGAATACGGCTTGTTTCAAAAAAGAGGAAAAACCTTCTCATTAGGCCGTGATGCTCGGGTTGTTGGTTGATTGGCATACATACATACGTACATACATATACACGTTAGACGGGCAACAGCTTCGTAACTTGGCGGGAAAGAGCGTGGTGTTTGGACAGAGTACGGAGTTTTTCTTCAGCAGCTCTTTGCTGAGCTTGTACATCATGTATTGGCTTGTGTCGGCTGGGGGGACCAGGGTTTGCTGCAGCGTCAGGATGCTTGCGACTCGTGGTATTCTTACGCTACGATCATTCGAGTACTGATTTGCTTACGCGGAACCAATATGTCGGGTATCAATCGTCCCTATTTCGTACCTCCGGCGGTCAATAGTACGAATTGAAATGGCTTGCCGTGAAATCGATGACTGGCAATCCCACCGTCGCTGGCCTTTGCTTAAAGTCGAAGGTTGGACCTGAAGTGACAAGCCAGCTTCAGCACGCTGGCTCGGTCCGTCTGCATTGCGATGATCACAGGCCTGATCAGCATCCCGTATGAATTTTCGCCTCGCTTGTAAGCAGTCTTTCGCCAGCTTGGATCCCTACCAAAGATTGGAAGCAAGGTGCGCGCTCGAAAATGTCGGTGCACTCGTCTTGGAGTGTTTGGCATTGACGAGTCAACGGCAGCAGGAAGCGGTCGCGAGAGTGGCCCAGCATGTGACAGAGGAAGGACGAGCGGGCGGTGCTGTGATCCGGCGCTCGAACGGTCGGCCAGTCCCCCCTTCAAGCGTGTTCCAACAGTCTGTTGGAAGTCACTCGAGTGGGAAGATCGGACGCGGGCGCCGAGTCGCAGAGCGAGGAACTAATGAGCCGCCGCTCCGTCTCTGGCGTGCAACGACTGAGTCCTGTTCGAAAAGCTTCGTGAATCGAGCGCTCTAGGCTGGCAGGTCCGCAAATAGCGCGAGCGTGTGCCCATGCGAGCACCCGGGCTGCGTGCAAGTGAGGTGACGGCGGGTGGAGACGGTCGGCTGCGCGAGTCAGGCCGCCCGCCCGCGGTTGCGCAACTGCTGAAGGCCGCGCTCCGGCGACGTTTCACATCCTTCCAGAAGCTTCGCAGCAGCAGGCTCCGTCGCGGCATCCAAGACGTCTATCGCGCGGCGCGGACAAGCAGCGCTGGCTCGACGGCGGCATCGCGGACGAGCGCGCTGGCTCTGCCATCTTCGTTTCTCGCAGCCGTCGGCGGTGCTTTGCTCCCGGCGCGGTGCAGAAGAGACGCCCACAAACGGCCACCACTGGGCCGTCCTCAAACGCCTGGCCCTATGAGGAGGCGGGCCTCTGAGGTGAAACGCACCATGCACGCGGCCCACGGTCCAGCTCCAGCCTGCACGCGCCCGGTCGTTCTGTTCTCAGCCAGACGCTGACCAGCGCTTGTCTTGCACGGGCAGATTCGCCGCCCCTGCCTGCGCCGTATTCAAGAACAAACAGGGCGTGTCCTCGTCATTGTCGAGAGTGCACGTTTCATCGCCGCCAAGTCTCAGCTGGGATGCTGACGTTCCTCTGCGCGATACCTGCTCTCGTGTCGACTGAACTTCGACCGCGGCAGCCCTGATGCCCGGCAATAATGTCGTGTGTTGCTTGTATGCAGGAGCCTTGGTGTTTTGGTTTCCTTTCCCTTTCCCTTTGTCGGCTCATCTGCTGCTCCTCTTTTGTGATGTTTAACGCCAGCACATATATATGCTCGTACACTGTGTTCTTCTTGCGCTCGGAAGCCATTCTCGACCCTCGTCAATCCATCTCGTGTTTCTTCACGAAGCGCCTTTGCTTCTGTACAACACAACTGTGATCGTCACGAGATCGTTTAAGTGAAAACATCTAATTCTATTTAGTTCATTGCTCTTTCTTTCTTTCTTTCCTTTTTTTTCACCCTCCGAACATTGATTATATCCAGATCAACTCGTCAACACACACGTTTTCCTGGAAAGCATCCTACGACGTATTTCTAGACAAAACTTCAATGGGACATACGGCTCAGATGTCAACGGTGTATGAACCGAGGCATACCTTTTCACAACAGCCAAGATCAACTTATGAAGACGACGATTCAATGGTTTCATTTGGCTGCTTCGGACTTGGCCGCAAAAGCGCATCGCCAACACGGCGTAGTGGCGATGCTCTTCCCAAGTCACGGCCTGTCGCCTCCGCTCCAAGCACTAGCTATGGCCTATACGTGGCATCAACCCCAGAAGTTCAAGGATATTCAATACAGGGCAAAAGCGCAGAAGTACTAGGCCTGATACCAAAGAGTGTGCCGACAACACCGCCCAAAACACGCATGTCCACTCCGGTGCCGAGGAAAGTGCGAAGTAATACAAGCTTTTCTCAGCCAAAAGAAATATCGGCTCCAAGCTTGAAGTCGAATTCTCCACCACGTCAGCCACGGGCAGCGCAGGTGGCAGATCCTCTGATTATTGTGCGTCGGCGACTAAGGGAGGAAATGAGGAACGGGAGCAACGTCAGATCCAGCTCAGCGCCGGCCCTTGCCAGAAACTACAGCCGGAAGTGGAGGAAGAGCCATCAAATCGAGGAGGCCCCCGACCAACCCGCCGGTGATTTCTTCGACGCCTCGTCAAAGGATGCCTCAATCGCAGAGGACGAGATTCCTGACACCAACAAGTTCGACCAGACGCTCAGCGAGAGCAAAGAGAACTCTGTGCGCATAATGTCTGCCGCATACACCACCTTTGCTTGGATGAAGCTCCAGGAGGAGGCTCTAAATTTGATGTCCCCAGCTGCTACAGATCATGCCCGAAGCTCGTGGCTGCTTGACGACGGCAAGTCGATCAAACCAGCTACCAACACTGCGAACGAAGGCAAGAAGAGGACGCCGGGAAGTGCTCCAGGATCTGCGGGTTCAGACTTGGCGAAGCGTGATGATAAAAGAGATACCCTGGAGTGGATGGGCGTGAAGCCCGGAGACTTCCCCACCCCAATTCCATCGACATGAAAGCGGGCCTTTGACGACTGAATACGAAGAGCTTCCTTTTTCTTTTTCTTTTTCTTTTTTTTTCCCCCTAAAAGAGACGTAATATGTAACTATAGCACGGGACTCGTAATCCTATTGTTCTCCATGTGTCCAAGCGAATAGAACTATATTGCTTTGTTTACTACCTCGTCGTTCATTCTGGGCTGTGGCAGACAGCCTCTACATTGTTTCCTACTGGATCGAAGACAAACTGTGATACATCCTCATTAGCATCTCGCCGCAAGCAGCTCGATTCGACAGAGCTTACGGCGCCATAGTAGTGCTCATGATACGAACTGCGAACTCCCGGTCCGCCATTGTCCTTTCCACCAGCCGCAATTGCCGCCTCATAAAATTTTCTTACGGTGTCTCGATCTAGGCTCCCTTTTAGACTGCAATGGTAAAGCTCATGCCACGTACGACGTACCTTTCGCCCCGAAAGCGATGTGCTGAACAGATCGCCCCTCGTCTCTCGCGCCGATCCAGAAATCAGGTTTTGGGTCGCCGAGACCAACGGCAAGGCCTGCATATTCGTGGATTTTCTTGTATCCAAGCGGCTCGAGCGCTTTGATGTACCAAGCTATCACGTCTTCGAACTGGTCTTTCGGCACCGAAATGCTTGCGTGATCAAGCATGGTGCTTCGCGGGAGGAAAGAGCAGCTAGCGCAAGCGGAGTCGAATATCTCTTAATGAGGCTCAAAAAAGGCGGGGATCCGTCTAACACGTGCACAGAGGGAATGAGGGAGAAAGTCAGGTCGACGCGGGCGCGAGTATTTGTAGTCGTGTCAGCTCCGTGATAGAGAGCCAATAACGTGTGCCACGACGACCCGGCGCTCGCGCGAAGCATGCGCGCTGTCAAGTGATGTGACTCGAAGCAGCAAGAAATTAGGTTAGGTTCTCGTATCTGTATGCAACCCAACTGACTTGGCACCAGGTAGCAAGTGCCGGTCGCATGTCCATTCCAGGTCGGACCAAAAAAAAAAAAACACAACTTCAGTTTTCAAACGGAATCTCGGCTTCGAGGATGTTAAGAATTTGCGAATTGAAAATGAATTTGTCGCGCAGGAGCAGACAAAAAGTACAATATCCGTCTTTCAAGCTAGGCTTTCTCCGCCATAGGCTCAGCAAGCTCAGCATCTCCAGCGCCAGCCGTCCTGCCTTTCGTTGCCAACTTACCAGTCTTCCCCCACTTATTTTCGGTGAGCTTGACCCGCCCTAGGAGTACGAAATGGACAACCACGAATATCACAATGGTCAGCGCCAATATGCCGAAAATATATCCCGCAATCACCCCTCGCGAGTGAAGTCGGTCGTCAAGGAAGTCGTACACGTAGAAATGCTCCGTTCCCCAAGTGACGAATGCCAGTCCCAAGTAGAGCAGTAGAATAAGAACAAGTGTAACAAGGTGAATCCACGGTGTGGGTAAGGTTCGCGGAACAAATATTTCGAAGAGGCAGAAGACGGTGTTGAGGACATGTTGTGAAACGTTGCTGAATACAGAAAAGACATTGGGGAAAGAACTAAAGAGCAGTGCCCAGAATATGACTGCGTGTCTTTGTTAATAGCGCACGGCGTACATAATGATAGCAGGTACATACTCGTGACGACAAATGGGAACGTAGTAATCGTGGTGTAGTACATCGAATGCGCAATCTGGAGCGCTCGCGGCCATCTTGCTAGAAACGGCTTTCCGGTAAGCCAGTAGCTGGCAGTATGAATCGCAGCAAAGAGAAAGTAGAAGCCCAAGCCCCAGAATGTCAAGCTGGTGAAGTAGCTGAAGTAATGTTCTTGATCAACCTTGTCGTCTATACCCAAGATCGTGAAGATGCTAGTGAAGATGAACAGAGAGATCAGCGCGCGAAGAGCGAAGAGAACCACCGGCGGTACGATCCACGAAGTTGAAAATCGCACGGCGTCGAAAGGGCCTCCAGATCCGGCATCCCAGATACCCATGCTGGACAAGCTGCTCCGAGCGCAAAACGATGATCAGGGACGAAGATTGCGAGACTTTAAGACCGATGGGGAGAAAAGAAGAGGGATGATAAGAGCGGCAGCTACTGATGCGATTCTCTGGGTTTCAAGAATCCTTTTTCAGCTGCGGCTGCTTGGGTACCATGTAAGCGATCATTAACATCCACGCGTCGCATTTTTTATGCCGAAGCATTGACGCGAACTGTGGCTTGCCTTTCCAAAATCCTTATTGCAGGGAATACCACCTTCTACTTCTTCAAGCTGAGCCGGCAATCCGAAGTGACGAGGCAGCTGGGTGTCGATGATGGTCTTCAGAAGTGTACTTTTCTGACATTTGCCACTTGCAGCTGAACGGGTGGTTCAGCTGAGGTTTTGGCACTGAATTTAACTTGTCCAACCAGAATTCCGAACTTCTGCCCGCTAGCGCCTGGAAAAGGAAAGCATCAACACGAAGGTGGTCCCGGCTCATGTCGTGAGGTCATTCTCCTCAAGACTTCATAAGAAAGTCAAACATGAAGAACGCAGTCAGGAGACTGAGACTTGAGCGGTCGTTATGTCGAAGAGAAAGACACTAGATAGCTTCTTTAGGCCTCCGGAAGTCAAGAAACAGCGCGTAGAAGGCTCGGAAGAGAAATCCATTCACCCAACGTATCCCTTCCCGATTCCCCATTTACCGCAACATATTGTGGATCGGTTGAATTTTGGCCCAGATCAGGCAAGCCTTGAAGGGTCTTTTTCTCTCGCGCGAATGACGGTCCACTGACTGTTGCATCTAGGAAGGCAAAGCGATCAACGATCGACCCGATCTTGATTTGATGTATTTTCAGCCTTACATTGCCAAAGACATTGAGAAAGAGCTATTCGAATTTCTACGACGGGAACTATTCTTCTATCGCGTTAGATATACGATCAAACGAGGAACGTTGGAGACGCAGGTCAACACTCCCCGGTTTACAACAGTCTTTGGTGTTGACGACACATCCCGCTTTCTCGACGACGGCTCTCTGATCGACGCGCAGACGAGGAAGCCCGTACCGCAGGATCGCTACAAGTGTACTCCCAGACCGATACCACAGTGCCTGGATGTTCTGCGCGCTATCACAGAAGGTTCTACAGGATGTAGCTTCAACTTTTGTCTCGTAAACTACTATGCTTCCGGCAATGACAGCATATCATATCACAGCGACGATGAGAGGTTTCTCGGCCCACTCCCTGCGATCGCATCTTTCAGTCTCGGGGCGAAAAGAGATTTTCTTATGAAACATAAACCGAATCCACCGTCCACAACCAACACCTCTGTAACAGATGTTGAACCTTTAAAGCTATCCTTGGCGTCCGGTGACATGATCTTGATGAAAGGAAAGACGCAGTCGTGCTGGCTCCATTCGATACCCAAGCGTAGAGGGGGTGAAGCCGACCGAGGCCGCATCAACATTACATTCCGGAAGGCACTAGTCAAGGGCGGCACAGAAAATTACTATCAATATAATGTCGGCAGCAGCCAGCCGTATAGATGGGACAATCAATGCAACGAAATGAGACCGTGGAAACCTAGCTGATGCGAATTTTATGGGACTTGTTAAAGGGCGAACTTGATTTGTTGATGAAGGGCTAACGATCTGGAGAAAATGAAGTCACTGTTTCAAGCTTCTTCATCTTTTCATAAAGAGTGCAGGCACCCAGTACATACACTCGAGGCTGATGATATTCCACCTGAGCAAGAGAAATTTAGTAACATTTCGGATTTACGACCCCGGCCGTCTGCGCCAAAGTTGCGCGAATCGATGTCAGTATATACAAGGAAGTTAATGTTGGCTACGTTCGAAACGACCCAAATCGTTTAGTCAATCGTTCTTGAGTTTCCGCAAGCGTTCTTGCTGCCCTCGGGCAACATCCTCATTATCCTTGTATATTTGCTCTCTCGCTTGTGACCAGGCCTTCCTTTTACCCATGTCGAACAGCCGCACCAGTGCGGGACTAAAGAAACCTGTGTTACACAGTGTATAGAACCTACGGTCGCGCCACCAGAACGACCACGACCTTAAGCTGAACCAGCTGAAATGCTCTACTAATCCCGTTCCGGCCGTCCGGTCCAGCCAAGGAAACTGATCTTCCGCCGAGACAAAGCCAGGCAAGAAGGTAACTTCCGTACTCTGTGCTTTCTGCTGGTCCTGTCTCCACTGCATCCAGCCACTATGCCATTGTTTCATCTCCTCATATGAGGGCAGCGCAGAGTGTCCGAGCCAGATCTGAGAAACGGCCATTGTACATAGCTCCGCTTGGATAAAACCGACTAAATTAAAGGCGCCGTGGCCAAGGAAAGCCAGCGAGTTTCGGACCTCCTCATCGGCATGAAGAGGAAATATGCCCCGATACAGGTGCGGTGACTCTCCGACGACGGGGTATGGATTGTACTCATTGTCGACAAAAGGAACGGACGTGTCGTAGCCGGTGCAGAAGATGATGGCATCGACATCAGTCAGCACACGGCCGTCTCTCAATTCAAGACTCCGACCCCCAGTGACTCGCTCAATGGCCGTCACAGGCTCGGCAAAGCCAGATTTGAACAGTGGATAGATCTCGTCCGCAACCAGAGGTGGGTGTAAGGCGAAGGACGGAGCGGGAGAGAAACCCCACGATGGCGGGATACCAGGGAAAACCTTCGCAGACAGACGGGAGAGGAAAAAGTCCATGAGCCAGTTGTAGGTGGTGGGCAGCCATCGGGACAGAAAGAGCTGGAGGCGGAATACCATCAAGCTTTGTGAGCGGTCAAAGACTGATCCATCGGCTGCGTAGCGAGGAATCTGCAGGCTAATAAGCTTCGCAACATTATGTAGCAAAACACGTGGGGGCCCCAGCTTTTGAACTTACAAGTAAGACGCCGTTCCTATGCGAGACATACAACTTGTTGGCGTGGCCGAGCAACGCGACGGCTACGTCCTGGGCCGTCGCATGCAACCCGACGAGCAGCACGTTCTTGTCCTTGTACAGAGCCGGCCGGTGAAAATTGATTGCGTGGATCACAGAGCCCTTGAAGTTTTCAATTCCCGGCAAATGCGGCTGCCTCGGCGTCGTGAATGTCCCTGTCGCTACGACGACCTTGTCAAAACATTCAGTGCGCGGCTCGCAGTCCGGCGGAGAGATGTGTAACACCCATTGGCGCCCCGAACGGCTCAGCCGGGTAACTGGGCTGCAGAGCTGGATGTGCGGCCGCAGATCGAACGCGTCGCAGTAGCTCTCCAGATACCGGTGCATTTCCTGCCACGTCGGATAATCGGCTGTACCAGGCGGAAAGCGGAAGTCGGAGATGGCGGTGCGATACCTGCTCGTGTTGAAGATCGTGCTTTCGGCGACGGACAACGCTGCGTCTTCCGAGTACTTCCACAGGCCACCCACGTATGGCCTCGCCTCGAAACCGGTCACTTTGAAGCCGTCCTCCTTAAGAATCTTCATGGCAATCAGTCCAAGAGGGCCCGCGCCAATGACTGCTACTTTAGTAGCCATTGAAAAAATGTGTAATCAGGTTTAATACGACTGCGTATGCACAAGGCTGAGAGCAGCACAAAGCTGAGGGATAGGAAAGAGATATTCACACTTCGTCCAATCCGACGTTCATTTTGTTTCATCTAGAAACAAAGTTTGACAGATGTTCACAGCCTTGGCTTCATCATCAGGCTACGTGGCACACTTGTTGGATGTGCCAGAGGCAGTTAGCCATGGTTTCAGCCTGCTCAGAGGTTACATAAGCAAATACGATTGTCTCTCTTGGGATGGCTCATGGTTTGGAAAAGATGCTAACCGGACTCGGAGTTCATATTTTTATGTTGGTTATTCACCGCTGCCCAGAGATGAAACCCTTTGCCTAGGGCGATGGACGAAGCAGGCGATAAGCGCATCTTGATTTCTCATTGGAGAAGCAAAGTAGTTGAAGTGTCGTTTTCTTTTAAATTCAATGTATGAAGAATACAGCAGCAGCTCTCCAGGACGCAAGGTCTGTACTGCGTTAGCTTTAGCAACAAAGGTGGCATAACGATTTCAAGCTCGGTAGGCTTAAGTCGGCAGCTCTTGATGCCTAGAAAGTAGCCCTGTATTTGGAAACTATCAGAAAAGAGGTTCTTGCACGGCTGGCGGGTACGAAATCTAAGATGGTTACACAAAGATGAAGGTGCATCTCAAGCCTGTGCCGGTCTCTGGAGGGCGTAGTCAAAGAAGCGGTGGAGGCGCCAAGACAATTTCATGCTGTGTTCGAAGAACCGGGATCGCTTTTGCGATGGTGTCCTGATCATGAGCTCTCGCAACGCTCGTATAACACGTCATTTGCGACAGGTTCGACGCCGCGTGCGACGGTGCCACGTAGTGAGGAAAGGTACTTGTAGACCGCCCGGCGAGAAAGCGGGCGGCACTAGGCCCGAGTTTATAACTGCGGCAGACAGAACTTCCAAACCTGCGGCCAGGATGTCGCCTCCGATAAGGCAAGAGACCCCATTGGTCTCTCGTATGGCAACTCGAACTTCTGGAAAGTTTACTTTGAGCAGAGGCGAGGAAGGAATAGTTGCCACTTCTGGAAGCGGAGAGCAAAGCTGGACAGAAACGTGTTCCGGCAGCGCAGACGCCGGCATCTCTCGTGGCACACACACACAAACTCACACACATACGCAGACAGGGGCAGGCGGACCTGCCACGACGGAGCCTCGCGTCGCTACCGCTCCCGTTCGGGCTCTACAGGCTGCGGAGTCGGAGAAGCAGCCGACGGGCGCTATGAAGACAAGGCACGAGGAGAGCCCTGATTGCAAAACTCGTGGAGGAAAGGGTTGATCCCGTTGTAGCAAAACAGCTCGCGCAGCCGTGCGACGTCATCCCAGCACGAGCGGTGTGTTTGTGCGCTCGAAAAAGTACACGGCTGGGGAAGAAGACGCACACGCACATACACACTTGCAGACTCGCTGAAAGCATGCCTGCACGTCAAAATCGACACGAAGCGTCGGAGCTCTTCCAACTCTGCATGTGGACGACGTCACGGCCCGGCTGCATGGCGCAACAGACTTGTGTTCCTTTCTTCTTTCCCTCCCCTCGCGACACGTCCGGTCCGCGCACGCTGCAGGTGATAACCACGAGCCAAAGCAAAACAGCGGCAGGAGGACCGTTTGACGTGCGAGCGTAGGAAACCCCCGTCTCTTTCCGAGAAGCGCAAGGGCAGGAGATTCCCATCTTGCCCCCGCTCCCTGCCCTCGGGGGAGAGCGGCGAGGGAGGGTTGCTGGCGCGCCGGGGTTCTACAAGTACAAAGGATGCGGTGCAAAGATAGTCAGCACGATAAAGTTTGCGATGTGGGGACAGCAGTGGGAGCCGCAGCGACCTAGAAAACGCACACGAAGCGTGGAACCGCCTGAGGCACGACCAAAAGGACGTAGACGCCAGCATGGTGGGCTGGCGCCAAAGCGCGTGCCCGCTGAAAGTGCGTTAGCGAGAGTGGAAGAAAAGGAGCATCAAGGTTTGCGATTCTGTAGCTACGTCCGTTCCCGATCTTGACGCTGGACGAGAAATGTGGCTCGGGATGATGACTTGCAGTTCGCTTAGGCGATCAGTCAGAAAGTCACGCCTCTTGCTTTTCCCAGCGAGGCAGGCAGACAGGCAAAGCGAGCCAGTGAGCATGCATGTCACCTTCGTCGGACAGGGTGAAGGGAAGGGAAGGGGAGGGGAGAGGGCCCGGGATGGTAGTTGGCTTGTCAGAAAATCAAGGCAGAGACGGCAGCGCATCGATGGAGAGACGATCCTTCCAAGACAAACAATAGACGAGATTACAGATCAATTGTGTGCGTCTCGCTCTTTGTTTGTAGCCGCCCGGCCTCTGAAACGGCAGCCTGGACTAAGCTGTGACGAAAAGCGCGGCCCAATCACGGCGTGGAACGAGCGTTTCGCAACGCCATAGGCTGTGCACAGCTTGTAGGTGACATCTCTTCGTTCACAAAGCTGAAGTGCCGTCCGGTACCTGAAGGTCACGGGGAAGAGCGCCCAATTTGATGCGCGCCCCTTCAACAACGGGTGAGGAAAAAAGAAGAGAAAATCGAGGGTGTGGTTATGGGAGGCATCTGGTGACACGGGGTAAGAAAAAAAAAATTGCGCTCATTTCACATCGTTTTTGTGGGTACGGCGAATGACGAGGCTTGCGATGGGACGGGAAGGGGAAACAATCGCTCTTTTGAGTGGATGCAGCACGTGCTTGCGGAGTGGCTTTCTGACGTACTTTTCGACCGATTTGATGCACCAAGATGAAAACTGAAGTCTGCGTGATGAGATGGACGAAAGGAAAGGAGTGTTTTTTCTTTTTTTTTTGGGCCAGGCCGGGGGGGGGGGGGGGGGGGGGGGGGGGGCGAAGGGCTGTTTGTGTGTACGCACGATCCGGAGATGTCTCACAGCTTGAAGCCATGGGGCGGGAAGAAACACTCAGGCGATGCATCAGTGTCTAATGATCCAAAGCACGAAACAGCTTCCTTCCTAGCGCTCAAAAGAAAAGGCAACTCCATTAGGACCCAGCAAGAGGTAGGTTCAAACTACACACCTCACTAGAAGGTGCCATCAGCATTCGGGGGTATGGGCAAAGTGCACAACGGGGGCTTTCCACAAAGACGGGACGCGCGGGGGAAGAGATCAAAACATAAGCGCATCCGGGAGACCCGTCCCGTCCAAGAGGTTGCATTCGGATCAGGCTCAGGGATCGGCGGTGGTGGGTGTTGTTGTTGTTGTTGACATCGGCGGCGGGCGGGAAGGAAACAAGCCTCTTCAGGGCTGCAGATCTACGGGAATGAGAGTGGACAAGAGAAAAAGCAAAGGGACGAGCGGTAGTAGAAGGATGGAGCGGGATGAATGATCATGGCCGGGGTCATTTTTTTTCGCTGCTTTGGCGCGGCGAAGAGGAAAGTGGGCAGGGGGGACGGATACCCAATCAGAACTCGCGCGTGCATGTGGGACCGTCGAATCTGAATATTTTTGCTTCGTGCGCGGGCGCGTAGGAAAACGATCGAGAACTCCTGTAGGGCTCTGAGATGCGGAAGGCCTGTCTGTTGGTTGGTTGGCTGGCTGGCTGTTGGGATGCTGATGATGAGGATGACGATAGACTATGTTCTTTCAAAGCCTGATGCTTCGTGCGTAGGACAAAACGTAGCGGCATGCTGATGGGGCGGCGGGGGCAACGTCGTGGAATCGTCTACTGTGTACTGTGCAGCGCGTGCGTCGGTGAGCGAGCGCTGAGCTCGGAAGAACGTTCGAGAGCTGAGACACTCGCGCACACAGCGCATGTGTACGATCGCAAGTCTTATTTTGGGTACATGGTGGTGGTTGTTCGAGGTGTCGACCAAAAAGCACCCCCTTCTTACACGTTCGAGCCAGTCGCTTCCAGGTCCTCACCGCCCAAGGCCAGCCGGGCGCACGCCTGGCTGCACAGAGGTTCGTTTTGGAGAAGAACAGGACTGCCGTAGGGCCACGTCAGGCTGCTGCACACCGCCAGCTCCGACGTTCACTTGCACACGTCGGTTCGGGCTGGGAGGAGTTGCAAAGCCAAAGCCAACTGATTAAGAAAAAAGAGATCTCCACCCAGCCTAATTCATGTGTCAGCATCGCCGGCAGTGAAGTCGATTGAAAACGTGATGGGAAAAGCAGCAGTGGGTTGGAGACGGCACGAACGCGCGTGCGTGCGTGATCGCGCAGCATGGCGAGGGGCTTGGGCTGGGGCTCAGTGGAAAATCATGGCTGAGGAGCCGAAGCGGGGCGGGCGGTGGCCAAACAGAAAAAATGGAGTCGCAAAAAAAAAGGCCGGCGCACGTGCGCGCACAAAGGGAGAGCGAGACAACGGCGGCAAGAGGCGAGACGAGTAGAGCCTCAGCGCGACGTCGGCACACAAGAATCAACCGAGCTGCGAAATGCTGTACGACCACTACACAGAAGAGGTGTTGCGACTGCTACTGCTTCTCCTACTCGTGCTGTACCTCACGTACTCGTTCAGCGGTGCGGGTCGCACGCTCAGCATGGCATATCGCGCGGGGAGAGGGCACTGCGCGTGACATGAAGGGAGCGCGCGCAATGGCGGCGGACAAGGCGCGATTGTGGTAGCGGTGGCGGAGGTGGTCTTTTGAAGGCATTGGTTGGCGGTGGTAGAGTTGGGTCTGCCGCGCCGTGTAGAGGAGACAGCACCCAGGGCTGTAGGATGGCGACGGGCTGGGAGCTCTGGCATGACGCCACCTTCGTCGCGACGGCCGGGTGCGTGGGCTCGACGTGGACGTCACGGCCGCGCACGACTGCCCAAGCAACGGCCGCGGGGCGAAGGCCAGCAGCAGCAGCAGCAGCAGCAAGCAGGATTGGCGGACCGGCAGCAGAGGCACGGGCTGGACGCTCGGGCCAAGGCTCCGATCTGGCAACGGCGTTTTTACTGGCTACAAGAACCCTCGCCCTTCTCGATCATTGGCTTCGCACCCCAATCTTCCTCCCAACTCTTCTGTCATTGGCACGATAGCCCATCGTCTTTGCCATCGCCTCGACGAATCGACACGCTCGTCGTCTTCTGCCCCTCCCCAGGCCCGCTCAGAGCCCGACGACGCGGGTCTGCTTCGCGCGCTGTCTTCTGCTCTTCGTTTGCGTCGCTCCTGCGCTCTGGGATCGGCCGCCGCTGGCCTGCCTTCTTGCAAGAGAAAGGCGGCTGCATAGCGCGCTCATTCGTCGCCGCCGACGCCGTCTCGTGCGCGAATCTCGCGGCGACAGGCGTGTGAGAGGCGCGAAACGGTACGTTGTCTGTCCGTAGCCATTCACAGCTCCAAGCACGCCCGTCCACTCGTCCACGCACAAATGCCCACGAGCACGCCCTCTGCGTGTGCGTGCGCGCGCCTGTGTTGTGCATCGTCTTGACAGCCCGTCTGTCGGCCGGGCACATGCGCACGCGCTCACACGCAAGCACAACCCTCATCGTCCAGATCATCACCATCGTCATCGCCCTTCATCAGCACGGGCGTCACGGCGCGCACATACACACATATGCGCACACATTCACACTCACTCACGCCCGTGCCCGTGCCGCCTCGCTCTGCCGAGGCGCAGGCCGACGCGTTTCAGTGAGTGCGTTTGTCGCCAAGTATATGAGTGCAAGTATGTGCTCGCCCCGTCGCCGCATTGCACCCTCCCGCGCATGCGAACATCGCTCGGCGCAAGTTCCCCCATCACGGCTGCAGCCTGCTTGAACGCTGTGCCCAAGCACGAAGGAGTCCGGACACGAACGAGCAAGGAGAGCGACGAGAAGAGCGAAGGAAACCGCAAGTCTTGCTCTTCTCTCTTTCTCGGGATCAGCCGCTGTGCTCGCGCTGCACAGTCACCCCAGCCCAAGGCCCGGCCCCCATCGCTTCGCTCTGTCTCTCGCTCTGTTCTCGTCACCGCGCAAGGAGTCTGCAGCCTGACCGACCGCCCACGCATGCTCGCGGCGCACTCTCCTCCCCACTGCCACCACCCGCTCCTCCTTCTCGACTGCCGCCCTGTTTCCTGCGCTCTTCTTCTGCGCTGCTCTGTTCTGCGCAGCTGCTGCTGTTTTGTGCTGGCTGGTCTTGTCCGCTCGTTGTTCTGTTTCACGCTCAACCCATCCCCAGCTTTTCCTCCCTCTCCGCCCGCCCGTTCACCAAGTCTCTGCTCGTCTCGCTCACCATTTCCATTCGCGCTTCGTTTGGATGGTCAGTCTTACAGGCTTTCCAAGCCCTCGACTTGCTTTTTTTTTCCTGTCATTCTAGCTCGTTTTATCCTCCTAACAGTTTTTTGGGTTTTTCACCCCTCCCCCCCCCTCCCCCCAGCCTGGCCATTTCGTCGATGCATCTCCCCAAGCCTCGTACGCCAAACAACACTAACCGCCCGCGCTTGCAGACGACAAGTCTTCCCAACCCCCGACGCCGTCGAAATTTATTGTTGTGCACGCACATACACCCCGTTCCCAGTCTGCGCGCCGAACAGTCGATCCCGACTTCGTCGCTGATCACCTGCCTTTCGACGTGGATACGCTGCCACGCCTTGACCGAGAAGCTCAAGGTACGTTTTTCTTAGCACGAGGCCCCTGTTCATGCAGAGAAGCTGCATGGCCTGCAGTGCCAACTCATCGACACCAATGGACGTGCCGCCAGCACATGCCCTCTCTCTGCTCCACCCAATTGCCGCCATCGCCTCGTCTCCTGTGCGCGCATCCTGCTAACAGTCATTGGCCTCTGTTCAGGTCTAAAAGCCGCTCCGATCCATTCACAATCGATACAGCTTCCGCTTCCGTAGCTAGGACCAGAACGGACTCGAATCGTCCCAGCAAGAGGCGCAGCCAACCCCAGGCACCGCCTCAAGCAAAACAGCATCCAAAGGTCGCGCGTTCACGAGGCAGCCGGAGCCACCGAAGCAACGTCGGGTGAGACGACGAAAGTGACGTGATCGCGACAGCCGCGTCCTTCTTTTAACCTTTTGTCTGCTCGACGCGTTCCTGCTCGCTACAGTTCGTCGCAGACCCCGCACAACCCCAGCGCAGCACGCTCAACAATCCGCTTGAGCGCGTCGTCACAATGGAGACGGCAGGCTACCCGTATCAGCAGCCGCAGTCGCATGCTGGCCACCACCCTCAATCGCACATGCCCGGACCGTACCAAGGTGGTCAGAACGGCGCGCCGATTACCTCGCCCAGCCAGCAGCCCATGCCTCCGCCGCAACAGTCCTCGCCGCTCATGTCGCAGGGCAATCCGTACGGTCAGCACGGCGCGCCAACCTCCGGACACCACCAAGGTATGCCGTACAACACCGGCTACGGCATGCCGCAGAACATGTCCGTCACCCAGGCCGCGATGATGGCCAACGCGGCGGCAGCAGGCCCGCAATACTACAACATGCCCGGCCAGGGCTTCCCAATGCACCATGACCAGAAGATGGATCCGCGGGGCGGCCGACGAACGCCGCCTCCGGGCGGTTTGGCCCAGCAACTACCGCAGCGCCGCATGAGCCACGTCGGCAGCAGTCCCGGCGTCCAGCAACCGCAATCTGTCATGAATCGACCCCCGACGTCCGGTGGCCCCGTCGAACAGCACCAACCTTCGCCGGATGTCGGCGGCAGCGCAGAAGACACCCCACTCTACGTCAACGCCAAGCAGTTCCATCGCATATTGAAGAGGAGATTGGCTCGGCAGAAGCTGGAAGAGCAGTTGCGACTGACCTCGAAAGCACGGAAGCCGTACCTGCACGAGTCCAGGCACAACCATGCGATGCGAAGACCTCGCGGCCCCGGTGGCCGCTTCCTCACCTCGGATGAAGTTGCAGAGCTGGAGCGCAAGAAGGCGCAGGAGGCGGGCACGGCCGTGCCTGAGGAATTTGACAAGGAGAACAAGGGTACCTCCAGTGGCAAGCGTAAGGCTGACGCCGGCCCCAGCGGCTCATCGAAGAAAGCTAAGAGCGGTGGCCCAGTCAAACAACTCGACGCCGACGAGGACGACGACGATGACGAAGCCAGCGACGGTTGATCAGCTTGCCGCTCCCGCCGCCGCCACTGCTGCTCCCTCCTTCAAACCCCCCTTAACCCAAACCTCCCCTCCTACCTTGATCAGTCGAGGTCTCTCGCTGCTCTCAACTCCATTCCGTCTGTGAGAACATCTCCCAAATTGTTATGACGTTATGAAGAGCGACATATTTGTGTTCCAGTTTTCCGCCTCTTCCTCGTTTAAACACCGCTTCCCCACACCTTGGACCAACACTCTTCTTCATTCGACCTGTAGGTTCTGTTTAGTAAATATCTGTCACGACTTCGATTCGTACCTGGGGAACGCACAGAGACACAAAGAAAAAAAAACCACAAACATACATACAAAGCAGTTCCTTTCCCCCACCCCCCCCCCCCCCCCCCCCTTTTTTTTTTTTAAATCTGATTTTCGGGCGCGGCATACGTTGACGGACGGGGACATTTGGACTGGGTGCAAAGCGGGAAACTCTGGGAACTACGACGGTTAACGGCAACTTCAATCAATACCATCATCGACATCTAACCACCATATATTTTTAAACCCAAGATACCCCAAACACCAACACATTTTCAAGGAGGGCAACCCGGGACACTCGCTATTTCTGTTGTTTTTTTTTGGTCGGTTCTGTGGCTTTCTACGTGGTTTAGCATGGAGATCTATTCGTTGCAGTTTCTTGGTCTCTCCGGTGGGGGGTTAAACGCAGCAAAGCATAGCACAGGGAATTAGGGAACTTTTCTTTTTTTTTGGACGGCTTATCCAGGTGCTCGCCCTGTTATCTTTTTCTCTTCCATCTGATGGGAATGGGAAAGCTCTTTTTTTCAGTCTACATGTGGGAATATAGGCAGGACCGCGTAAACCCTCTCTCCGCCCATCTCGGAGGTGTAGTATCTCTTTTCACTTTCGATGTTTTTATTTTAATAGTGGAAACGTTGCTTACGTAGGCGCAAATTCTCGCTCATACACATGCGCATTACGCAGTTCCGTCAAAACACAAACAGTTCGATCCTGCTTTCGTGCCGATTCTACGCTTTCCCTGCTTTTCTCTCTTCACGTCTCATCTCCGGGCTCCCCCCTCTCCTCTTCCTTTCTTAAATCGGCCCCCAGCGTTGTTTCCTTATGACCTTTTTCCTACCCTGATCTTCACCTTTTTTTTTATCTTCCACACCAGACTTTGCTTTCATTTCTCTCTGCTGTCACCAGGAAGATGTTCGAACCTGCAGTGTGCAAAAGAAGAAAAGAGGAGAAGAGGGGGTTGGGGGGTTGGGGGGGGGGGGGGAAGAGTGTACATTTTTTTTTTTTTTTAAAAAAAAAAAGGGAGGGATTAAATGAAAACAGTGTCTTCGCGACGGTGACATTGCCGAAAAGATTGCATTTGACGATGCTATTCGCTTGCACTGAAGAAAAGAAGACGGAGGACCCGTTGGAAGGGCTTCGGTGTCTCCTGACAAGGCATGTTTTCTCGTCACGATGGCGCTGATGCTACTGGTGCCGTCGCCGCCGCCGCTATCGACGCTTGTTGTAGCCGTACGTTTGTAAGGAGGAAAGAAGAAAAAAAATCATACAGATCTATAAAAGAGAGAGAGAGAAATCAGCTTGGTGAAAAGTGCTTTCTGAGGTAGAGTCTCGGAAAGCCCCAATTTGAGAAATCTTGCAATTGAAGAGTTTTCTCCCCTCAATCAAAACTCGCTAGACTGCTCGTCCAACCAGCAAACAAGGGGTGAAAACAGGTGCTGCGCTACGTACTAGTGTGTTATGTCATCATTCGCATATAAAACAGGGAAGCAGGAAAAAAAAACCCCTTCTACCAGAACGTAACAATTGTGAGTTGAGTGAAATACCTGTACCTCTTTCGTCGCAGTTGTCCAGGACTTGACGGTCATTCGTCTCAACGAGCGTCAAGGGGAAGCTCGTTATGGAAAATGATAGTAAATGAAAAATATTTCCGATCGCATCCGAATTGACCCTATTCTCTTCAGAAACCTCCATGGCCTTCGCGCGTGCGAGTCTGCACGTGTGTTTGCGTATGTAAGTGTGTGCTTCAGAAGCGAATGGATAAGTATGCATGTCTGCGTGCTCATCCCGACCTTGGATACCTTGGCAGCAATTACAATGTTGATCGATGCAGCTTGGACACTGTTGGGCCGCCTCTCGAAAATGTGAGAGATCCTAGAATATGTTTTCCACATGCTAACCAACTTCGCTCAACGCCCGCGTAGCTGTCGGTGTGCTGCCCGCCAACCCGTCCCGAGCATTAAGCTGTGACGATGAGGACCTTCCTTCGCAGTACTCTGCCACAGTCGCGGGAGACCGGTCGCTCTGTCTCCCCGTGCCTTCAAAAGCTAAATGTGCACAGGTTATCATCATGCTTGGAGTCTGCCTCTCTCAAAAAGCGCTCCTCGGGGTGCTGGCGCCCAAGTAAACGTTGCTGACCATTGGGAAGTTGCCGCTCGATTGTGACGGCGATTGCGTTTGTGATGCAGTGCTATTGCCCACGTCGCCAGTAGAAATATCAGTGCCGTTCGTTCCGCTCATGCCTGGTAGGTCAATGTTCATATTCATACCACCTGGCCACATGCCGAAGCCGGACGACATGTTCGGTGTGGTCATTGTATTTGTGGAACCCGCAGTGCCGTCCATGTTAACGTTCCCGTTCTGCAAGAACGAGTCCCATGCGTCCTAGAAAATAGGTATTAGCACATGGAACACAGTCGCGATTGAATTGCGATCAAAACTCCACACATACCCAATCGATATTGTTGCCGTTGTTGCCCGCCACATCCATGTTGAACATGTTGCTCGAAGGACCAAACAAACTTGAGAACGGACTAGATGAAGACATGGGCACGTTCGTCGTGTCCGCGGTGCCGAAGAAATTCGAATTCATTCCAGACGTTGATGTGTTAGTGTTCGGCTGCCCAGGTGTACTATACTGGGCAAACATGTTTGCTGCGTCGCCGGTCATCGCACCCGAACTGAGCAAGCCTAGTGTCATCGCAGCGGAATGCTCGGGAGCAACCGTAGAGTCGTCACCATCTGTTCCATTCTGGTGGAAGCTCTTGGCATCGAAGTTGGCGGCTTGCGCAACACGCCGGAGCTGTTCTTCGTGTGACTGCAGCTTGCCCAGCATGGCGGATAGTACGCCATACGCCTTCAGAGCCTCCATACTCTGGTCCTGGAGCGTGGCCCAGATGTTGCGCGATTGCTCAAGAGTCTGCAACATGCTGGTCCGCCGCTCGTGCGACCAGTCGTACAAATCGTTGGACGCACGTCTCCCCTGACGCTCGGCCTCTGCCGTGTGGTATAAGTCCAAAGCTACTATCATAGCAGCCAGGAGGAAGTCGTTGCTTGTTAGTGACGAGACAAACCACTTAACGCTGCTTAAACGACCACCGGGCCTCGACTCATTATGAAGAGTTGCCTGATGCTTTAACATCTCCATCGCGTTGTCAATCGCAATTCGTCTCGAATATACATATCGTGTTGAATCCCGGGAGGGGCAGATGAACTTGCGATGCAGGACGCATTGACTCTTCAAAAAGAGCAAGTCTAATATATACCTTTGCATGACTACAGCGGAGGAATCTCTAAGAGCTTCATTCATGCTTCGCATGCGGAACAATGGCGGAATGTTTGCATGGATTTCGCGTAGCTTGTGATCCATTTTCATGACCTGTTCATACGAGCAGTTGGCGAAACCCTGAACTGCTTCTACAATCTCCGCATACGCGTTAATGAGTTCGTTCTTGTAGATGATATAGGTCATTGGAGTCGTCTCTGTCAGAGGCCGGGAGGCCGGCAGCTCCTTCATCTCCTCGCTTAGTTCATCGTCGTAGATGTTGAGAGGCGGTGCCGTATTTGTGTCGTGTGGTCGGATCATTGGAGGCAATCCTGCCTGCAAGGAAAATAGCAGGTCGCAATGCCGCACGACTGTCCATATTCGACGTCTCATTTCTCCCTGGAACGGCGTAACTTGTGGAAAATCTCTGCTATCTCTGTGGTAACCCATTCTCATCGCAAGACGAACAATGACGCTTACTCCTAGAAGAGGGCCTGTCTCAGCGTCTCGCGTACGCCCAAGCTCCGATATTACACAAAGAAGTAAAGTCTCCAGCATATAGGTGATTGGTGCCGTAATATCTACAAGAATGAGACATTGGGCAGTGAGTCGGCGATAATCTCTAAGCATTTTGGGTAATGCTTCCCTATATTCTGGTGGGCCGTCCTCGGCTCGAATGAAGGACTGCACAGCTATGCTCATCATTGCATAGGTCATGGCCAACCATATCAACGGAGTGTCTGATGGACTGATCCAATGTTGATCATATTGCCGTTGGTATGTGGGACCATGGATGATATCTACACCCAGAAATATTAGCGTGAAAATTCAAAAAGACAACGTCTGGGGCACATACGGAATGCTGGATCGTAATTATGTGTGTTGAAGAAGCGCGAAATCAAAACATCAGTAGTTTGTTTGTTTGGAAAAGCGGCTAGAATCTCGCTATGGCTCGCAGGCTTCTCAGTAATGAATGGAAAGAAACTTGTCGTCTCTCTCTTTAATTCCTCTGCCTTCTGCTTGACGTTGTTATAATGTTCCTCAAACTCCTTCTTGTGCGCTGCGAAATGATTTTTTACTTCGGCAATCTGTGGATAATGTTAGCTCTCTTGATTTAAAACAATTAGGTTATAAGCTGATTTCAGACCTCAGCAAGTATTGAATACCAATGCGCTTCTGACGCGAAAATCGTTTTTCCACTGTCCATCTTCATCACGCCCATCTGCTTCGACATCTTGTCCACCTCACTCTCGTCGCCATCCTCAGCGTCCTCGGGCTCCTCTCGCACGCTCTCAGCATCAAGCTGGAATCGTGGCGAGCTACCGCCAATGCTGCTGCCTGAAGCTGGCCCCACTCCGGCAATCGCTGCGTTTGCAGCAGTAGGTCCTGCAGCCTGAGCGCCATTTGTCATTAATGATAATACTAGGCTCTCCAGCCGATCGATTCGGTTCTGCATCTCGTCTGGATTTCCACTAGCTGTACCATTGTGTGATGTATTCTTCCTTTTTGCATTCGGAGCGGCATATGTGCAAGCGTCGACATCTCCCCGTTTGATGCAGTTGTCACATGGATGCGACCTATTGCATTTCAGCTTTCGATGTCTACATGGCCCACATGACAGGGGAATTCGATTGCGCTTGCGCACGACTCTGAACTGGCCATCTGGCGACTGGCCGCTATTCGATGTGTTCGAAGATGGTGGTGTGGGTGTCATTTTCAGATATCCAACTCTTAATCTCCGTTTTAACTTCCACAAATGAGGGACACACGTTGTTGGCTACAACAGAGAATTTTCACTCTGCAAACCTCCAACCTGAGATGCGCGCACCAAGAACACTAACTCGCCGAGCGCGGTTCAGATCCAAGGCGACCGCGGGGTGACTTGACTCGGGCCAACAAGTGTCCGATTCTGCCTAAGCATCCGATGTCCTCGAAGGTGCGCTCGACTTGCGTTCGCAATGAGATCTCCCAAGCAAACAGAGATGCTGGCGGCAGCAGGATAGTGAGGTTGAACGGTCCAGGCAACCACTCCTTGCAAAACTCTCTGCGTCTAGGGTCGGGGCAACCGAAGATGTCGGCCCACCTTGGTGCGCGCAATCGAACGAGGAGGCCTTGCAATCTACTACGAATCAAGCGCTTGCTCGAAGCTAACGAGACAATCGCAGTAATCCAGAGGGCAGGCGGGCTTGCGAAACGGAGACCAAGTCAAGTCTGCTGCGACAGAATTTGCGCAGTGCGAGAAAAATAGGATGTTGTGTTGAAACGGATTGATTGACGGTCTTTGCTGACTGAAGATAGTTAAACGCCCAGAAAAGGCAAGGGTCCAGGTTGATCATTAACATCATTACTTGCCCCTCCTCTTCTCACCACGGCCATCGTCCAGCCGTTGAGATGCTTCCAGAGGTCAAAATACAAAGAACTCGTATGCTATGAGTCACACGACAGCCGCAGAAACAATCCAGCACGCTTTGATGCGACTTCGTTCCAGCTGTCTGTCAATCTCTGTGCAGAAATCTCGGACTTAAGCGGAGATGCCGGAGGTACGTCATATTCTGAGAGATGCAGATATGATGGGCCTGAAATACTCCTATGTAAAGTCTCAGCTTCCTATCTTCTTAATGTAGACTTTTAAGTGCTTGGAAAACGCAATAGCCACGGTGATTTGCCCCAAAACCGATTAAGCAAGACTCATGTGTCAAAGGCTCTCCCCTCCCAGTCTTGCCTCTCTCTACTTTTCAAGTATAGACAACATTGGCGGTATATGGCCGTGTCTCAAAAGGCTCTTCCTCTTTACCGAATTCGGATCTCCCAATATGCCAGTATCCGCACGTTTGCTGATTGAATGCAAGCAACTTCAGCTCAAGACGTACAAATGGCTTCGGTGCAGGTACGATGCGTGACCTCAAGAGATTGCTCAAAACGAAGACCATATATACACACATTTGAACTATTGAATTAAATAATGCATTTTGGTTAGATGCATTTTGGAAGTAAGGCGTACAATGTGAAGGCGCATGGCGGTGTTGGTGCTGTGTAGGCGTGGCAGTCATTGATCTTTAAATATTTTTTCAGACTCTTAAGGGCAAGAGCTTGACCCTAGCCACAATCCTTTGTCGAATCTTGCCTAGGACGGATTTTAATCCTCCTCATCATCACTATCAAAGCCAAAGCTGAACCCTCCTCCTTCAGCGCTTTCTTGTTTAACTTCCTTGACCTGTTCCCATTTGCCCTTTTTACCATCAAGCTGTTTGAGCGCCTTTTCAAGCAAATCCGGATACTTCTCCTGGAGTTTGCTTACGAATAACCCATATGGATCTGTGACTTCATCCCGGAAGCCACTCACATGATCAGGCGTATCTCTTAAGAAGCGCAGAACTTGTGTCAACCGGGCAGCAGGTACGAAGTTTTGTGTAAGCGCAATGCTCTCCTCAAGATTGAGTACCAGATGGAACCAACCCGATGGCACATGCAATATCTCACCAGCGTAGCATATACCTTCGCGACAGCCTGGCGTGGCTCGTGCAATTTCGTGGAATGATAAAAGGTATTCCGCAATGGACAGAGGAGAGGTAATCTCTGATTGATCCTCTGAGAGAATGACGCCGGGGGGAGGTGGAACATCTGGGCCAGAAGGAAACATAAGCCAGTATTTGGAGCCAGTCAACGGCGCATTCCAAGCTGATGTAGCATTTGGGTCCTTGTGGAACGTGCTGCCACTCCTCTCGGGACCGATGATGAGCCAACGGCGATCAGGTCTTTGGTCACCAAGAACATCGAACAGATCTTCGCCAAAACATTCTGGGGGCCAGTACATGGCGTTTTCGGACTCCTTGCCAACCTCGATATTCATCTTCTCCACAAACTCTCGATCGAACAAATACAGCGGACTTTCATCTTGAGAGTTATTCATGTATGAAACATATTTTTTGAAGGGCCAGTCTACGGCTTCAGCTCTGAAAAGTGTCTCGGCATAATGCTTCAGCAGATAGTCGATGTTCCATTTCTGGGCTGCTGGCCATTGTTTCACAGGATTGGTAAGAATGAATGGTTGATTGGTCCATTTTGCAGAATATTCCTCGAAACTCAGATCGTCCAGCCGTGCAATCAAATTTTGGCGCGGTATATTTTGTGCATACTTCTTAAGAGACGTATGCGTGCAGAAGAATGGCCGGTGAAGCACATCTGAATACACATTCGGACAAGGAATTTTACTCCATGTGTTTGGCGGTAATTTCAAGTACGTGGCTCTCCACGTTCCTAGCCACTCGAAGTCGGCTGGCTGCGATCTACAGGATATCATGAGCCTCATTTTCTCAAGGAGTTGACTCATGATTGAGGCAGAGTGCGGGAGCCTGACTTACGCTACAAATAAGGCTCTCCATAATTCGTCGTACTGGGTGAAAGCATAGAGGAAGCGACACGACGAGCCTAGAGCCACAAGCCCTGTGGCTGGTAGGGTTTCAAGTAGCTGTAGAGTCAATTCATCAGGCAGCGCAGCAAATACACCGGCGTTGTGTTTCGAATTGACGTGGGAGCTGTATGCGTTTCCGCTAGGTTTGATCTCAAGCGGATGGGTTGGTATGTTGTCATCATCGCTCTGGCACTCCCCAGCTTGTGGAGAGAATGAGCTTCTAATTCTTTTTGAAGGGCGCTGATCGAAGTCTTGCTCAGACGCACTGGCGAGCAGTATGCCAGGCGCCATGTGTCGGACCTTGGTTGCTAGCAGTGAAATGCAAAATTTGGGCTAGCGTCGCCCACAAAGAGTTTCACTGCTTCAACACGCACTAGGGAGATGTGGCAAGCAGGCAAAAGGCACCAAAATCCCGGAAATTCGCGGACACAGCAAGGGCAAAAGTAACCAAAGTTAGTCATAGAAGCTCAAAGAATACGAGCATCTACAAAATTCTAGTGAGTAAATTCCTGGCGGCATCTGACTCCGGGTCGAATGTGGCGCAAGGCGCACGGACCTTTTTTGCTCTGAGAAGGAGAAAATAAAATCTAAACCATCGCCAAAACTTCATCCATTCAATCCAAATCCAACTACAAACAAGCGAATACACACTTTTTCTTCTAGATATCATTCTTGACTCTCGTTTGAACGAAGAGTCAGATATCTAGTTGTACTTAATACCCGCAACCGACACACGAAAGGCGACGGCACACAAACGCCCTCGCCCCACCAGTTTTCAACGCGCACCTTCCACGATCACAGCAAGCGCCTGTGATCACCTTTCTCTGTAACCGCAATCATGGCTGATTCCAAAGGTCTCGAGGAGGTTCCTGAGGGTAAGTCGGGTGTTTGCGCGCCAGTTGCGACGTTTTGCGATGCGACGGCAGCCCCGGTGAAAAATTGCAACAACAGACTAATCTCTTTTTTCCACAGGCCAAATCGAGTCCAACTACGATGAGACCGTCGACTCCTTCGACGCCATGAACTTGAAGCCTGAGCTTCTCCGTGGCGTCTACGCATATGGTTTCGAGCGTCCATCTGCTATTCAGCAGCGCGCTATCATGCCAGTTATCAAAGGTGAGTGGGCCCCCCTTAGCCGAACACGAAAGGGCACCGCATGCTGATGGAAACGAAAGGCCACGATGTGATCGCCCAGGCCCAATCTGGTACCGGCAAGACTGCGACCTTCTCAATTTCCGCGCTTCAGAAGATTGATCCCAACGTCAAGGGCTGCCAAGCGCTCATTCTCGCCCCAACCCGAGAGCTTGCACAGCAGATTCAGAAGGTCGTTGTCGCTATCGGCGACTTCATGAACATTGAGTGCCATGCCTGCATTGGTGGTACAAGCGTTCGTGAGGACATGAAAGCCCTGGCCGACGGCCCGCAGGTCGTCGTCGGTACTCCAGGCCGAGTCCAGGACATGATTCAACGTCGTGTTCTGAAGACCGACTCAATGAAGATGTTTATCCTCGACGAGGCCGACGAGATGCTGTCCCGTGGCTTTACTGAGCAAATCTACGACATCTTCCAACTTCTTCCGCAGTCGACCCAAGTCGTCCTGCTCTCCGCCACCATGCCACAGGATGTGTTGGAGGTTACGACCAAGTTCATGCGTGACCCGGTCCGTATCCTCGTCAAGAAGGCCGAGCTTACTCTCGAAGGTATCAAGCAATTCTACATTGCTGTCGAGAAGGAGGACTGGAAGCTGGACACTCTCTCCGACTTGTACGAGACAGTCACCATCACACAAGCCGTCATTTTCTGCAACACTCGCAGAAAGGTTGACTGGCTCACCGACAAGCTCACAGCTCGTGATTTCACTGTCTCTGCCATGCACGGCGACATGGACCAGGCTCAGCGTGATGTGATTATGAAGGAATTCCGTTCCGGCTCATCCCGTGTGCTGATCGCTACGGACTTGCTTGCCCGTGGTATCGATGTGCAACAGGTCTCGCTGGTCATCAACTACGATCTCCCCGCTAACCGCGAGAACTATATTCACCGAATCGGCCGTGGCGGACGTTTCGGTCGTAAGGGTGTCGCTATCAACTTCGTCACTGCTGACGATGTCCGCATGATGCGTGAGATCGAGCAGTTCTACTCTACACAAATTGAGGAGATGCCCATGAACGTGGCTGGTATGTTGTAGTCTTCAAAACCTTGAAATGGAGACAGCTAACCTGGTATAGACCTTATCTAAACGACGTTTACGAGTTTCGTATCTCTAAGTCACCGTTCTCGCTGTTCTGATATCCTAGAAAGCATCGGATTGTCAGGCTAGAGAAAGGGTGGCACGATCACAGATCAACCGCATCAGGGTTGGCACTGGTGCCGACTTTCTTCGTCTCCAAAAGTTTCGTTCGCGTGCGTATACAACACACATGACGGCGGGGAACAGCATTACGGCGTTTGTCCGACACGATCTGAGCTTGTTTCGACGACACTTGTCCAAAATGCTTTGTTCGTCAGCCGGGGTTGCAGCAGTCTCATGGTTTTTGACAGTTAGATGGGAATGGGTCGCGATGTATTTGATCCCTCGCTCTCAGTCCATGGATTTCATTTCTTTTGTCAGTTTTGTTTGTTTTCCATTATCACAGCATGCATGCGTTTTGGTTACTCAGGGAGTGCTTCTCATGCTCATGCTAGGGGAGCGCCTGGAGGTGACTGTAATTATTCGCACAATAGAGAAATGGCGTTCCCAAATCACGTCTGCCCTTTCCTGCTTTCGTTTCGTGATCTGCTCCTTCTCTATTTCTCACGCGGTGCAGTCATGAGGTGAGTGTACGTGCCAAGAGTTTCGCAACCGAAGTTGGAGAGAGGAAGGACGACACCAGGCTAACACGACGGGAAGGTGCTCAGTATCAACATCCTTCCGGCGGTCTGGTGCGCGGAACTTCTCTCTTTCCATGGCAGTCACTCTTTCAACTTCAACTGTCCTCAGGTT
This sequence comes from Verruconis gallopava, assembly GCF_000836295.1. Lineage (NCBI taxonomy): Eukaryota > Fungi > Ascomycota > Dothideomycetes > Venturiales > Sympoventuriaceae > Verruconis > Verruconis gallopava. Next base: position 526,860 of record NW_015622150.1, read on the forward strand.
CTCTCATTGTCGTCTTGCACTTGCAGAAGGTTCCCACCATTCACAAACACCGCTTGGCTACGAACCCAGCCAGAACACGATGCCCGTCCGTTCGGGCAGTCCAGCTTCCGAGTCTTTGCTATGGAAGGCGCGTTTACTCCAGCACAATGCACAGCTCCTCCGTGAGAAGGACGAGCTTAAAGCCCAGGTTCAGGAACTCACGCATCGTGTGATCGCAACAGAAGCTAGATTCAAGGCTGTTGCAGACCTGGGCGACCGTGTTGCAGCTATAGAAGAAGGCGAAAAGAGTCAACGGCAAGCCTTCGCTGCATTTGATGTTGATTGTAGCAAGAAATTGCACACAGTAGAAGAGAAATATGAACAGATTGCTCGTCAAGTGAACGTCGCAGAAGGAAAATTGACTGAATTAACGGAGGAGTTCTTCAAGAGATGCGAGCAGCAGCGTGAGATGGAAAAACTAGTGGATGACCGTGTGCGCGAGCTGGATACGATATCCTCGCGTCTGTTCGAAACCTGCAAAGACTTCAGAACTGAACTAGAGTCTACCAAGGTAGCTGTGCGTCAAGCAAGCTCGTGTCTGAATCTATCAGTCTCAAATCTTACAGAGAAGGTAGAAAAGCTTATTGCACAGTCAAGGGCTGTGTCTCAGACTTCAAGAAAGGAGAATGGGCTGGAAAACAGGGTCAAACAAACGTCTTCCTTTACTACTCAGACTGATACAGTCACTTCAAGCAGCAGCCTCAGAGAGCCGCTAAATGATACAGAGTCTGCAAAGAGTACTGTTGCAAACAAGACAGAGAATGCCGTAGAATCGAAGCAGAACGCGATGAGCGCAAAGGGAACTAAGTCGAAGGGACGAAGACAATTAGTGCAAAGTAAAAAGGACCCCGAGTCGTATATGAGCAAAGCCAGTAAAAAGAAGAATCCGTAAGTGCTGCCTTGTATGACGTGCCCGCTCGCATCTTGGTAGACTGATGAACACTAGAAATGCGGAAATTAAGAAAGATCAAAAGCCACTGATTGTGGACGCTGCTCCCAAATGGCGAATGAGAACTACACGAGCTGGCCGTTCGGGATGGTCTCAATTTGGTACAAGGCCCGAACATGATGGCCTTGAAAACCAGTCCACTGATAGACCATTGATGGACCCTCTTAATGACGCGGTAGAGGGTGAGGGGCCACGAGCAGATATGCAGGCGAATCGAGAGTGTATTGATCAAGACAACGGACGTTCTTCACGTCAACAAGAAAATGGCCATCTTCAGAAGAGTAAGCGATTAAAGCTGGCACAGAAGACGAACGGAGCAAGATATACAGTGAATACTCGTATTTTCAGAGCAATGGGTGCTAGTAAAGAAATGTCAACTGAAGCAAAGGGTATGTTGTTAGCCAGAATGCAAGAGACAGCAACAAGAGCGCATTTAGCTAACATACACCCTTCAGAAATCGAAGCACCTGGGGTTCAGTCCTTGTTCTCTGCACGAAACCCCTCAGCGGGCCCAACAGTTTTGAAAGACGGGGCAAAGATGTACCTGATGCCTGTGGCCACCTTTGGGCGGTCTAAGTGGAGACGCGCGCGAGAAGCTAACCTTCCACCAACGCCTCCACCTCCAAGCCCATGATAGCTCTCTTGAGACTGCTTTCATTGCTTATGCATAGTGCTACGTCTCTCTGAACTGATATGGACCGTCTCGCTCCACTACTTCAACCTCAATATTGCCTTCTGGAATATTTATTCCATCAACCTGAATTCCGCATCTCATCTTGTCGCCTGGATTCACTGGACCTACACCTTTCGGCGTGCCAGTCAGGACGAGGTCACCGGGTTCCAGCGTCATCACTCTGCTAATGTCTTGCAGCTGCCTTGGAATCTTGTACAGCATCAATTCGGTGTTATCGCGTTGCTTCATCTGATCGTTCACGCTAAGCCACAGTAAGGCATTGTGTGGGTCAGGGATACGAGATTTCGGAATGATATCGCTGATCGGACAGAAGGTGTCGAAGCCCTTGGCTATTGACCAAGGAAGCCCTTTCCTTTTAGCTTCGTCTTGGACATTCCGAGCTGTGAAGTCGATTGCCACGAGATAGCCTGTTAGGAGAAATGAGGCGGTCAGCTCTCCCGTCGCCCTGAATTTTTGGGGAAGTATGACGCTTGCAGCTTACCATCAATAGCTTCAATTGCGGCCTTCTCGTCTCTTGCGTCAAAGTCCCGTATGGTTTTGCCCATAATAAGGCCTAGTTCAACCTCATAGTGAAGATTCACGCCTTTAGGACGTAATACAGGTCCGGATCTCGGTGGCAGTATAGACGACGTGGGTTTGAGGAAGAAGAACGGTTGCTTCGGTTTCGTGTTATTTAGCTCTTTTATATGGTCGCTGCGTGAAAAAAATGTCAATTCAATCCTGTGCCCCAACGACGCCCACAGTGCCTACGCGTAATTTCGACCTATGCATATTATCTACATGTTTTGTTAGCGTTAAGATTCATGGCGGATTTAAGTTCAGCATTACACTGACCTTTCTGCAATTGGCCCTTAAGGATGCGGCTGATGCCATATCTGCTTGCTAAGAACTTCCCTCAGCAGCTGCACAGAAGGACCTTTGGGGTGGCTTTCTAAGTTATTCCCCCGTTGCAAGATGTTTCGTATGCTGCGCTCGGCATGGCGGACGTCAACGTCGAACGTCGGAGCTCGGTACGCTTAGCGTCGGACGTGTCTGGGCGAACATTCGGGTGTTCCGCCCGAACCACATACACCTTCAGACGAGCGCCGTCAGGTCCTCCAGAACCTTGGCCAAAACCGGCAGAAACCTTACGCAGAGGAGCGAACACCTTGCTTCTAGCCGGAGTCGAGATCCGCGGATTTGGACTGCAATGCAGGTGGCGAGCGTGTTGTCGGACCTGACGTCCCTGCGCGTCTGCGTACGTGCCTGGGTTTTTTATTTTTTTGATCTTCCCCCGAACCTTTTCAGACGGGAGCCGAACTCTTCTAACATCTGTACGCAGGACGGCGCGGCGGCGCAGAAGCTGGTGATGGCGTATCGCGGCGCCGGGGCCAGGGAGGGTGCTGAGAGCGGCGCAGAGGAAGCTGATCCGGACCTTCAGAGGGCGAAGGACCTTGTGGATCTACACAACAATGTCAAGGTCAAGCTCGAAGAGCAAGGTCTCGACCCGGAGCTGGAAGAGCTGCGGAGGAAAGTCGAGCGGCTTGTGGAAGGGCTGAGTGGATGAAAAGGGGCAAGAATCATGGCCCAAGCAGATGTACGGCACTCATGCTGACTTGCGCTACTACTGCGATTGCTCTTGCTCTGTGCGAGTGGCAAACAAGGCCAGGATTCATACTCAGGATCATTAACGCTCACACCGAAATGACGGTGCTAAGATTAGCTGTCTCGTTGATGGAAGGATAGAGTGTCGGCGAAAGGGGCTGGGCACGGCGTTATCAAGGCAGAGTGATGAGATTACGCTACATACAACGTGTGAAGAGACGCACAAAATGAGCCTGCCACCACCCTGAACACATGCACGCACAAGTGAAGCAGCAATTCAAAAGAGAAAAAACAACATATGAGAGACAATCGCTTTGTACATGCACCGCTCACAATGCAAGTCATCTCGTATTTCGTCATGCCTACCCATTGCCACGTGTTAATTCGGGGAAGAAGAAAGAACGAGATATGCACGGGAAAGATCACATATTACAAGGAGTTCAGAGAAGAGGAAAGTGGATTGAACGCTAGGTATTTGAAAACGTGTATACTGAATGAGATACGTGAGAATTACGGCTCAGAACCCAAAGGGATTTTGCGGGGCTATCACATCAATTAGCTTGACGTACGACCAAGGATTGAAGAGAAGTATAGAGACTTACTAGCTTTGCTCAAGTTTGCCCTGCCGGTTGGTTGAGGAGCAAGCTTCTTGGCTCCCTGTGTTCCAAACCTCACCGGCGGTGGAGGTCCAGTCTTTTGCGGGATGAGCGGTGCAGGAGCTTGCTGCTGAGGTGGTATGGGTGGGACTGGAGGGGGAGAGAACGACTGGCTGTTAAACTGATTGTTGTTCAATTGATTCGCAGCAACTCCAGTGGCCTGAGGCTGCAGAGCTGGAGGCAGGAATGCATTGACACCTGTTGGTTGTGGTTGCAGTGGCGAGGGCCCAAAGCCCTGCTGTCCAAAGCCCGTGGCCTGAGGTTGGAAGCCAGTCGCCTGAGGCTGGAAGGGAGCACGAGGTGGGTCAGCAAATGGCGACCCATTCTGCTGCCCATTCATGATAGCTTGTTGGAAAGCTGGGTTTTGGAAGCCAGTTTGCTGAGGTTGGAATCCGCCAAAGCCGGTTTGAGCTGGCATAAATTGCCCAGCATAGCCCGTAGGCTGAGGCATGAGACCATTCTGCGGGAATTGATTGAATCCCTGTTGACCCTGGAAACCTGTCGGCTGAGCTTGCAAGAAAGCGGCCTGCTGCTGCTGGAACAAACGTTGCTGATTTAAATCTGACAGACTTTGTCCAGGCGGTGCAGCCGTCGTCTGCATTCTCAGAGGTAGATTGTAGCCAGTAAGCTGTGGCTGCAAGGGAGGGGGCTGGAAGCCACCCTGCTGATTTGGATTCTGTGGAGCCGACGCGGATCGACCGGGGGGAGGAGAAATGAGAGAGTTCACGGGCAGATTCTGGGTGTTCTGCGGCTGATTCGGTCGCTGCTTTGGCTGCGCAGGCTGAGCTTTTGCAAGTTGTTCGAACAATGATGGTGTTGCTCCAGTGGGCTGAGCTGGTTGAGCTGGTTGAGCCGGTTGAGCGGACACGGCCGGAGGAGATTGAGTAGCTGGGGCCGGCTGAGGGGCTGGAGTTGGTTGCAAAGGAGGTGAGAGTAATGATAGTTCCGCCATGCCTGGGGTGATGGCGGGCTGCACCGGCGGCGGCGGCGACGAAGCAGTTGTTGTTGTTGCAGGAGGTGGTGCTGCAGCTGTCTTCGACTCTCTTGGCTCCCATGCATTGTCATCGAAACCGTTCGTAACCTTTTCGGGCTTTGGTGCATTCGCTGACGGCGGTGCTTGCTTCTCTTCACCTGTAGTCTGTCGGAGGAGACTGGGATCAAGTTCATTCTTCGTTTCCGTGGGAGGAGCTGGTCGACCCTTGGCAGTATTGTTCTTCAATGCACCACCTGGGCCGGAAAACAGACTTCCGTTCGCCGCCTGATCCTCCAAGCTGACCTGTCGCTTCCTGTTGAACTTAATATCTAGGCTCTTCATCACTCGCAAGATATCGCCCTCCTTAAAGCCCAGAGTGCGTAACAACACTGGAGTTATATCCTCGAGATTCTCTTCTCCTATGTTATCCCGATTGAAGGCCTGTGAGTATCGCTCGCATATCTGAGCGTCGACACCGGCAGCGAGAAAGAAATCGAACCAGTCATGATCTGGCTTCTTTTGTATCGATGCGCCAGCGTGGCCAACTTTCTTCGAGTTCTTTCTCTTGATGTCAGACAGTGGCTTGAGTTCATCGAGAGAAATGCCGGTCGCCCTCTCCACGAATTCAAGATCCTCGAGAGACATTTTTGGCACGGGGACGGCAATCTTGACACCATTGAGTTTGTGCAGGTGGATCTTCTCATCACGCAAGCCCAAGAACTCGGCTTCGACCTTGAACGCACCAGTCCTATCTGTCCATGTTCGCACTTTGGAAGGATTCGGCAGAGACTTTTTATCGGATTTCGTGTCTTTGCTTGCTCGCTTGTCTCGCGATCTTGTCGGCTCATCAGTCGATGCCATCAAGCTGCTATGTCTCTTCGGTAGTTGCAGGCCCGAAGATCCCTCTGGAGCAGGGTCGACCGGATCGACCTCCCTCTTCCTTCTAGCTGCCTCACGAGCAAGACGCTCCTCTTCTGCTCGATTCTGCTCGACGATCGATCTCGTGGACGGCAAAGGACCAGTAGGACTGGTAACAGATGCAGGTGCTGGTACTGTGCCAATGATGTCGACGTGATTGCTCGGGACTACGCCCTCCTTGCCGTTCTTGATACGTCTGACCATCCACCACTCATCGCTTTTTGTATCATCCAGGATAATGACCTCGTCACCCTCTGCCACTGTGACCTCGTCGTCCCCTTGAGCCATGAAATCGTATAACATCTTCCCTTTCTTCAGATTTGAGCCGGACCCTGCTTCTATAACTTCTCTAAGCCCCTCTGCTCGTGCAGCACCTGCAAGTTCGCCCAACGCTGAGACGATCTCATGCGCAGTGTCCTTTGCACCCGCGTGGAAATCGATGCTCTTTGACGGCCGAACGAGCTCCATGAAGACGTGTTTCCCTTCGATCGAGTAATGTGTTAACTTATCGGCCGTCCACTCTTTAGACGAGCGCTCCTTCTCCGCAGAGATCATAATGATGCCCTTCGCAATGTTAATACCTAGGGTGACGGGCATTTTCTTTCTCTTTCCCAAAACTTCAACCATTTCATAGATGTTGTAGATGTGATATCCACCCGGAGAGTGCAAGGCCTCCTCCTGCTCTTCTCGCATAGAGACACGACGATTGTGGGGTGGCGACGCCAGGACACCAGGCGGCTCTGGTGACGTAGGTGACTGAAATCTCACATTGCGTGTTGCGGGCGGAGACGTCGCATCTGAGGGTGGACGCCGTGGCAACTTGGGAGCTGGTGCTTCCTCCTCTGATTCCTCCGGTGTGAACTGTACGTTACGGGGCGGAAGTGTTACTGCTGGTGGCGGCGACACCGGCCGTCTAGCGGCTACTCCTCCTGCCCCCCCGCCAGTTCTCTGCTGTATAATGCCAGCTAAAGCAGCCGCCGGCGTCTGCACGGGGCTTGGTGAGGACTCCGGAGTTGGTGGACCTGGAGGCTCCGGTTCGGGTTCCGCCGCCGCCGCCGGTCGTGAGCGAGCGGGTGTAGGCGGTGGCGCATCAATCTCCTCGATGTAGTTGGCCGGTGCAAATCCGAATTCGCCATTGATCCCAACGAGCGTCCAGTCAGGATCTGACTTGTCATAGACGCTCAGAATGGCATCTTCAGAGAAGGAAAGCTCCTCGTCAGTTTGTCTCGCGTAGTCGTAGAGAGCTTTTGCTTGGCCGAGCGGTTGTGCCTCCACAGCATTAGCCTCTTCCGTTCCAAGGAGCGGCGCAAATACAGGGTCAAGAGGGTTCTGGACGTCGTGTGCTTACGCAACATCACGACTTGGGTAGAAAAATACACCTACCTCTTCCACATAATTGGCTGGGATCAAGCCTTCTGGTTCTTCCTCATCCTCCGAAGCTGCCTTTTTCTTCGCTTTCCACCAATCGTCCTCGTCTTTCTCCAAGACGAAGAGCAAGTCGCCGTCGGCGATGGCCAGCTCGCCCTCGCCAGAAGGCGTGTAGTCATAGATTGCTCTATATACGCCAACGAAACCCATGTTTTCAGCTTTATCTACGCATTTGGCTCTGAGATCCTGACGCAGCTCCCCGCCTTGGAAACCGTGCTCCTTGGAGTGAGTGTAGCGCCGCCTTTGTCCTTTCTACTGAGCCCGGAGAGCATTCAGCAAGGCGATACGCGTTTGTGAGACGAAATATAAGCTCTTTCGCGACGAGAACCGTATGGCCTGACGTGGCGGGAGGGAATTGTGTCAACGTTCGTGGGATGTCAGGGAGTCGAGTGGCCGAAGCTGCTGGCAGGGTAAAACCAACCAGGAAACGAAGACTCAACAGAGGACTAGGAGCAATTCAATGGACAAGGACGGAGCCGCCAGCTGCAAAAGCTGACAGGCGTAAGAGTTGAAGGTAGTCTGAAGAGTTGGTGACAAGGCCCTGGGGCTTGACGTTGCTTGTGAGACGTAACGGCGGCATCTTGGGCTGGTTCGCGAGGTCCCGGTCGTCAGCCATCGCTTGGCACGTGCACGGTCACCCTCAGTCTTCCTTATGCCTTCCTCAGTGCTCTTGATTCGTCGTCTCCTTTTATCATATCACATAAATTACAGATATTCTTCCCGCCTACTATTTTAGCTTTCATCTCTCATAACGCAGTCTTTGCGCTTGTGATCCGCGTGCGACGGAATTTGATGGCGGGAGTCCCCATCTGCGTATTCCTCGCCGTGAATCATCGTAGAAGTCTTATTCTAAGTTTTCGCGCATGCAAACGCTCCAAAATGGTAGGAATCCAAATCTTAGAGGGCTCTGACGCCCAAATGAGATGCTTGATAGCAAAAGTTCATCAGTCGATGATTGACATTGATCTGCTCTGAGTGATGTTGTTCATCGAAAATGAGAGTGGCAATGACGTGAAATCCACCGAGTGACAGATAAGTGGTGCCAGCATCGGCCAAAGTTACGGCGCAACAGCAGTGCCGTCTCAGTTTTCCTCGTCGTCTACCGAAGGCGTGGCAGTGAGGTCTGAAAGCTGGCTCGACGAGAAACTCGCGTCCGCGTCAGCAATACCACCGATGCTGGTGGCAGGATCGAGCATTCCCAGCAGCACTCTGATGCGCTCAGCACTCATATCGAGTACGCCCTTGGCGGCCTGTTCCTCTGGGGATTTGCCCTTGCCCCTCCGCCTAGCATCGCCGGTCGCTTTGACCGCTCGAGCGCGTATTCCCTTTTCCACGGCGTTGGTCAACTCGATGCTGGGCTCCAATCGTCCTTCGCTGAACATATAAAACAATATGTGCTCGACCAGCAGGCTCATCTTTGCGTTTTCGGCCGCCGAATTTGCGTTTGCAGCGTGCGGAAGGTAGTGCTTGATCAGGTCGTTCTGTGTCACGTTGAAGATTTGGGCTTTCCGAGGCGGAGCTGCCAGGAAGGGCAGCAACATGTTGATGAGCAGAGCGATGTGCCAGTGCGGAGGGAAAGGCCCGGGCTCCGGAGGCAGAGTAGCCAGGAAGTTTCTGAAGACGGGTAGTGGTAGTGGCCGAAGAAGCTCGGTGAATACGTCGTAAAGTTCTTCGGAATACGTAAAATGCAGCGGCAGTGTATTCGACACGCAAGTCAGCTGGTCGAGCATGTTAGCAACGATGATGTAGCGGCAGTTATGGTAGTGCGAAACTTGCCAGTATCATAAGTCTCTGTCTCAGCCTCATGCTCTCGAGACCTCCAAGATCGGGTTCCGCATTTTCGCCGGCGTCAAACGTGTCGTCATCCCCATCCTCTACCACGTCGTCCTCATCCTCCGTCGCCGCGTAATCCGCCCACTCGTTCTCGTCGAGGTTGATCTTCTTGTTCCGGTCCCACAGACTGGCCTCGTCCTTGACCTTCCTCTCCTTCGTCTCGTTTTTCCACACCTCTCCAAACTCTCTCAGCGCCTTCTCCTCGCCGTCAGCCAGGATAGCGCTGATCACTTTTCGCCTACCGGCCCGCCCGCCAGCGCCGTCCAGATACTGCGCAATGAGGGCCTCGTGTGCAAGTTTAGTCCAGACTTGGGCCGTCGCGTCCTCAACATCGATCGCCTGCAGCCGGAGGACGAAGTCGTGCTCCAGAATGTCAATCATGACCTCGAGCCACAGCCTCCACCTCTCCCATCGCTTCCTCCATCGCACCGAGCAGTTGAACGCCCAGCCGACCACGTTCCAGAAGCTGTCGGCGCCGCGCTGTCGGAACACGCTCTTCTCCCCCGCAAACGGCGTCCGCAGCTGGCCCTCGTCCTCGTCCTCGTCCTCGTCGTCGCCGCTCGTGCTGACGTTGCTCGCACACGCCTCGTCGAAAGCCTCGCGCTTGCGCTTCCGCCGCATCGCGCGCGCGCCCCGGAACTGAAAGGCCGTCGCCAGCTGCGCCTGCACCGGCCCGACCACGGTGCACGTGTCGCGCAGATAGCGCAGCGCTTCGTCTGCGACCCGCAGGTCCTCGTCGGACCTGGCACGCGTCGTATACAATGGATGCACGACGAGGGTCGCGGCGAGCTCAAAGTACGAAGTTGGCGGCACGTACACCGGCGGAGCCGATGGCGCTGAGCGGCCTGTCGCGAGTATTGAATTCAGAAGCGTGAAGCCTTCCAGAACTGCAAGGTTGCGTCAGTAACGTCGGAACGAAACAAGAGATGAACTTGACGGGTAGGAAGATTCGAACATTGTTTGTTTTCCAGGTATACTGCCACCGCCTGTCGTAGTCTGTAAGGCATTGCTTTTGCCTCGCGATGTGTGTCTCTTGACTTGTTTGAAACCACCGACATGGTCGATGGTGTCGGGGCAGATGTGTCACCCATTCTGGCGGTCCAAATTACGAGCAGTAGAAAGAAAAGAATGGTCTACGATTTCTTTTTTTCTTCTTCTCGGGCACGAAGTTCACAAGTGTCTCGTCGGAGACGCGCTATCACGAGGTGTGGCTAGTGTTGACGAGGCTTACGCTTTCAGAAGGCGGGAATTCAAAAAAGAAAGAAAAAAGTCTTCCGAGTTCCTAACATGAAGAGTAAAAGATGTGATCATTGAAATGCCGTTTCAAATCCGAACTATGTAAATCATGGGCAGCTAGCTGGCGTAGCTAACACACAGGGGTGGGGGAGTATCTAATCGCTAAAACTACAGCAGCAAAAATAACCCGCCAAACAGGGTAGAAAATGGACGCAATGCATAAACGCATGACAATCTAGCAGAACCGTAGACGAAAACTTTGTCAAATACAAGCCTCTACGGCTTTGCCGCTAGAGCACAGTTTTTGCAGAAGACATCACATGCATCCTGCAACTCCGCACCGCAGAGCTGACAATCCCATGGTTGCTGACTCCACGTGAAGCTGATTTCATTTTTGTGCATGTCGAGCAATGCTTCCGAGAAGGATCGCCCTATGTCTGGAGGCAGAGTGAATTCTTGTACAGATTCTGCCGTCTGATCTGAGGTTAGAGAGGGACACTCAAGGAGCTCGCAGGCGGAAGCTTGCAGAAGGCTTATGGGCAGAACGTGTGAAATGTTGGATTTGGACGGTGGGTCGACGTCTGTGATCCTGAAAGGTGTCCTAGAAGGCACCAGAGCTACCACATCATCATCATCCATAGCATCGCACAGCTCGGGAAGTTCTTCGACCAAGCCAGAACCGTAGCGTAAGGGCTTGGCTAGATCTAGATTTGGTCGTCTCATGGACATCAAAAAACGTCTTACGGCGTCGTGGACAAAGTCACGCGCACGCAAGGATCTTGAATAGGCATCTACCCTGACTTCTGCCGCAAATCTGGTCTGTGTCTCCATAGCAAGCAGACCACGAAGCTCTTGGATGGTGTCTCTCTGGGCCTGGTTCTCACGCAACAACTGCGCTTCTCTCCGTAATCCTGGTGGGCTTGAGGCACGATCTGGTGCCGCTGGTGAAGTGGTGGCGCCTACCGGTGCGAACTGTTGGCGGTATTCAGCTCGTCGAACCGGAGGCGCCACCCCGTTTCCCGTCTCCAGCGGAGGTCCACCCAATTGGCGCGCAAGCGATGGGACTTGGCCCGGGGCCAACACTGTCTGTGCAAGCAGCTGCATGCGAACGCGATTGTTGGCTTGAATCGGCCCGGCGACATGGCCGTCCTCTTCATCGAAGGAGGGGTTGTGACGGACTCCGTCCCCGCAGAGTGTCTCGTACAGAATCTGCCATATGTCCTCCTGAGTTGCTGCATCGACAGCCATACAAGACTGGGCATGCTCCACGAATGCTTCCTTACTAGGAAAGGACATGTAGCATTTGCCGCAGTGATGGCTTGTCGATTTGTGGCTGTTGAGTGTGTCTGGCGTTTTGAAGCCCAGGAAGCACTCACCACAAACGTAAAGGTCATGATTTCGTTTCATGTGCTCGATAAGACGTATAATAAATTCGTGGGGTGTTGTTTCGCACACGCGAAAGCCGTTTTCGGTGGTGAACACGTCACTCCGACACTTTCTAAACGGGCAACCAAGACGATGCGCCCACTTCTCCTTTGGTTTTCGCTTGGGCTTAATTCCTGTCGCCAGTCGCTCGAGGTCATCAGCAGGCCGCTTTCCTAGCGATGGAGTAGTCTCGCGGAAAGCGGATTGGCTGGGCTGACCGTTCATGCTTGCCTCCGATGAAGAGGACTCCATCTTCGGCTCAAGGAGCGTTGTGCTCGTAGGGTCGTGCTGTAGTAGATGCATACTCGACTCCGCAAAGTCGAAGCGTAGCGGCTGTTGATGCTGCATATTGTCTTCCTGAAGCAAGGTGTGATTTGTGGCAGCCGCGGCGATCGCGGTGAGATGCGAAGAAACCGGGACAGCGTGGTCTACCTGCGGCTCATACTGCATCTGTTGCGACCCAGGTTGTTCCACGGGCATGGGTATAGCAATGGGTGAGGGCTGTGCGATGTGAGGCGCGTTGTCGACACCAGACCAGACCTCATCCGAGGCGCCTAGACCTCCATGATCGTGCCTCATGTGTCTGTTTAGATTGTCTTTACGCGTATAGTTCTTGTGACATGTCGGAAAAGGACATTGAAAAGACCGCTGGCCGGTATGTCGGGGCATATGTCGGGCAAGATCCTTGAGGTGTATGAAGCCCTGGCCACATTGCTCACACTTGTACGGCCGTTCGTTGCTGCGCGTGTGATATCGCTTGTGATGTCTAATGGCGATAATCGTTAGCTTGGGAACAGGGCCGCTGCCTATAGAGAGTACTTACACCAGGTCACCTTTGCGGGAGAAGATCTTGTGACACTCCGGACACCTCAAGCTAGGGTCTCCATTGGGTGGTATGGGCACGGAGTTAGGAGGCGGCGCAATGGCAATATTCTGCAGTCGAAAGCCGTTGTGTGCTGCGCCTACGTGGGCGGGCTGGATGCGCATGACAGAGAGGCCGGCGGCGTCGGTAGGGTGCTTGTCTCTGATATGGTGGTGCAGATTCTTCTTCCATTTGAAGACCCTCTCGCAGCCTTGGACGGGACACTGGATCAAGGGGATGTCTGGACGGAACTGGCCAACGCTCGGGGCCTCGCTCCTCTCGTCGTCCGACGGATCAGAGCTCGACTGCGGCGCCAGGGACGAGCCTGGGTTCCGTCGCTTTCGCAGCATGTCCTCCAGCGAGACGCAGTCGTCCACCATGGTCGACGTGCGCGAATCCCACGAGAAGACGGGCGTCTCGCGGTCGTACGCGGTGGCAACCCGCTGCAGGGGCGCCAGCTGGGGACTGTCGCTGCCGGCGACAGTGCGGGAGCTGCCACTCTCAAGCGTGATGTCGTCGACTTCATTGCAGAGCCTACTGATCGAGCCGAGCACGTAGAAGCCGCTGTCAATGTTGCTCGCGGAGCCCGGGTCGGAAAACAAGGAGCCCACGCGGTCTAGCGTAGGGTTGGGCGGAGGCGGAGGGTCGAGACACGGATCGGCCGTGACTACGCACATTTGTCAGCATTCTCTTCTCGCAATTCGGATTGCGCCGATGTGTCGAGAACGACGTACCGTCGGCCGCGGCCATGTTGCGGGCGGAGGATCAGATAATGGGGACCGTACGGGATGCTGAGGCCTCCGTGGCCCTCAAGACGCTGCACGGCTGGCTCGAGACCTCCCACGTGAGATTCACGGGTGGGAGGAAAGCAGCAAGGCAGGTCAGAGAAACAAACAAGGCAAAGGCGAGATGAACAATTCAGGTTTGGACAATTGACATGGGCAGGACAGGCCTTGCAGACGCAGGAGTCATGGTGTGGATGAAGATTTGGTGGACCGCAGCAGACGATGATGGCGGACTCGGCGATGCTGGAGCTTGGGACTTTTGTGCGCGAATGAGCAGTGAAGAAGGCTAAAGTGGCGCCTGGGTCGTGCGGAGCCAGCAAAGAGGCCTCCAAAACACCAAGACCCTTGTTTTGATGGGCATGCCTGAGTGGAATGAGCACTTGTAGGCTGATGTTGGGGGGG